>NC_134894.1:50101263-50246263 GCF_041734735.1 Babylonia areolata | reverse complement strand
AACGAAAGATGCAGCGCCGTCTAATAGCTCACAGCACACACACCACTGGTGGCGGTGCCATGTGCGGTAAATCTCACTGAGAGGAATGGTTAACAAAGGAGGAAACGGGGGAAGAAAAAGGGCAGGGGAATGCATTGGGAGAGAAATAAAACATTTGTGGCCTGACGCAGAAGATGAATGGTTGCAGTCCAAGGAGATATCATCTTTAATTAGTATTTCATGATAACTTGTTTCCTCTGCACTCAGCCAAGGGAAGGGGGGAAGGGAGAGAGGGTATGGGGAGGGGGGTGTTGGTGGGGATAGATGCCATGGAAGGGGGAGGGAGGAGAGTAGGAAGGCAGGAAGAAGGGGTCCATCAGTAAGCAGTGTGTGCTGAGAAAATCCCACGCTACCACCACAGGTGCCTGACACACTATAACATCATGAAATCTGTTGGAGGGCACTTCTGAAGCATCTGGATAGACATGGAAGAAGAGACAAATTATTTACAGAGCAAAATCTCACAAGGACGCTTTTGACCATGTGTGTGATTACATGGGAAAAGCATCACTACGATGAAGAAGAGCGTGTCCAGCCCTGGTGAGGTCCTTTTTGTAACATTGTTTGGATTTTTTTAAGCAGTAACTGACATAATGTGAGACAGGTAATAATGGACAGAAAACTGGCCAAGTTATATAGCAAATATCGTGAACCATCCTGCTGATGTAAATGGGGTGTATGGACACCTGAATCCCTGCTGAATGCTTTGTTTTCAAAATGAAACATTGCTATAAATTGCTGTGCTGCATGCAAAACTTGAGTAATAGAAAGTCTGTAGTGCTCAGGTACATTTTAGCAGGACATTCTTGACAGTAGAAGGTGAGTAATGTGATACAAAGCTGATCAGTTTCAGTTTCTCAAGGAGGCATCACTGCATCTGGACAAATCCATTTATGCTATACCACATCTGCTAGGCAGATGCCTGACAGCATGACCCAACGCGCTTGTCAGGCCTTGAGTGCATGCTTGTATATTTGTGTATCTATCAGAGCAGATTTCGTTTTACATAATTTTGCCAGAGGACAACACTTTTGTCCACTGGGACCTCGGTTTATCATCTCAGCTGAAAGACTAGACGCTCAGTCTGATTTTCCAGTCAAACATGGGAGAAAGGGTGAGAGCGGGATTCGAACCCATGCCCTCATGGACTCTCTGTATTGGCAGCTGAGCATCTTAACCATTCTGCCACCTTCCTGATCAAACTAATTTTAGTCAAATAATACAGGAACAACAATAGACCATTTTGGTTGATCACATTCCAAAAACTGTGTTAAGTAGCCAAACCTTATTCATACCATATTTCATTTTTGGCAGACAGGTATTTTTGGATGGCAAAATGATCAGTTTTTAGGAAAATATAATGAACCCCCACCCCACCCCCCAACTAGGGCAAAGGGGGAGGGGTTATGGTCACATGAAGCACTACTATTTATGGTGAGTTCTTGCTGTGCAGAGGATGTGGTGGCAGTCTCCACTCTAAGGAAGATGTATACTTACTCTGGTTCTGTGACAGAGCAATTATGGTCATCAGACTGGGACTTACCAGGTGAAATAATGAATATGTTGAATTAGAACAGGCATTTCCCACTGATGTGACTCAGCAGCAATGCAGATCTCGAATGTTATGGGGCCTGCTGGTGATCAAACATCAATAGTCCCCTGTGGACTGTCAGTGTTGTTGTATGAATTTTAGTGTGGCTGTGTATGGAGAACTTGGGTGAACAGCATGCGGCTATTGCCACTGAACTAGTACAGATGACAGAGCAGCTAAATTTTAAAAAAAGAAAAAAGAATATCCCAGTCGGGCTTTGCAGTCATAATGTTCTTGAAATCTGTCTCGGGATCAGTACTTTTTGACAGTGTAGAAGACATACTGTGTCATGAAGTGACAGTAGAACAAAATACGCTCCTCTGTATGATTTACATGCTTGTACTTAAAAGCCATTAAATTTTCATTTGTTAGTAATTTCATATGATCAGGTTGGATCAACTGGTATTATTGGCAATTTATTCTTCTCTTTTGTTGTGTTTATGTTTCACTTTCTGTTTATTCAGTCCTTAATGTTCAGTGCACCTCTATTTGTCATTCTGTGAGGGCTGGATCAAAAGTCTTGCCAATTAGGCTGCCATTTCTAAACTGTTACTAGTAAATACTTTCAACTTACTTTGAGATTGAATCCAGCCTTTATGTTAAGATGTATAAAATTATAATGATGCCATATCTAGCATGTCACTGAAAATGTGATGTAACCAGTGGTGCAACTAATCATGGGGAGCAGTTCAGTCTTCAAATTCTTGCTGATTTGACAGTTGTGTATGGAGACAAGTGTGTGCCACATTGGAAGCTAGACTGATAGTTTCAAACCAGGAAGAACAGACTTGAAAACCAATTAACATTGTGGATGTCCAAGTGAAGCTCGGAATGAATGAACCAACTGTTCAGCACATAGAGTAGCTGAAGAGGATCTGCATATTTTTCAGTTTGTGAAATATGTGAAAATTATAGTATTTTATGTGATACAGTTAAATGGATCACGCAGTATAATCTTGAGATGGGGAAAGCGGCAGCCAGATTTTGACAGAGGAGCAGAGAGAACAGAGGGTTTAGAGTTCTAAGTTATTGCTTGAAGTGTTTGAGCCAAGGGGCCTAAAGCAACTATGTGACATTGTCACAGGTGATTAAACATGGATCACCTTCTTTGGTATCCAAAACAAACAGTCCAATCAAATGTGGATGGGCACTAATGATGAATGACCAGCTGTTATAAGACTGGATTTACATTCAAAGCCAGAAGAGACTGTTCTCCTTTGTTTTTTTTCAACTCCCAAGGCTCTGTAGCTGTTGGTATTTTGCCTGAAAAGTCCACTCTTACCACTAGATGTTATGTTTAAAGTATTCTGCCCAAAATTTTGCTGTCCATCCTTGAGCAATACCTAAATGTGGGTACCAGCAAAATGTTCTTTCTTCAGGACAACACAAGTGCCCTTGAAACGAAGATCAACTTATCTGCAAGCAACCCATCCACATTTTCATTCACACACCCCCTTCAGTCCCATGTGACTTTGGTTGTTTTCCCTTCGGAAGCAAAACCTTGTTGGTAAGATGTTTTAAAAAATCCTAGGACACAGGAAAAGCAGTGGACTCACAACTTGTTACCCTATCTCAATCAGTCCCTCATTTGACTCTTGGCTGATGAGGCTGAAACACTGCATGGAGATAGGAGAGTACTTTGCTGAACTCTGAAAATTTAACATACTTCCTATTTTTGTTTTGCCAAGTAAATAACCAGCCCTTGTAACTGCCCATTCATTTGCTATAGTACACAATGAAATGATATCTTGGAAAAAAAATAACCTTAGTATCTTGCTTAATGAATGAATGCATTTCAGATGTTAGATTTTATTGTTTTTTGACCCCTGATATTTTATAGCAAAACAGACCAAAATTGAACTCTGAAAAGAACTTGAAAAATAAATCACAGGGAGACTCAATAAATTTCAGTGTCTTGTGAAAAGAAACAAGCTCTGTTGTGAAAATTGATTAACGCTCTCCAATATGGAATTATCTTTCTTTTTATAATCATGGAATTCAAATACCAGTCACCTGATTATTTTGAAGTGAACCATCTGTGCATTCTATAAAATTATGTGGAGAATTGGTTTGAGTATGCATTTGAAAAGAACTTGTTAATAGGTTGGGATTTAAAACTTTCAGAGTATTTGTGTGTGTGTGTGTATTGTGTGTGTGTGCATGTGTGTGTGTGTGTGTGTGTGTGTGTGTGTGTGTGTGTGATTTTCACAATAATGATGTGTTATTCATGCTCTGCTAACTGATTTAAAGTTTGTGTGTTGCTTGTGTTTAGCAAACATCTGTGACAAACTCAAAAGTTGTGTGGCTTGGAGCCCCAGCAGAGGTGTTTTTTATTATTATTAAGTCTTTTTTTTACCTGTGGTCAGCTCCTACCCAGTGTTGAGTTAATGGGCTCAAACAGGAAGACTGAGACCACAATGTAGGTTCATCCACTGCGTGGATATGTCTTTGGGGGTGTTGCTCAAATTTCCTGACCAACAATGCAGGTTTCTGTATCTTTAGGGTTGTCATGTAGTCCCAGTTCAAAAGTGGACCTCCAGAGCAGCAGCATCCTTATCCTCATCCTTGAATTTTTTCACTATTGAAAAAATTGTCACACATTCTGTGGCTTTTCAAGCCATGCTATTATGCGACCTGAGTTTTTTTCAATCACTATCTACTTCCTTGCTTGGGGTGAGTCCTGTCAAGGTCTTCAGTGTTGGCATATTCATGATGGGACTGTCACTGGAAGGACATGGTGACAGTCTCCATTCCACTCTCTCTGGCTACACAGTTAAGTGATTATTATCAGTAGAGGGCTTAGCAGACATATGGTGTCCACCAGCAGCTGTGGCAAAGTGGTTAGCGTCACAGACTAATGGCTTGGAGGACACAGGTTTGATTTCAAGTGGAGGTGGGGTTTTTGGCCTGCAGCCGGATTCTATCCAAAGTTGAGTGTGCTGTGGGCTTAAGTAGGAAGACAGTTGAGTATCATCCATTTCACAGATGTATATTTGGGTGTGTTGCCCTAATTTCCTGACCAACACTGCAAGTGTCTATTTCTCAAGCCTGATTGACACTGGGACATCATTATGACAGGAAGCACAGAGTACAGTCTTGTCATGTAGTCCCAAACCTGAATGGACCTCCATAGCAACATCATCATCATCATAGTCATCCTCCTCCTCCTTCATCATCAATATAATAAAAAGTCCCAGATTATGTGGCCTTTCATGCCATGCTCTCATGGTGACCCCAGTTTCAGTACCCCTCCACTTACGTGCTTCGGGTGAGTCCTGTCAAGAACTTCAGTTTTGGTAGATTCAGGGGGAACTGACATTGGAGGAGCGTGTTGGCGGTCTCCACTCTGGGGGTACGCTCACTCAGTCTGGCTCCAGGACTAAGCCATTATCGTCATCAGTAGGGGGCTAAGTAGATGGTGTCCTAAGTACGAACAGGCACTACTGACTACCACCAAAGTGACTCAGCAGCAGTTCCGGGTCTCCTCTGATGTGTGGCTTCCTGGCAACCTAACATTGATGGTTCCCTGTGGAATGCAGATGCTGGGACTGCGACAGACGAACCCAGGTGTTGCTGTGTATGGGGGACTTGGAATGAGTGGCATGGGAGTATTGGTGCAGATGATGGGGCAGCAAAAAAGAAAAAAAAGAAAAAAGATGTGGTGTCCTGTGTATGTTGAATCAGAACAGGCACTACTGAACACCACTGAAGTGATTTGACAGCAGTGCAGGGTCTCCACTGGTATATAGTCTCCTGGCATCCTAACATTGATAGCTCACTGTGGACTTCCACTTCTGGGAATGCAGGAGACAAGCTTTGGTGTGGCTGTGTATGGGGTATTCGGAATGAGCAGCATGGGAGTACTGTCACTGAAATGGTTCAGATAATAGGACAGTACAAAATGAAATATGATAAAAAATATATATTTTTAAAAAAAAACCCACCTTAGGTGTCTTCATGAATAAATATCCTCAGTGAATGTGTTTCTGTATATGTGTGAGACAACTCTGTGTGTGTGTGTGTGTGTGTGTGTGTGTGTGTGTGTGTGTGTGTGTGTGTGTGCTTTCTTCATTTTGATCTGTCTCTTGAACTTATTAAAAAGCATATCAAAAGTATGTGTTAACTTCAATGCTACTTTTTTTGGTACGTATTATGTATTACCTGGGGTGGGGGGGAGACTTATAGATTTAACTTAAACAAAATTGATGTATTCTGTTTCAGTTTCTGCAGTGTGTGATGTGTCTTTGAACCGTCAGACAAACTGAGAACCTCCTTCTGGTCATGGACTCCACACTGATCAAGATATGTATGATGCGTCACATATTCAGTTTATCACGGACACTGGATTTGTACATGTTACTTTCCATTAAAAATGGGCAAACACATAAAAATCAGACAGACATATCATTTGCCTGTGTTGTGAATAAATATGAAACAAAATCAGTTGAAACAAATCCTTTTTCTTGGATGGTAACAGCTTGCCATGTGTGAAGTGGGAAGGTGAACTGCACAGTGTTAATGTATATATTCGGAGACATTGCCATGCAAATTTTGGGAGAAACTGACAGATTGTGTTGATAGATATTTTTACCTCCTATCATTTCATTTGTTATTTTGTTTCTTGGATTGAGGTGATTGACATATTTTTGTTATTGCTTTGTTGTGCTGTGTTTGCAAAATGTTTTTATGCATGACTTAAATTATCATAATTCTTAGAACATATTGCTGCTCAGTCACTGTCTCGATTCTTTTGTCTTCCGTCTTTCTTCATCTCATCTTCGCATTCTGTTTTTGTGTGCCTCTTTCTTTCTTGGGCATTGAACATGATGTAAAGTACCAATCAGCCGTTTGATTTCCTTTTGTTCCAATGATGGTCTGTGTTAACTAAACTGAGAAACAGAAAACATTTATCCATCTAGCCATAAGTCCACCCAGTAAGCTTGTGATGCTGGCACATTCACATTACAGAGACACTGAAGACATGTCTTTGAGAATGTGAGCAGCTGAGGCACACCTGACATGCAGAAGCACCAGACTTTAATGAAAGCTTGTTTTAGTATTTTTATTTATTTTTCATACAATATTCGAATGACTTTGGTGAAACCCTCATTCAGTGTCTGACTGACTTTGATTAAACCAACAGATTCATCTGAAGATTTCTCAAAATTTATAATTTTCAAACTCATTTTGATTAGAGTTTAAGGTTAGAGTAAAGGTTTTCTTGTCTGCCAGAATGTATATCTTTTTTTTTCTTCTTCTTCTTCTTCTTCTTCTTTTCTATTGAGGTCTGCAAAGTTTTCATCAGTCAGGGGCAATATCAGTCTGGCGAAAATGGTGGACTACCTGGACCTTGATTCACAAGGTTAAAAAAACCTTTTTAATATTACTATTATTGGCATTTGTATTTGTGTTTTTAACCTTCAGTCGACTGTAACAAATGGGAACAAAGATTCAGCTGTGATTGTTCAGATTGTCAATCTTATCTAGAGACTCAATGTTGTGTACTGTGTTACAATTTGAAGTATAATTCTCAGTAGCTAAAATCATTGCTCTCCAGTGAGATCTTGTATCTTTTTTTTCTTTCTTCTTGTGTGTGTGTGTGTGTGTGTGTGTGTGTGTGTGTGTGTGCTATATCCCCCATCTACTTTGTTGAATCCAATGTAGTGTTTTGGTGCTTGTTGATTCTTGTGCTGTGTGTTCTGTTAGATTGAGTATTCACTGTGCTATACCACAGAATATTATTCTATTAACTGTTGTTTTGTCTTTGAGGTGGACTAACTGTGATCTGAATTTATGTGAAATATCACTGGTTTGTGTTTGAGTGGTTTTGAATTTGCTGAGTTTTCTGTAGCTTGTAAATGCAGTTCTGAACACAATGGAAGGGTTGGTGTAGATTTTCTACTTTGTTCAGAGTTGTTATGTATTTTTGGCAGGTGGAGATAAAAAAATCTAGTGTTGGAAGCCTCTGCACTTCAGTGTGTTATCCTTTTCTTTCATGTAATGTGAGCCCTATCAAAAATGGTCCAAAAAATAAGCACTTGTTTTGTAGATTGGATTTGGTTAAAAAATCAGATGTTAAATGATTGCCTGGATTGATGGAACTGTGTTGTTTGATTTGTTCTTTTGGCACAAGTGAATGAAACTACAATATGAGCAGAGGTGATGACGGGCACAACAGCTGAGTGGTTAAAGCACTGGACTTTCAATCTGACTTCCCAAGTTAAAAAATCCAGGTCAACAGATGCGCAGACCTGCTAGTGCCTGAACCCCCATTGTGTGTGTACGCATGGAGAAGATCAAAACACACATTAACGATCCCATAATCCATGTCAGTGGGTTATGGAAACAAGAACATACTCAGCATGCACCCCTTCTCTCCCTGAAAATGAGTATGACTATATGGCAGGGGTAAAAACAGTCATACACTTAAAAGCCCACGTGTGTATGTGAGTGAACAGAAAATGGGCTGTGACAGCCCACGATCAAAGGAGAAGCAGATGTTAAAATGTTGGTGATCTATAAAATAGACCCTGATGTTCAAGGTTCATGTGACTAATTTCTTGGCCAGTCTGGCTTCCAACTTGAGCCTCCTCTCTCAAACATCTGGGTGTGTCAGGAGAGCTTGTCCCACTCAGAAAACATCAGAGGAATGTCATTATTGGTATTGCCATTTGGGAAACCCAAACCCTGTGACCTGATCATGTTCAGGGCCTTGACATTGGCTCCTTTTGCCTTCTTGACACACAAAATGGCTTTCTTCTTCAACATCACTATATGCAAACAAGTCAAAGCCGTGGTCACCGTGGTACTTATGATAAAGATATAACTTAATATGGAGACAGTTACAGAATACAAAATACTTAATTATCTCATCATGTGTGTGTCTCCTTGTAGTTTTAGTAAGAATTTCTGACAAAGAGTCAGTCTATTGGTTATCCCTATCCATCCCATTTTGGTTATCTTGGAAAGAGATGATGAAAACTACAAGCCTGGTCCAGTGCTTCAAGATGTACTGAAATAGTTCACATGAGAGGTGGTCTTCACAGAATACACCTGCCATCACAATTTTCTGCTGGATCCCACAAAGTATCTCTCAGGCAGCCAACAGAAATATGAACATCCTCAGCATGAGGGCACATAAAATGGAAGCTGCCTTCATCAGTCAGACCTACTCAAGGATATCTTGGATGTGGCCGACTTGTTTTTGTTTGTTTTTTCTTTTCATTAATTTGCATATTATTTTACATGTTTATTACAGAGAACACTGCAAGAAAACAAAAACAAACTGGTAGTAACCCCTATCAACAAAATATCAGAGTTACACTACCGTGAAAATCAACATGATCATATATGTATATATATATATATATATATATATATATATATATATATATATATATATATATAATCTAATGATATATGTAATGTATATTTCAATAACTTATGAAATATACTGAGTTGAGGTATTCCTTCTTTTATTTTTACATTTATAGAGACAGAATTTTGTCAGAAGCAAAATGAAGCCTAACATTTGATTAGATTTAAAATGAGTATCATTTCCCACAATTACAATTGTCTCGTTTAACATCTTTTCACTTTGAGTGATATTAGAGGTGTCGTGTGTGTGTGTGTGTGTGTGTGTGTGTGTGTGATTTGGGGTTGGCGATGGTGGTTAAAGGGGGGATACACAGGAAAAAAAAGGGTTAAACTAGAAAAATGGAATCAACAATTCGTAAATATCTGTGTAACGGCAATTAGCAACATAAACAGCAATATAAGATAAATAGATAGATAAATAAAAATCAATATCGGAAGATCGCATCACAGAAACACTCCTATTGGACAATGTAACAGGGATTCGGCAATTTCAGGCAACAGGTGGACATTATTTCTGTTATGTTTTGTTCTGAAAATGTTCAACTTTTACATGACTTTGGAAGTAACCTGACAATCGTTTGACACTGAAACAAAATATGATTTCATATGATCTGTTTACCACAAACACAATAAACGTTTTTGCTAAACTTTGTCTTGAAAGCGTCTAGTCTTATTCGAGACACCAAAGAGGTTACCAGTCTATGACAGAGCGATGGGAAATTTACCAATTTGTATCGTGTAATTTCAGTTGTAAAACCCTTTTCCTTTGGGTATGAAATCCTGTCATCAGCACTAGCTTGACATCTGCTCCATATTGAAGACTCGAGAAGTCTGCAACATTCTGAAACTGATTGTCTGATAACTATTTCAAAAATATTCTCTATTCTTTGTGCACCCTTTTTTTGCTGCTCTGTCAGCCATTTCATTTCCTTTTATACCAATGTTATGAGAGAGTACCCATCAAAATTCAGTAGTTGTGCCTTTGGCTGATAGAATGTGCTGAGAGAATCTGGCTTCCAAGCCAAAGTTCTCGCTATAGAGGTTGGTGCAAGAGGGTTTGTGAGCGCATCTGCCTTCAGCCTCATGAAACAGCTGTCAATTTCTGGCAGAGAGAGGACACGGGCTCTCAAGGCAATGACAGAAGCAGCAGAAAAGAGTTCCAGCTCAATCTGGTCGAGGAGGAATGAAAATTACTGTACTCAAACTAGATGTACGTGGTTAAAACGTCTGCCAGAAAAGGTGACTCTGTCCTGAAGTGGCGACCACCCTGGAGGCGCAGTTTCGAACCTGCTGAGGACCAGGGAAAAAAAAGGCGGCAATACAATTAAGGGCATGCAGCAGTCATGACCTGGGTGTGGCCCGGCCCCCTCAGAGTGTAAGGAGTTAAGGGCCGAAACACTTGACTGACGGGGGCTTCTTCTCTGAAGACCTTGTACTGTCCAGCTCTCCTTAGAGTTTCTTATCACTGCAATAAATATATATTTCAAAAATAAGATCTGGTCGAGTTTTTATATTGAACGAATCTAATGCATGTAAAACTGACTTTGAGTCAACCAATAAAACGACCCTGAATAGAGTTACTGGGAGATTTATGAGATATTCCAACTGACGCAAACAACGCCACTAGTTCGGTTGTAAATATATTGTGACGGGGTGGTAAGGTGGTGTTAGAGAAGGTGAAGACAGGTAGAAGGTGTTAGCAGAAGAGAGCTGCAGCCAGGCAAGGTAGACTCGGGAAGACAGTGCGCTGGTTTTCTTCTTTTATTCTTTCATTCTTCCAGGCCAGGAGAGTTCTCTCTTTGTCTGGCACTCGCTCACTCCTTATATTCTGTTCCGCCGAACCGCAAAGCCAGCGCCGCGAAGCAACTCACGAAACCGGCCCTCCGCGAGCCTTGAGGGGCCAAGCTTGTGTTTGTTTGACCAATTTTAGCGGCTTCTGACTTTCGGCTCGAGGAACTAACATAGACATATTATATATCACACAAAACTACAAGAGACGAGCATTTTCTTAAGCTAAACCATTTTCTACAAAATTAATGTAGTTAAAAACTGTAAACAAAAAGAGTCACTGAATGAACGAGCTTTTAACGAGTTCATGTATCATTTTTGTACATTACAACAATTAATACGTCGCAATATGTAATATAATTGCAACAATTAAGTAACTGAACATCCTGAATTTCCAACTATATAAAAATCATCTATAAAATCTGCTTCTAGAGTAAAGATTTTTTTAAAGATTTTTTTACAAGGTCTCCCGCGAAAATGTTTGCGGACGATACAAAGATGTACGTACGAAGCGATACCCCAGGCTCAACAGACCAGCTACAACAGGACCTGTATAAGTTAGAGGAATGGTCCAACACCTGGCTCCTCAGGTTCCATCCACAGAAGTGCTGTGTCATGAAGCTGGGCAACCAGAAATCTAACGCTAAGTACCAGATGAGGGACACAAACAAGGACGGCACCACTAACCATCTCACACTGGCAGAAACCGAGACAGAAAGGGACCTAGGGGTGACCATAGACAACAAACTAACCTTCAGGAGACATGTCGAACAAGCAACTGCCAAGGCCAACAGAATGGTGGGAATCATAAGAAGAACTTTCAGCCATCTCACAGAAAATACCTTCATTCTGCTGTTCAAGAGCCTGGTCAGACCAATCCTAGAATATGGTCACGCTGTCTGGCAGCCACACCAGAAAGGCCTCTGCAGCGAGATAGAGGACGTTCAGAGACGAGCAACCAAGCTACTGGCCAAGCTCAAAGACAAGCCCTACCCAGAGAGACTGAGAACCCTCAAACTGCCCACACTGGAACACAGAAGATTGCGGGGGGACATGATTGAAGGCTTCAAATACATTCACAAAATGTACAAGACTGATAGGCCACCCCTGACCAAAGCAGACAATCAGCAGAGACAACTCAGAGGGCATTCACTCAAACTGAAGAAGACATGCAGTAGACTCAACCTTAGGGCAAACTACTTCTCAAACAGAATCATTTCAACATGGAACAGTCTCCCAGATGAGGTAGTCACTGCACAAACAGTCAATACTTTTAAGAACAGGCTAGACAACCACTGGAGAAACGAACCATCCGTCTATCACCCGAAATGCCAGGAATAACTGCCCTTAGCCTCCAACCATGCATGCAGTGTGGTAAATACCCAGACCAGCGTACAGGTCTACAGGGACCTACACCGCTGACACAGTAAAGTAAAGTAAGTAAAGTTATGTAAAAATTCAAGAGAAAACTCAGCGGATAGCTCCCGTGTCGGCACCGCTTGGCGGTGCTTTTGGCACTTGTGATCGACAATGAAATACTTCGTTTAAACCAACTACAACACAATTATACATGCACGATACTAATCAGATTGATAACAGAAATGCAAACATCTGCAAGACACGATATAAAAATGTGTAGGTATTGTAAAAACGTATTTTGCTCAAATCGGCACTGACGAATTCCAATGGCTTGAAGAAGAGATAGTTTTGTGGCGCCGAAATGCCGTCAGACATTTCGTACCATCGCATGCTGATAACTTAGGTGTACACGGAAAGCAGTACATGAGAAGAAGGCTTAATCATTTACATTTTAATGCACATTCTAAATTCCACGGCAACTATATCGATTTATAGAAAACGAAGGTATTTTGTATGTTTCAACTGAGTGGATTTCGAAGATCGCGCCAAAACTCATTCACATAAATATTAGTTTAAAAAAGTTATAGGCTTTCTGGCCAAATGATATCATTACAGTTGAGAAGTATGATCGTTCTGAAGTTCCATAACACAAAACTATAATCTCATCTATAAGGAAGTGTTTATAATTTAACAAATTGATGAAAATCATCATACGGTTCCCTGTAAAGGGAGATAACTTGTGACCGATTTACAACTTCCTTGGTAACCTTCGGCGAGTCACAAAAATCGTCTGCTAAGCTGGCCCAACGAAGATCGTAACCAACCCGGCTACAATATATAGCTTACTTCCGTGACAAAACGATCTTTCAATCTTAAGTGCAGTAATTACAATAAGCTGCACCCATGTTTTGAATTTCAAGTACTGATCCATCTGTAAACACCTTCAGATGGTTTTGATACTTTTCATGTAGACGGATGTTTGCATTCACTTTCGTAATATTAGTATTTTCATCCTTTTTCTTATAACAATAATTTAAATCAAAAGCTGGTCTCTGTGTCTCCCATAATGGTATAGGTGTGGAAGTATGTGCGGCTGCTACATTTTGTACATCAATCCGGACCTTTTGATTAAGTTGAGAGTAAAATTATGTTGCCATTGTCATTTTGAGATGATATAGAGTTTGCCCTTATCGGAAAGTCTGTATCTGATCTAATTTTCAACTCCTCTCCAATGTAGTTATCACTTGCGCTAGCTCGTATTACAAACTTTGATGTCATAAGTTCTCTATATTCATCAAGTGGTAGAATTCCATCTTCTCTGTATGTTTCCACATTTGATGCGTGACTAGGGACTCTTAGTGCAAGTTTATATGCTTTTAGCTTTACAATTTAAACCTTGTAACTTTTTAAGTAAATATATCGGGGCATTATCTACTGTGGTTCTGCCAACATTTCTGTTGCATTTGTGGGTTTTGCTTTGTCAAAGAATAGTTTACATGCTAGAAATGTGTCCTTCCAAATGAGATTGTCTTCATTTACAGTGAGCAAACTATTTGGTTTTATTTTGTCAAAGTTTTCAATGTTTAGATGCTTTAGTGACAGAACGGATTTTCATTTATGATTTTTGTAGCTTTAATTTTTCTTAACCACCCTGATTTTTAATGCATGCACAAAGCATTTTCAATCTGGAAATCCTATTCCTCCTTTACTTATTCTTTTTTGTGCTTCCTTTCACCTAACCCGGGCTTGTTTGTGGTTCTACACAAAATTCAAGCAGCGTATGTGCATATACGTGTTTGTGGTAGATTTGGTAAAATGTCCGTAAATAAATGATTTTTGATAAGATTACATATTTAAGAACTGCTATTCTACCTAGTGGTGTTAAAATTCTTTTGATCCAAACTCTGTACAGTTGCTTAATTTCCTTAAACTTTTCAGTATGATTTATATTATTTTGTATTTTATGTAGTTTTGGTCTTAGATGTGATGGCATTTTTTTTCTATCTGGTTATTTTTAATGAGCGCGTGTGTGTGTGTATGTGTGTGCGTACGTACGTACGTGCGTGCGTGCATGTGTTTGTCTGCTGGGTACGCATGTGTAAGTGTGTAGGCATGTTAGTATGTCCGAACAGAATTCTATGTTAGAAAATAAGAAATATATTAATGCTTACGCAATTTTGTTTTTAGTGCAGTTGATATTTAATGTCAGCGTGTGTGTGTCTGTGTGTGTGTGTCTGTAAGGGAGGGACATATATATATATATATATGTGTGTGTGTGTGTGTGTGTGTGTGTGGGTGGGTGTGTTATATATATTTTGTTTTATTCTAAGCCTTATTTACTTCATAGCTTTTATAATCTGATCCATCTCTTAAGTGTGATTTTTCATTCATATGAACACACTGGATGTTTTCCATTGTCAGATAGCGGTTGATGTGTTTTTTAAGGCATGTTTATAGGCATGGATGATGTAAGGCGCATTGAGCAGCACTGGTGCTGGATATCGCGCCATAGAAAAACTAGATATTATTATTAACAAATAGTAAAGGGTAGTAACTCTCTCCATTACACAAGGTACACAACTTTAAGTCAGTGATGCTTACGCTACCGATTCAGCTAGCACACAGGTAAATAAAAGGTACATTGGAACAAACCCAGACACTTCCTCAAAAAAGGAAGCGCCGGGCCTGTCCTTATACCAATCATTTGACATGTGCACACAGTAGCAAAGACAGAAGAAATGTGCAAACACAAATTAGCTTTTATTCAAGACTGGCATAGCCTCTTTAATCCTGAATAAGCCACACAGAACACATGGACAATACAGAACAAATACATGGTTGCCTCGGTAGTTTATCCACTGGAAATTATACCAAATAATGGAGGCCAGGAAACGATATGATTAACAAATAGTAAAGGGTGGTAACTCTCTCCATTACACAAGGTACACAACTTTGTCAGTGATGCTTACGCTACTGATTCAGCTAGCACACAGGTAAATAAAAGGTACATTATATTTAACAGTCAGTAAGATTCACAGTTAGCCATATTCATAATATTTTAACTTTGTGGGGATTCCATTCTATTTCAATACTTTTTTGTTTATTTTCATTCTTTTCCAGACCAGATAGCTGATGTTTTCCCATAATGTAAACTCAATATGTTGCCATACCTACTTAAGACTAATTGTTTCTTTGAAGGATAGTTGGTCTCCAGTTTGCAAAGACTGAGTATCATCAGCAATTTGCAATTTTTTGTTCAACTTGGTTTACAGAGATACCCTTGATGTTTTTATTTTGTCTTATCATAATTATCTGCCACACTTTCAGTGCACAAGATGAATAGATAAGGTGATATACGTCATACAGGATCACCCTGTCTGCAGCCTCTACTGATCTTAAACCAATGAGATGTTTGTCTATTTACAATTACAGTGGCTTTAATGTTGTTGCTTTTTTCATATAAAATGTTTCAATCCAGTTACAAATACAATCATCAAACCCAAATGTTCTAACTACTTTCAACACAATACTGATTTTGTTCTAGTTGCAATGCATCCTGACCCAATTTTGTATACAACATTCAGATGTGTGATGGGTCTCAATTTTTTAAAATACATTTTTGTTGTTGCTTAATTTCGTTTGGAATACAAAATAGAACAATGATTTCTTTCTTTCTGAGTTACTGGGAGTTCATTTCTTTCTTGCCCTTTGCTAAATGTCTTATAACTAAAAACACCCCAATTTTCCACCAACATTTTTTTTATTAAAAAAGAACTTGCTGGTAAAACCGTTCCTTCTGGGACTTTGATTATTTTTCATTTTTTAAGTACTGTGGTTACTTCTTATAATGTTATTTGCCCTTCTAGAGTGGTTGAACTTCTTCAGTAAGTTTTGGAAGGTTATTTACTATTTCATTTCTATTGCATTTGTTAAAGGGTGGGGTTGTCGAAGGAAGTAGGAGAAGAGTAGAATGGGTAGGATCGCAGACAGAAGACAGGTGCACACTCCACTCTCTCCTTGTAACACACGCAGGGTCTTTTGGTAAGAGCATTGAGGTGTTTATTTACCCTAACTAAAGCAGCACACCTGGAACACATACAAAAACCAAAACCCAGGTCAAAACAATACCAAATCTTATGCCAGACATCAATGTCATGAAAGGCTGATGTAAAAGAAACGTCAGTATGTTGTCTGGGCAAATTGAACAACACCAGAGATAGCCTTTCTCCATTCCTTCACTCAGTACCTAGCTGTACACTCGCTTCTGAGAGAGATATTTGTAAAGAAGTAGAGCAAACTCCATTTTGCCTACCACCAACAGTCAGTGATATAAGATAGTGTGTACCAAATAATATATGAATGACAAATACGAACACCCAGTGTTCAACTCCTGTAAACCACCACACAGTAATAGCTGTTTCTATCAAGAATGAACAAATCTCCACTTTGTATAGATCCACAAGTTATCTCACTGGTACAATTATTACCTGGGAATCATATAGTTAACAAGTAAAATGTCTGGTAAACATTTAGCAACCAATGTGCACTAAACATGGGACTGACTCTCAGTGGTCTAAAATTGTATCCATCACATTACAATTACATGTGCTGTCCCACTGGCAGATAACACTACATTACTTGGGAATCACAACTACCAAGTTAAATTTGTCCCCTTTTACAATTTGCTGTAGCACCCATGTGCACACACCCACATATGGAAAATCTCAACACACAATTAACCTATAGGGTTGCCAGTTCATCTTAACAGACTCCAAAAGCTGGCTGACAAGAGTATATCCAGAATCACAATGCCGCTTCAAGTCAAAAATTAATGCTCAACAACCGACATAATTTCCCTTCAACAGCTTCAGAAGAAATGTAGAGAGCAGAAGCAACCACTCTACATAGACTTCATAGACCTGACAAAGGCCTTTGATCTTGCAAGCCACAACGGCCTCTTCAAAGTCCTGGCCTTGCAAGGATTGATGTCCACCAAAGCTTCTGAGCATGATACAGCCATTCCACTTAGGTATGAAGGGATTCGTTTAGTTTAACGGATCGTCATATGCTCCATTTGACGTGAAAAGGGGTGTCAGGCAGGGGTGCCTACTTGCGTCCACCCTCTTTGGCATCTGCTTTGCAGTCATGCTTAATTAAGCAGGCCTTCCAGACCATTAACCGGTGGAATCTTTCTCCTTATTAATTTGGGTGGAAAATTTCACAGCTTGTCCAGACTGAGGGCAAGATCTGAAAAGTCTTGTCAGAGACATGCTATTTGCAGATGACGCTGCGTTGACAGCTCACAAGGAAGAAAATCTTCAGAACTGTTTAGCCAAAGCCTGCGAGGACTACAGACTGACAATCAGTCCATAAAGAAAACAAATATCATGGGTCAGTACAGCTAAAGATCACCAACCATCACCATAAACAGCTATCAGCTGGATATGGTGAAGGAGTTCACATATCTCAGGTCAACAGTGAACGACGCTCTCTCCATGGATTCTGAAGTCAGCTGACGTAATTGCCGGGCTACTTACATTTGCCAGGCTCTCAAAGTGGGTCTGGAATAATGCCAAACTATCCTTAAAGACAAAGACGACTGTCTTAAAACCTGTGTCCTCGGCACCCTCTTATAAGACATGGACTCCATACTCGAGGCAAGAAAGGAGGCTCAATACCTTCCACTTGCTCAACCTGAGGTGGATTCTGGGCATCCAATGGTTGGACCACATAACAAGCAATGAGGTCCTCAGGCCTGATGCTATACCCGGCATTTACACTCTGATGTGTCATTGCCACCTTTGATAGCTAGGACATGTCCACAGGATGGCAGGATTTCCAAAGACCTGTATGGCAAGCTCACAGCAGACAAGAGAGCTCAGGGTTGCCGCCAACTCAGATTTAAAGATGTTTGCAAAAGATAAACAGATATACAAGTGCAAAGTATATTGCTAGGACAAACTTTGTTTATAATGACTTTGTTGCCAGATGGCAATAAGTCAGTAATAAGTTTTCAATACATTTTGCAATTATGATATTGATATAACAATATTCTGTATCTTGTATCTCAGTGCATAGCTGTGCCTTTTGATATAACAAGCAACTGTGACCTGCCACGCTTTTAGAATTGTCCGACGTTTATGTTTATCAGTGTTCATGTGAGGTACTCCTAGCAGCTACCTTCCTTTTTTGTTTGCTTTTTGCTGTTGTATGCTACTGTATAATTTTTGTGTGTTTGTTTAATTGTGTGTGTGTGTGTGTGTGTGTGTGTGTGTGTGTGTGTGTGTGTGTGTGTGTGTGTGTGTGTATTTATTTCCCCTCTTTTTTCCCTCTGTATTTATGAATGAATAAAAATCATTCGTGACAACAATTATAAACCATAGCTTTCCCAAAAGTGACCAATCCTGGGCTTGTCCTCGTGACGCTGTGTGAATGATTAACACATTCACTGCTTCACTCTGATTCGCCCAATTCAATAGTTTGATCTGATTCGCTCATTTCAACCCACTTGTGTACACACTGTGACGACAATTACATCACAAGGAGAAAGGGAGGGGGGAAGATACAACTCAGGGCATGTGATAAAGCGATAGACGGCCTGATAAAAGAATATATTTGCATAACTTTTCCGAAAAACCGACACCTACATCAAACAATAAGGCGTGAGTCGCGAAGGAAAGAAAGACGGCGGAGAAGAGGTGGGGGCGACTAATATAAAGAGATAGACCGCCACACGGGAAACATTCCAACCAGTCTGCATTCTTAGCATATGAGCCTCGTATATATTCCTTCCTCGCATATGTTCCTTCGTATACACTGATAGTCCAGGGCAGACACAAAAATGGTCGAAATGTGTGCAACAAAACCGTTCTTTTCACGATAAAATAGAATAAATCATACTGATCACACTGATATAAAGTTGACCGCTGTAGGTGGGCGGGAAGATAATTAGATTTTGGTTTTTAATAATTATTTGTCACACTTCTGGCCATGAGAGAGCCCTTTACAAAGAGTCGCAAGGCAAGCAAGCCAGGGTTACGCAAGCGCTGTATAAGGGGTCGCCAGAGGAAAGCGTTTAGCGCGGTAGAGTACTTGTGACTGACTGCTGCCGCGCTGATGCTGTCCTATACTTCCGTTAGTAGGTCACTGCGGCGGATGATAGATAATGTACAGAAAATAAGAGAACTCTTTGGGGTCAAAAGGAAACAAACATTTTTAATTTCATCTATTATATACTAAACTGGTAGAAAACGCAAATTTGCTTTTATGAATGTTTTACAGTTTCTTACCAGTCATGACATTTCATAAAGAATGAAATCGGTATTATACCGACTGCAAAGGTGAATTTACGAAGGCAGCACGGGATCATTTAGTTCGTAAGAACAATTACGTTGACATTTTACGCAATGCACCACTTGGAAATACTTCATGTTCTGCTTATTAACGTGTAGTATATGAATATATAAATACGTGTTAACTAGGTTTGTTTCAATGAACATTGTCGGAGCACTGTCCAGACAATTAATTCAGAAAGCATGGAAGGCAGATGATGGCAAAATCGACCAACATCATGTCTTGATGTAAAAAGAACGGTATGATTTTTTTTTCTTTTTGGAAATGAAGCGGTATTTTGCAAATGTGACTCACGAACCCTGGCGCAGCAGACACGTCAGTTTAGCGTGGGAAAGAAAATGTATCTGGCTGGAGTGTGAAGGTGGCAACATGAAGTGCATCTAATAGTCATGAAGGGCAAAGACTGCCTGGAAGATGAAAATGGGTCAGTCTCCAGAACTTTGTTGGAAATGGAGGTCTCTCAGTCTGATTCAGTATAAACATGTGTTTACAATGATTATTCAAATGTTTCACATGTTATCAGGATTGCAATTCATTAGAGAAATGACTGCAACAATTTTGTGAGAATATGGTTTGTTCTTGTGTCTTAAATTTGTTGAAAATTATTTTTTTTAAACATCCAAAATTTCGGCGCCATTTTGTGACATGGCAATGTGTCTGAACATGAAGTGGTCAGAAACAAATAAATACAAACCTGATTAAAATCCAGTACATACAGACCTGTTCTATATTCATTTGTTGTGATAATAAAACATTGATCATCAATTTAAAAAGAAAAAGAAAAAAAAGGTACATTAAGTTTGAAATATTACGCAAAAGACCCGCGTGACAGACGTAAATAACCCGTTCCTCGTGACGTGTTTTTTTGTTTTTGTTTTATTAATTCAAAGGCAAGCACATTCATGAATACACTACACGTTCTTTACTTGCAACAGGTGGTCAACACATCTGTCTTCTGTAGCGCATACACTCATTTTCTGGAGAAAAAAGTCTATTCAACTATTTAAATGCAATCGACGTCGCATATTAATTTTCAGTTCTGCTTTTCCGTGTTACTTCTGTGCATGTAAACGACCCAATAAAAATATACATGTAAACAAAATTAGAACATAAATGAGTGTGCCCAGCATTAACTCATTCTATACTGAAAAGACTTCCGCTCACCGGTGAGAGCAGACGTGCTTTTCGTTCTCTCCAGTCCGGTGAATTTTCACGGGGTGGAGATGTTTTTGAAATAAGTGTCTTCATCATGCGGGCGTACAGTGTTGTTTCCTGTGTGCTTTAACAACTGTGTGTATTTATTATGTAGATTCCGGGACTTTTGTGTGTGTGTGCGTTTGTTTTCTTTTTTCGTGTGTGTGGTTTTTTGTGTGTTTTTTTTGGGTTTTTTTGTTTTTCCACCCTTTGAACTGCAATGGTGTCAGTGGCAGCAGTACAGCATGAGCTCTACAGTATCAAAATACTTTGCGAAGACCGGAGGAAAGAGAAAACCTTCGAGCACGTCGTCGGTGAGTGACACTAGCCCGAGTCAAGAAAAGACAAAGCAAGAAAGGAAAAAACAAAAACAAGAGGGTGAGAGTGACTCTGACAAAGATTCCAGTATGGCCCTCCACGACAAACTTGAAGAAATAAACAAAAAGTTAGAACTGTTAACTCTTGCTCAGGAAGACATTAAACATATTCGTATTGACATGGACAAAATAACAACTAAGTTAACTGAACAAATTGACAAATTAGAAGGTGAAGTGTTTGAACTTAAGACAGACAACGACAAACTGAATAAAGAAATGAAGACACTCAAGGAAGACAACTTAAACCTTCTCAGTCAACTGAAACAACAACAGAAGGAGATTGACAATCAAAGGTTGGCGGAAAACGACATGGAGCAGCATGGTCGTCAGTGGAATCTCCGTGTGTTTGGGGTGAAGGAGGAGCAGCAGGGGAAGGTTGAGACAGTGACGGACTGCATCAAAAAATGCACCGACATTTTCTCCAAACAAGTAGGTGTGCAGGTGACGGCAGAAGACGTTGAAATAGCGCACCGCTCTGGCCGACCTGGAACTGGGAGACCACGACCCATTCTTGTACGTTTTTTCTCCCGGCAGAAGAGGGGGGAGGTTCTTGAATCCAGGAGAAAACTTAAACAAACTGGGGTTTCCATTGGGGAAGACCTGACAAAGGTAAATTATAATTTACTGATGAGAGCGAACAAACATTCAGCCACGCTTTCTGCTTGGTCTTCCAATGGAAAAATAATAGTAAAAGTAAAAAATGGAAAAACATTCAAAATTGATGCCAATACCAATCTGGATGAAACACTTACAAAAGCTATGGTTTAAGCATATTTGACGGTTAAATGTTGAGGTGGTGGTGGCTTGTTTTTTTTTTTTTTTTTTGTTTTTTGTTTTTTTGGGGGGGAGGGGGAAGGTGTTGGGGGGGGGGGTAGTTTTTTTTTTTTTTCAGTGCATGTAATGTATCTATTTCATTAATGGTTAATCTCATGCTTAACACCTTATGATTATGAAATTATGTATGATGATTATTAGTATACTTGTAATATGTCTGGGGACGCCCCTCAGGCAATGTTGGCGAGTTGTGTTTTTTGTTTTGTTTTTGTCTTTTCTACCCGTGCCGTGGAATACACAAGAGTGTTTTCATTGTGATGATCTTACTGTTGTCTTAAAGGAAGGGAGGAGGAAGAGGGGGAAAAAAAAGGAAAAAAAAGGCGTCTAGAACAGGCGGATATCTTTCCATCCAAACTGTCGATAATTCACTTTATTTATTTTCTTTAAAGAATAGAGGGTGTTTGGGATTGGTGGATGTCCTTTCATATTTTTTCCGCCCAAATATGTTCTTTGTTTTATTTATTTGTTTTCTTTCTTTTTTTCACTTTGCTGCGCGTACGCGCACCCACGCACACACACACATTCATGGTTTGAAAGTATGGAAGCACAAATATTTTAGTAATTTGTGATGAATCACATCATATGCAATGTATTGTTTTTATTTATTATATTTGTGGTTTTCCCGCACCCTTTCGATATACGTGTTTCTGTTTATAATACTATTGCCTCACCTGTATTACCTACTGTAAGTCTGTATTACCTACTGTAAGTCTGTGACTTGTTTATTTGATTTAAATGAACGAATCGGTGTTCTTGAATGATTTGACTTTAATATGATTTAATTAAGGTGGAGAACAAGAGATCACTTAACTGGTTAACTTTTTATTTTATTTTATTTTATTTTTTAAATTTTTATGATGGTCAGTCGACGGATGTGGGACAAAGGATGATATTAGTCCTGATTGTGTTTGGTGACGCATACCGATGAACATTAATTTTGGTCCATCGCCATCAGTCCTTTGGTTTTAGTAACCGAGGGGTTGGAAAACCCAGTGAGTGAAATAATGTAACTGAGTGTTCTATTGTTGCCCTGTTATGATGACGGATTGGTGCTGTAGGTATAGTTGATTCAAATGATTGGATGTTTGATATGATATGTATATGCATGTGTGTGTGTGTACATTATATATGTATGTGTATAAATATATGTGTATATATATATGTATGTGTATGTATGTGTGTGTGTATATATATATATGTATATGTATATGTGTGTGTGTGTGTGTTTGTGTGTGTGCGTGCGTATGTGTATATATATATGTATGCTTTTTTCTCTGGTATTAATCGATTGGTGAAACTGAATGCGTCTATGTAAAAAATTGCAATGTTGATAAAAATTATTCTGATCTGCCAGTTGCAGGGGCACATGCCGCACACACGTGCACACATAACTTACTTTTGTTCCAAAACACTTGCACAACATGGGTTCATATCAAAACATGGAGTGGAAAAAAATGTGAGTCATTTATTGTACCTGGCTCAGTGTGCTTTCAGATGGAAAATACATTTGCTTGTGAGCTGCTGCTAAAACTGATTTTTTTCTGTCGAAATGTACTCTGTTGAACGAAGCACGCTTGCTTAAAGAACAAGCATTTATTTGTGTTTTGCTACAAATGACTTTTCCATTTGCCTGTTTGTTATGTCAGATATGCTTTATTTTATGTAGACTTCACTTTGATTGTCTAAGTCATTGACTGTTAATCTATGTGAGTCCTTTAGTTTCATATAACTGGACTCGGTTCTATTTTATCATTGAATCCATGACATTATAGTTTTGAGTTGGTGAAAGGGATGTGAGGAAGCGAAAGTGATGTTAGCGTCAATTGTGGATTGATTGTCCCATGATTGATTGTGGGATTGAATTCTCATGTGTTTTTTTTCCTGTTGTTTGTTTGTTTGTTTTTTGTTTCACATTGATTGTTTGTTCGCTTTTTTTTTTTTTTTTTTTTTTTGCTTTTTTTTTGGGGGGGGGGGGGGGGGGGGGGGCAGGGGGGAGGGTTGGGTTTTACCGATGCATATTGTGAGTGTTTGATTTGTTGAAAATAGAAGTTGTGAAATTGTACTGATGTGGTTATATAGTGTTGAGGGAGGTGACCGATCATCAGTTACAAAATGCATGGTCGTTTTTTCCCAGTAAACACGTGCACATTCTGTGTCTAAAATTACCGCATGGGACGGATGACAGCTACTCATGTACTGCACGCAGATAAATGAATTTTTTGTGTTTTGCTGAGAAATTGTTACTCCTTGCCTTGCTCTGCGCTCTCTCTCTCTCTCTCCACATACACCAGCACAGACGCGCATGTGCGCGCGCGCACGCACGCACGCACGCACACACACACACACACATATCATTTTAGAGTCCCGGTATATGATTTATAAGACAAAAAGAGCCATAGGGACTGCACTTCCGCTCGCGAGCGACAGTCCAGTTTATTTTGCTTGCTTTAAAAAAAAATTATTATTATTGTCACTGTTTTCATAGATATATGTACTATGTTTTGGGGTCTTTCGACCATATATATAACTATAATTTTCACAACTTCAAAGACTTTTCATGTTATCTGTATAAACATGTCCATGTGTATTTTGGGGTTTGTACTGCCAAGCATGGTGTATTTGGATAATTTCTTTCGTTGGGTTGGATGCATATATTTGTCATACTTCTTTATGGACAAACATGAATGGTAATATATCCATTGTATCAGTTAATTGTCAAGGTCTGAATAGTTCACACAAAAGACGTGATATTTTCCATTACTTGAGAAATAAGAAGTACTCTATTTATTTTTTACAGGATACGCATTTTGAAGAAAAGATGGAGAAATATGTTTCAGCAGAATGGGGATATACTTGCTATTTTTCAAGCTATACGTCGAATGCAATAATGTTTAACAATAATTTCGAATTTAAAGTGAAACGGACAATAACTCATAGTTCAGGGAATTTCATTATTCTACTTGTTGAGATACAAAAAATTAATTTCCTCTTTGTTAATGTATATGGACCAAATAAAGATGACCCTGATTTTTATGTGAATTTAAAACAAAAAATAAGTGAAAATAATGTAGAGAATGTTATAATAGCTGGGGATTTCAATTTAGTTCTTAACCCAACAATAGATTACCATAATTATAAACATGTAAATAATCCAAAAGCAAAAGTAGTCGTTGAAAACATGATAGAAAATTTAGATCTGAATGACATCTGGCGTGAATTAAACCCAGACTGCCCTCGTTACACTTGGAGAAGAACTAATCCTTTCCAACAGGCTAGATTAGATTTCTTTTTGATCTCAGACACTGTAGTATCCTTGATAGATGATGCAGACATAGAATATGGGTACAGAACAGATCATTCAGCCATTTCGTTGAAACTTAAATTCAGTGAGAATGTAAAGCGCAATACGTTTTGGAAATTAAATACATCTCTTCTAAAGGATAAAACATATGTGGATGAAATGAATATGGAAATAAATAATGTTAAAAAAGAAAATGCTATTAATATGTATTCTGATGACACACCGGATGATGAACTGGTGTTCTCTGTTCCTGATGACATTTTTCTTGACTTTCTTTTAATGAAAATACGATCGAGAACAATTTCTTATGCTTCAATGAAAAAGAAAAAAATGATAGAAGAAGAAAGACAGTTAGAAGGAGACATCTGCAACTTAGATAAATATCAAAATAAAAATAAAGAAGATATTAAAGTTCTAGAAATTAAACAAAAACAATTACAAGATATTCGAGAGAAGCGGATGGAAGGGGTATTATTAAGGTCTAGAGCTAGATGGATAGCTGAGGGAGAGAAAGTTAGTAAATATTTTTGTAATTTAGAAAAACGTCATTATGTTAGTAAACACATAGCCAAAACTATTGATCAATACGACAATGTTCTAACAAATCAAAAGGATATCTTAAATGAAGTACATAATTTTTATAGATCTTTATATGTGAATGTTGGGGTGGAACATTGTGAAATTGAAAATTTAGTGAATTATATTCCATGTTTGAATGAGTCAGAAGCAAGCGATTTAGAAGGTATGATTACAATGGAGGAAGCGGCACAAGTTATTAGAAATATGAAAAATAATAAGAGTCCAGGTACAGATGGCTTTAGTGCAGAATTTTTTTAAGTCTTTTGGAAGAAAATAGGAATATTTGTTGTTAGGGCACTTAATGCTAGTTTCAGGAAAGGAGAAATGTCTTCTGTGCAAAAGGAAGGAGTGATTACGTGTATCCCCAAAGGTGATAAGCCAAGACAATATTTGAAAAATTGGAGACCCATCTCTCTTTTAAATGTAGTTTATAAAATTGGGTCATCTTGTATTGCTAACCGCTTGAAACCAGTATTACCTAACATTATTAATGAAGATCAAACAGGGTTTATTAGAAATAGATACATTGGAGATAATTTGAGGTTGATATATGATATCATAGCTTACTTAGATAAACATAATCTACCTGGTTTATTACTAAACATAGATTTCGAAAAGGCTTTTGACTCAATAAATTGGGATTTCATGTTTAAAGTGTTAAAGGCATTTGGGTTCAAAGAAAATATGTGTAGATGGATTAGTGTATTTTACACAAATATTAAGTCATGTGTGATTGTGAATGGTCGGGTCTCTGACTGGTTTGAAGTTAAGAGAGGTTGCAGACAAGGAGACCCTATATCACTTTATTTATTTGTAATGTGTGTAGAAATATTAGCTATAATGGTAAGGGAAAATTCGGATATCCGAGGAATAAAAATTAACGATGTTGAGAATAAACTGACCCAATATGCTGATGATACAGAATTTCTACTTGCTGGGGATAGGAAATCTTTTGAATGTTGTGTTACAACTCTTGATAAATTTGGCTGTGTCTCAGGTCTCTATTTGAATTCAAGCAAAACTAGTGCTATTTGGTAAGGGAGCAAAAAGAATTCTAAGACGCGTTATATGGAACATTTAGGTATGGACTGGAATCCTACAAGATTCCGAATTTTAGGGATTTGGTTTACTAATGATTTAAAAGAATGTGTAACTGTAAACTATTCAGAGAGATTAGCAGAAATAAGATATTTGTATAAGATATGGGTAAAACGCCAGTTAACGCCTCTAGGCAGAGTAGCAATTCTGAAATCTGTTATTCTTTCCAAACTGACTCATCTGTGGTTGCTTTTGCCAAACCCACCGGATACATTTTTTAATACATGTCAACATATTTGTTATAAGTTTGTTTGGAACAATAAACCAGATAAAATTAGCCGTAAAACTGCTCATAAAAGTGTAAAAAAATTGTGGCATCGGTCTTCCTGATGTTAAATTGCCTTATCTTTAAAGCTTTCCTGGATTCGTAAAGCTGAAAATTCAAATCACAAGTGGAAGCACCTCTTGTTGTGTAACTTCCCACAATGGCCAGCTATTGATAAATATGGTCCAGAGTTTATCTTAAATTTTGCCAAATATAACCAGTTCTGGACAAATGTGTTTGAAAGTTATAAGATTTTCTTTTATAAATATGAACCAAAAAACTCAGCGGAACTGCTTGCAGAGCCATTGTGTTATAATAATCGTGTTCAAATTGGTAAAAGGTGTATTATATCCAGACTGCTCAGTAATCATGATGTGTATTGTCTTGCACAGTTTTTTGATGATGATGGTAAAGTTTTTTCATATGTACGCTTCAAAGAAAAATATGATTTGCACATTGATTTCCTTACTTATGCTGGATATAAATCAACAATAAACGAATTAGTTAAAAAGCATAATATTCATGTGGATAGCAACAGACACACAAATACTTCGCTCTGCTTCAAACACTTGTTTTCTGTTTCTAAAGGCTCAAGACCATATTATGATGTGTTGATTGAAAATGATATGAAACCAAAATGTTGTGAGAAATGGGACTTAAAGCTTTTGATGCATCATAACTGGAAATCTTGTTTTATGCATGCACACAAGATAGTTGATGTAAAGCTGAAATGGTTTCAGCTGAAAATAATACACCGATGTTTATGTACAAAAATTGTTTTAAAAGAAATTGGTGTTACGGATAATAACAACTGTAGTTTTTGTAGAGAACACAAAGACAGTATTGATCATGCTTTTTGGAAATGTAATTATGTGCAAATGTTTTGGAACGCTTTAACGGACTTGATAAAAGAGAGATGTGTAAACGCAGGAAATTTAAAGTTAACAGAATCACTTGTGCTATTTGGACATGATGTGACAATAACAACTGATGCTGTTTTGTGTTTTATAATATTGTTTGCAAAGTATTACTTATATTTATGTAAAATTGAAGACAGCTTTCCACAAATATCAGTTTTTTTGAACAAATTAAAAACTCGATATAGAATTGAAGAATATAATGCATATATTAACTTTAACCATACCATTTTCTCTGCCAGATGGCTGCCTTACAAATTATTGATCACAAATTATTAGTAACCTGTTCATGATTAACGAAAAATAACCACCCATATTTATTTTCTTTTTATTGATATTCATAAGAAATGATTGAGGTGTTCACTTTCCGTAAACGTGTTCTAAGATACTTGACAGTTTGTATTCCTTGACAGCTTGTGTAAGATCTTAAGAAATGAATGATAATACTCCATGATGATAACCAACCAGTGTATAATCCAGCTGCTTGGCTGTTTCTATCAAAGTATTTATGGTGTTTGTTTGTTTGTTTTTTGTTCTTTGTTTGTTTTTTCTTCTTTATAAATGTCCATTAAGATGCTGTTGTTGTAAAATGTCAACCTACCAAAATGGAATTAAAAAAATGTTTAAAAAAAAAAAAAAACCTCAAAAAAAAAGAAAAAAGAAAAAAAGAACATAAATCACGCGGATTCATCGCGGGAAAGTGTAAATCGGTTTGACAAACACCCTCCAATCGTGTGTGTTTGAACACAGATTCAGATAATGTGTTGTTTCCGACAGCGTGTGAAATGTACATATGTTACATTGTAAAAACAAAAATACTAGATAGCATGGAGAAACACATTCCAAAAATCTCAATAGGTCAAAACAAAAGTTTAAAACCACCTTGGATGGTAGGCAGAGTTAAGAAAAGTGTTAAAAAGAAATATAATTTGTATAAGAAGTATTTAAAAACAAGAAAAATATATGATCACCAACAGTACATCACAGCTAGGAATAAATGCAATAATATAATAAAGAATGCCAAACGAGACTATGAAAAAAGACTATCCAGAGAATGTAAAACAAACCCAAAATATTTCTGGAAATATGTACAAGCTAAAACAAAATCAAATACAGGTATTAGTCCTTTGAAAACAGAAGATGGAAAATTGGCAGCAAGTGATGAGGATAAGGCAAATATTTTAAATACTTTCTTTGCTAGTGTTTTTATCAAAGAAGATTTAAGAAATATTCCTACTGGGTCAAAAGAGCCAAAATGTGATTCCAGTCTTTGTGATCTTATTGTAACTCCTACAGCAGTAAAAGAAAAATTACAGGCACTTAACCCTAGTAAAGCTCAGGGCCCAGATCAATTACCTCCACGTGTACTGAAGGAACTTAGTGAGGAATTGTCAGTACCACTCTGTACATTATTTAATAAATCATTAGAGTTAGGTGAGGTTCCAGATGACTGGAAGACTGCAGTAGTCACAGCAATATTTAAAAAGGGTACTAGATCTGATCCAAGTAATTACCGACCAGTAAGTCTTACATGTGTGGCATGTAAAGTATTAGAATCACTAGTTAGAGATATATTAGTTAATTTTATGATTACAAATAATTTATATTCTCCGTGCCAGCATGGATTCAGAAAACAGAGGTCATGTATAACTCAACTGTTAGAGGTAATGGAAGATTTAACCCAGTTAGTAGAAGAAAAGGAATCTGCAGATATCATATATTTAGATTTTAAAAAAGCTTTTGACTCTGTGCCACATTATAGGTTAATAAAAAAGCTAAAAGATTATGGGATAAATGGGAATGTATTGAAATGGATAAGCAGTTTCTTGTTGGGGAGAAGTCAGAGGGTAAGAGTTGGAAATAGTCTTTCACCAAATGCACAAGTATTGAGTGGAATACCCCAGGGTAGCATTCTTGGACCTATTTTATTCACCATTTTTATAAATGACCTTCCAGATTGTGTTAGTAGTTGTTGCAGGATATTTGCTGATGACACTAAACTTTATGATATAGCTAAGAATTCTTTAAAATTGCAAAATGACTTAGACAACCTATATGACTGGTCTAACAAGTGGAATCTATATTTTAATGCAACAAAATGTAAAGTGCTACACCTAGGAAAAAATAACCCTAAAAATGAATATAAAATGAAAATTGATAACATGAATTTTATGGTTATTTCGGAATGTAATGAAGAAAAAGACTTGGGAGTAATATTTGATAAAAACTTCTCTTTTGATACACATATCCAAGCTTGATAAATAAAGCCAACAAAGTACTGGGTATTATCAAGAGAACATTTACATTCTTGGATAAGGATATCTTTGTCAACCTTTATAAAACAATTGTTAGGCCTATCCTAGAATATGGCAATACAATTTGGTATCCCAGATTAATAAGACAGTCCAAAGTAATTGAACAAGTACAAAGGAGAGCAACTAAAATAATTCCAGAACTTAGAGATCTTGACTATCAAAGTCGTTTGAGACAGTTGAATTTGCACTCCCAAAAATATAGAAGATATAGAGGAGACATGATACTAGTTTTTAAGATAATGAACGGAATGGTCGACATTGATCATAGCACCTTTTTCTCTACTAGCAAATCCCAAGTTACCAGAAACTCAGATACTAATCTTTACATAAAATATTGTAGAACAAATGTTCGTAAATCGTCTTTTAGTTTTAGAGCAGTGAAAGGCTGGAATGCACTGACTAACTCAACAAAAACAGCTAACACTATTAACCAGTTCAAAAATCTTATCGACAATGATGAAAAATCTCTAATAAAACCATTTGATTTTGATCAGTGAACAAGAAACTTTTTCCTGGCGCATGTGCAACACTTGATTAAGACAATAGTGAAGGGACGTTAAAAAGCCAGAAGGCTTATAGGAAAGTCCCCAATCCTGTACCTGTACCTGTACCTGTTACACGGAAATCTCCGATATGTTCATTCGCACACCGTGGTTGCTATATTAAAAAAAGCAAAAAAACAAAAAAAAAAGCTGTGTATGTTAATTTCGTCGTTGTTATGGTTTGTTTCTACATTTTTCTCTCATCCGATTAAGTTTAGACACAATCACTGTTTCTGACACATGGCGAGATGCGGTAATATTCGGATACTGGCGTAAGATTTCGAACCAAGTCAACGCATGTAGTTCGGTAAGACAGCTTTCATTTGAAGACTTGCATCAAAAGTTCCAAGCAACAAAGTTCAAAGTAGAAAATCACCCCCTTAAATTACCTTGATTTCGGCTTTTGCTGTCTGGTGAAGTTTATCACGAAATGATATAGTTTATCAGTTCACAAGACAGACGACGGAAGTGTGGAACGAAAAAATTCGTTGTATCCGAAACACGTCAGGCCCTACGCGCTTATTGTTTTGCAGAAGTTGATGTGAACAGGCACATTTTACATCACACAAGTTCTGAAAAACCAAACTATACATTGATTGTGAATGAATTTCTTAAAATTAATTAAGTTTGAAGCATTTCACGTTTAGTAGTGTTTGAGATGAAGTCAGGTGTCACATTCGGACACGGAACACATGCTCTTCGGTTCTGCTTTACGCAGATAATAAAATTCCTTATTTTTAGTTCTTGTTTGTTGTTGTTATTGTTGTTGTTTGGTTTTGTTTTTTCTCATAGTCTTACTTTTATTACATTTTGTTTTTCTGACATCCTACATATTTATTCACTGTCAGGACTGATAACGCTAATCAGTTTTCTGTTGACTGATCGAATAGAAAGATACAAAGAATCCGGTGTTTTGATCACAATTCTTCAGATAAAGGGGGAAACTTTTGTCAATTGATATCATACAATCATATCATATAATATATAATCATACAATTCCCATTTCATAATAAGATGAACAGTAGTACTTAAAACAGTTAAACACTTGGGAGAATTGATGTGAAAATGGAGTGCCTGCAGTGTTTCTGAAAAATAAAATCATCCAGGGTGGGGAAGTTAGTTTAGGTATTTTGGGTTTCATGTTACATAGGTCATAAAGTTTTAGGTAATCATTAATAAAATACATAATTTTGCACAGGCTTTGTTTGAATGCATTGCATTGTCTAAGGATCGCATGATAGATTTATTACTATCATTATCATAAATCCAGTAATTCAAACATCTGTGTCGGGAAAGGTAACTTGGATTCAATGTTACACGTGTTACAACAAAGTTTCACATAATCATTAATAAAATTTATGATCCATTGTTATCATTATGATTATCATTTATATTCCACGCTAAATCGACGTCCACTGCGCCATGGTTCATGAGTCACATTTGCAAATACCGGTTCATTTCCAAAGAAAAATATGTATTTCATACCGTTCTTTTCGCATCAAGACATGATGTTCAATTTTCCCATCATCTGCTCTCCATACTTTCCGAATTTATTGTCTGGACAGAGCTCCGATAATGTTCATTGAAACCGAACCGGGTTAACACATATTTAGATATTTATATTCTACACGTTAATAAGCAGAGCATGGAGTATATCCAAGTTGTGCATTGCGTAAAGTATCAACTTACGAACTGAAATTAATGATCCCGTACTGCCTTCGTAAATTCACCTTTGCAGTCGGTATAATACCGATTTCATTCTTTATGATGTCATGAATGGTAAGAAACTGGAAAACATTCACAAAAGCGAATTTGCGTCTTCTACCAATTTAGTACAAAATACATGAAATTGAAAATGGTTGTTTCCTTTTGACCCCAAAGAGCTCTGTTCCTGGCTTTCTGTTCAGAATCAGTTGTGTGCCGCAGTGACCTGCTCACAGATCAGCATCAGCGCGGCAGCAGTCAGTCATGTTGCAGACATTTTGACCTAACGCAAATTTTAATCTTTATTCCCTGGCCTATGAGGGCTTGTTGCTCAACATAGCCGACGAACAAACAACGTAGCTTGGTCCCATTTTTGTCCCCATGGCCACACCTCTGGTCTGTTGGTAGTGGTTTTCTCCAAAAGCAAAGGAGTTCAAGGTGAGCACGAGTTCTGCCAGTCGTGGAATGGTGGGCACATGGAGTCCACTGCTGTTGTTCTGCACTGTTTTTCCCACTTTCTTTCCCTCCCCCCCCCCCCCCCTTTTTTTTTCTTCTTAAAATTTTTTTAAATGTAATTATATTTATTAATTTATTTATTCATCATTTTATTTCATCCCTATTTATCATCATTATTGTTATTTTATTTTATTTCTTTTTTCCATTTTTCTTTTGTCATTATTTTATATATATATATTTTTTTATATATTCATTTGGATCTCTCTTTTTTCTCTCTCTCTCTCTTTTCCTTTTTTTTTCTCAAGGCCTGACAAAGCGTATTGGGTGACGCTGCAGGTCAGGCATCTGCTTAGCAGATGTGGTGTAGCGTATATGGATTAGTCCGAACGCAGTGACGCCTCCTTGAGCTACCGATACTGATACTAAGACAACTATTTGTTGCTTTAATTATTATTGTAATTATTAGTATTATTATTGTTGTTGTTGTTGTTATTCTTATTATTGCTATCGTTATCATTATCAACATCACTATGATTAATATTATAATAATTATCATTATTAGACGTTATCATTTTCATTATTATGGTCGAGACAGAGACAGACACAGAGAGAGAAAGAGAGAGAGACAGACAGACAGACAGACAGACAGAGAGACAGAGAGATGTCAAAAATAAAAGATCGCTTGTTTGCTTCTCTTTTTTTTTTTTTTTTAACAAATAGTATTCTTTCCCATACATGTTGTCGCAGTTTATTACCAAACTAAAACAGTTTGCTGAAAATATCTACACTATACTACTGTCCAGCAGTGAAATGTACGCTGCTAGCCTCTAGTAAGATGGAGAACCGGCTGCCGCGCGCGGCGGCCTGTTTATGTTACCGCGGCTGCGACCCTTCTTGTACAGCTCAGTGGATTAGACAGCCGACTGCATGGGGAGAGGGTTGGGGGGGAGGGGGGGATGGAAGGATCGAAGGAGGGGGTCAACACAGTGTTGGCCTAACCTCACGGAGGACGGAGTGGGGAGGGAGATGAGAAGGGGGGGCGTGAAGGGATAGGGGAGGGAAGGGAGACAGGGTGGGTTTGGTGCAGGTGACACTGCCTGCACACTACAACACCAGCGTAATTATTCTTTTATCGTATTTTCAATAGCGCTCTGAATTTCGGAAGCGTACTTTGAATATTTTAGTGTGGTTCGTCCGTCGGGATCGACGAGGACCATCTAGTCATCCTGGGGGTGGGTGGGTTGGGCTCTGTGGGTGCTCAGATGGTCAGGCCAATCCGCGCCCGGAAGGTTCTGACGCAGTGTGGACAGGGGATGATGGCGACTGTCGGGGACTTGCTGGCACTGCTTTTCCTGGCCTGTCGGCGTTGCTCTGCTGCAGCGATTCTGTTGGCTTCACAGGATTTGGCGCCTTTGTGGACAGCTGAACGCCACTTTGGTCTGTCCATTGCATTCAGCTCCCATGTGTCGTGGCTGATGTTGAAGGCCTTCAGAGAAGCTTTCAGAGTGTCTTTGAAGCGCTTCTTTTGGCCTCCATGGGAGTGCTTGCCATATTGGAGTTCACCGTACAGCAGTTTCTTGGGGAGCCGGTGGTCTGGCATGCGAACTACATGGCCTGCCCAGCGCAGCTGGGCCTGTATCAAGATGGTGTAGATGCTGGGCACGAGTGAGCACCTCTGTGTCAGGGATCTTCTCTTGCCACTTTATGCCGAGAAGTTTTCTGAGGCTGGTGGTGTGGAAGTGGTTCAGCTTTTTGGCGTGGCGTTTGTAGACCGTCCATGATTCACATCCATAGAGCAGTGTGGTGAGAACTATGGCCTTGTATACTTTGAGCTTCGTCTCCAGGGTGATGCCTCTCCTGTTCCAAACGTTCTTATGGAGTCTGCCGAAGGCAGCGCTGGCTTTGGCGAGTCTGGCATTCACATCGTCGTCGATGACAACTGTGTGAGAGAGTGTACTGCCCAGGTATGTGAACTTGTCCACCGCATTCAGTCGTTGCCCGTTGATGAAGATGTTTGGTTCAACGTAAGGCTTTCCTGGAGCTGGCTGGTGCATCACCTCAATCTTCTTTGTGCTGATTGTGAGGACAAAGTTGTCACAGGCAGCAGAGAACTTGTCGACGCTGTGTTGCATGTCAGCTTCGGAGGCAGCATTGAGAGCGCAGTCATCAGTAAACAGGAAGTCGTTGACGGTGTCTGTCTTCACCTTGGTTTTTGCTTGAAGCCTCCTGAGGTTGAAGAGTGAGCCATCTGTGCGGTACCTGATGCCAATGCCTACGTCAGCGTCTCTGAAGGCATCTGTCAGCATGGCTGAAAACATGAGACTGAACAGGGTGGGGGCAAGAACACACCCTTGCTTGACTCCGTTGGAGACAGGGAATGGTTCTGAAGTCTCTCCGTTGTCTTGGACTGAGGCCAGCATCCCATCGTGTAGTTGCCGTATGATGGTGATGAACTTTCTTGGACATCCGTATTTCGCCATGATTCTCCAAAGGCCATCTCTGCTAACAGTATCGAAGGCCTTGGTCAGATCGACATAGGTGGAGTAAAGGTCGGCGTTCTGTTCCTGACACTTCTCCTGGAGCTGCCTGGCAGCAAACACCATGTCGATAGTCCCGCATTGTTTCCGGAAGCCACACTGGCTCTCTGGTAGGAGACCTTGCTCAAGGTGCGCTATGAGATGGTTGAGTAGCACTCTGGCCAGAGTCTTGCCTGCGACGGACAGCAGGGATATTCCACGATGGTTGTCACAGGCCTGACGATTTCCTTTGCGCTTGTACAGGTGTATGATGGAAGCGTCTTTGAAGTCCTGTGGAACTGTCTCATGCTGCCAGATGAGCTGGAATAGCTGATGAAGCCTCTCAGTCAGCGCCATACCACCTTCTTTGTAGACCTCAGCTGGAATGGAGTCTGAGCCAGGGGCTTTGCCATTGGATAGCAGACGGATAGCTTTCTGGGTCTCCTGCAAAGTTGGAATGGCATCCAACGACTCACTGACTGGCACCTGGGGGAGTCAGTCAATGGCTTCATCATTGATGGTGGAAGGGCGGTTCAGTACGCTGTCAAAGTGTTCAGCCCATCTCTCAAGGATCCAGTCCTTGTCAGTGATTAGGGTAGAACCATCAGCACTGAGGAGTGGAGCAGATCCGGAGGTGGTGGGACCGTAGACTTCTTTCAGGCTGTTATAAAAGTTCTTCACGTCGTTCCTATCTGCAAAGCCCTGGATCTCATCAGCTTTGTTGCTCATCCAGGAATCCTGCATCTGCCGCAGCTTCAGCTGGATGGTGCTGCGTGCACTCTTCAGTATGTCTTTCTTTGACTGTAACTTGGGATCTTCAATGTGGGCTCTGTAGGCTTGGCGTTTGTCTTCCAGCAGCTGCTTGATCTCAGTGCAGTTCTCATCAAACCAGTCTGTTTGCTTCCTGGCAGAAGGCCCCAGGCACTCCATGGCAGTGTTGTACACCGTCTCATGCAGTGCGCCCCATGCTGCCTCCACATTCTGGTTGTCCAGCACGGTGGACTCAAGGCGTTCCTCCAGGGTGTCAGCAAAGCTCTGCTTGATGTTGCCTAGCTCCAGCTTATTGACATTCAGGCGTTTGGGTGCTTTCATGCCCTGAGGCCGTCTCTTGGGCTGGATGCGGAGGTTGAGTTTGGAGACGATAAGGCGGTGGTCTGTCCAGCACTCGGCGCCGCACATGGCCCTCGTGATTCGTACGTCCTGCCTGTCCCTCTTCCTGACGATGACAAAGTCAATGAGATGCCAATGCCCAGAGCGAGGATGCATCCATGACGTCCTGTTACGGGTAGGGAGGCAGAAGACGGTGTTTGTGATAAGGTCGTGCTCGGCACATGTCTGGAGAAGTAGTTGACCATTGTTGTTACAGTTGCCAACCCCATGCTTCCCAATCACGCCTTCCCAGGAGGTGCTGTCACAGCCAACTCTCGCGTTAAAGTCACCAAGAATGATGAGCTTGTCTGTGTTGGGAACAGTGATGATGACAGCGTTCAGGTCCTCGTAGAACTTGTCCTTGATCTCATCCGGGTTGGTCGCGTAGGCGCTGACAATGGTGGTAAACTTCTTCCCGTTGCATAAAGGGAGTTTCATCGTCATCAGGCGATCGTTCACTCCTTTCGGGGGGCCAGCCAGCTTGCCAACGAGGGTTGTCTTCACTGCAAAGCCAACTCCAGCCTCACGTCTCTCTTCAGGTCCGCGACCACTCCAAAAGAAGGTGTAGCCTGCGCCTCGCTCACAGTTCACCTTCTTCTGCCAGCCTGGTCTCACTTTGGTCTCAGCAATGTCGATGTTGTACCTTGCTAGTTCACTTGCAATGAGTGCTGTGCGTCTCTGTGGTCTGTCCGAGTCGCCTCTGTCCAGAAGCGTACGCACATTCCATGTGGTCAATGAGGTGCTCTTTGTTTTCTTCTTTCTTTCCTTTGTGTGTCGACCGCCTGAGTAGGGTCCCCGTCAGCCACGGTATGCTGACTAGGGTGGTGTGGAGCAGGCAATGTTTAGGGCACCTTTTCTAGCCCCTTCCTCATGCCATGGAGGTGAGCAGTGCTGTCCTGAAGAGGGCTGCTCAGTCGCTCAGGGGGCTGCCGATCTCCACCGCTGCTCCAGTCGGTGAAAAACGACCCTATGGCCTGAGCCGCCTGTGTGCAGGTCCGCGGCTACGACTGCCAGTGTACCCACACCTGTCGCTTCGTCGCTCGCCTGTCGCCACAGGGCTTGGGGAAAATGATGGTATGGGATGACTTGATACCCGTCGGCTACCCTCACCTAGTTTAGCCAGCCTGTCAAAGCCGTTGCCCGGGGGTTGGGCGCTGCCGCATGCTAGCAGCTTCTAGGAACCATAAGTGAGAGCTGGGTGCTGGTGGGGACCAACAGAGGACGAACCACTCCCGGAAGAACGTGACAAGGCCCCCCTCTAGAGGTACTACCCCTCCCGTGCACCCCCTAACCCCCATTTTAGTAATGAACTGTTAAATCTCCAAAGGTTGCTTGTTCAATACAACAGTCGAATGATTAGAAGAAACAGTTTATGTGATATTATCAAATCTATCTATTCGATGTATGACTGTTATGATTCTTTATTTTCACCATAGATTACAGTTCAGTTACTCAAGGAGGCGTCACTGCATTCGGACAAATCCATATACGCTACACCACATCGGCTAAGCCGATGCCTAACCAGCAGCGTAACCCAACACACATAATCAGGCTTTGAGAAAGAAAAAAGAGCATAAAAAAGGAAATGGTTACATCATTGAATAAATAAACAAACGAATAACATAAAATGTAAGCAGATAGATACAGAAATAAAATAAACTGCAGGAGAAAAAAAGAATGAATTAACAAAATAGAAAGACAATAATGAGAATAGATAAATAAACAAATAAGCAAATAAATGTAAATCGACTTACACACACACACACACACACACACACACACACACACACACACACACACACACACACACCATCTTCCACATTATCCTGCACCACCCCCACCCCCGTACACGCACATTCCGACGTATCGACCTCCACGGCACACACACACACACGAGCGCGCGCGCGCGCGCCCATACCCCCCACTCCCTCCCCGCCACACACACACACACACACACACACACACACACACACACACACACGCACGCACCGTCCAATACTCCGTAGTTCCCACAAAACACACATGCACAGACACACACCCCATCCTCTGTTCATGTCCTCGCTAAAGCCACTTTCATTATCATGATCGTCGTTGTCGTCGCCCACCCTTTTCTCTTTTCTTTTTCACTCTCGCTCATTTTTTCTCTAAGATTTGCACTGGGAAAAGACAAGAAACCAACTCCGATTATAAAGGAAATATTTTTGGTAAAAATAGGGGAGAAATCGTGAGGGCGACCCCCACGATTTCTCGCAATCCCACGATTTTTCTCAAAGTGACATAAATCGTGGGACTGCGTGAAATCGTGTACTTACAACCCATCTGTGGAGAGGATGATTCTCGATTGCATGGCCCGGTCTCGGCCCAGAACACACTCTTTTCTGAGTGAGAGTCGGCCAGAGTCTGAAAAAATGACTGTTCTCGAGGAAGTGCTGAACAAGCTGATGGCAGTGGACAGGGATTTGCTCTAACTGCCCTGATCTTTTCACTCTTCATCTATTATACTACCAGCTGTAATGTCCGTGAGCGGCCAGAGCAGACTCCCAAGGTATTTGTTGACGGTTGTCTTCGTAACTAAGTAACCCTGCGCATGCGCCAGGAAGGGACATAACTCTACATCCCCCTTTCTTAGCAGAAAGCATGCATTAGATTTAACTTTGCTTTTAAACATCCACAAGCATTGTTTGTTTTTCAATTAGTCTTTGACAAATTCTAAAACCTTATTCTAAAACAGCAGAAACAATTATCTCTAAACTTCAACAACTGAACTCGATTCACTTTTCGTCCTGACTTGGTGTACATTGTCTTTTGATCCTTCTGTTCTTCACAAATCAAGTCTTCGAGGCGTTTTCACTTTTCGTCCTGACTTTGTGTATATTGTCTTTTGACCCCTCAGTTCCAAGGGCGGGTTGTCAGGCCTCTCCTCTGGTTGATGGAGTTGTGGGGTAGTCCTTTCTTCAGCAAGCTCTTCACTGTTCATTTCAACGCGAGTCTCCCAAGTTTTGCTGTGGAAGAATTGCTGTCGCTCTCGGCGTTGCAGGCTGCGTTGCTTTCTGGTTCCAGCTTCTTCGACGAAGTTGAGTGCGGTTTCTCGGCTGAGCACCTTGTTCAGTCTGAACAACAACAGACCGAGGTGTAACGTTTTTGACCACAACTGCTTCTTTGGTTGTTGGAGTCTTCACCCACACAGGTTGTCCATTTGAGAGTTGTGGGGCTTCTTTCACTCTATGTCGCAGATCATAGTAATGTTTCTGCTGGTTCCTGAATTGTTCATCCTTCATCCTGAATTTCGCAACTTCTGGTTTGAAGGGAATGTGTTGACTGGGCATTGTAGGCACACAGTTTCTGAGTTTTGGGCTCATCATCAGTTCTGCCGGACTGTGGCCATTTTGAAGAGGAATTGTATGGTAGTTGAGAAGGACAATGTAAGGGTCAGTAGACTTCTTCAGGAGATTTTTCACAGTTTGAACAGTACTTTCTGCTTCACCGTTCCCTTGTGGATGATAGGGACTACTAGTCAGATGAGTGAAGGTGTAGTCCTGTGAGAATTTCAGGAATTCTCACGAGTTGAACTGTGGACCGTTGTCGGATAAAACTATTTCTGGAGTTCCAAATCTTGCAAAGATGGATTTGCAGTGTTCAATTACAGCTACTGATGTAGTCTGCTTCAGGTGCACAGTCTCTATCCACCGAGAATAGTAGTCAACTACTATGAGATACGTGTGTCCATTCAGTTCGAACAAGTCCATAGCTATCTTCTGCCATGGGTAGTCTGGGGCCTTGGTTGGCTGTGGAGGTTCTGGTGGAAGTTTTCTTTCTTTCTCACATGTTGCACAGGTACCAACGACTTCTTCGATTTTCTTTGAGAGTCCTGGCCACCACACACAACTTCGAGCTAATGTCCTGCATTTCACCACTACTTGATGTCCTTGGTGAAGTCTCTGAAGTATTTCTTCTTGCAGCTCAGCCGGTATCACCAGACGACTCTGGAACAGCAACAAGCCTTGCTGAACTGTCAAATCTTGGCGTACAAACCAGTATTGTCCCAGATTGACGTCCTTTTTCGCTGTTTCAGGCCAGTGATCTAATTTGCAAAAGTTCATGACTTGACTGCAGATTTTGTCAGAGCGTTGCTTCTTTCTAACCTCTTCCAGCCTTGCATCACTTGCAGGAATGCCGTCGATGAGAGCACCTACAAATGCGTTTGTCTCGTCTTCCATTAAAGTTTCCCGTTCAGCTGGTTAAGATCCAGGAGTCCTTGACAGCATGTCTGCGGTCAACAGGTTTTTTCCTGCAGTGTAGTTCATGTTGTATGAAAACTGCATCAGGCGCATGCGGAACCTCTGTATCCTTGGGGTCAGTTCATCAAGCATCTTGGTTTTCAACAGTGCCAACAGTGGTTTGTGGTCTGTTTCAACTGTGAATTTTGACAGTCCTAACAGGTAGTCTTGAAATTTTTCACAGTTCCAAGTCACTGCCAAGGCTTCTTTTTCCACTTGCGCATACCTTTGTTCAGTTGGTGTGAGAGATCTTGAGGCGTAGAATACTGGCTTCCAGTCATTTTCTTCTTTCTGAAGTAGTACGCCACCTAATCCGTATGATGATGCGTCTACTGAGACTTTTGTTGGCTTGTCTGGACTGTAGTGTGCAAGCACTGGCGTTGAGCTCAGCTGCTTTTTCAGTGTTTGGAAGGCTTTCTCTTGTGACTCTTCCCAAATCCAATCCGTCTCTTTTTTGAGCAGATCTCTCAGTGGTTTTGTTGTGTCAGCCAGGTGCGATACAAATTTTCCAACATGGTTCACCATTCCCAGGAACCGGCGTAATTCTGATATGTTTGCTGGTCTTGGGAAGTTGGAAATGGCTTGCACTTTTTCCGGATCCATCTGGATTTCTTCTTTGGAGATCATGTGGCCCATGAATTTCACTGAGTCCTGTGAGAACTTGCATTTCTCATTGAGTGTGACACCAGCTTCCTTTATCTTCTGTAGAACAAGCTTCAGTCGATCATCATGTTCTTGCTGATTTCTCCCGAAGACAAGAACATCGTCGATGTCGCAGATGACTCAGGTATTCCTTCCAGGATGCGTGTCATCTCTCGGTGAAAAACCTCTGGTCCCGAGCTGATACCAAACGGCAGACGTTTGTAACAGTATCGCCCGAACGATGTATTGAAGGTAGTTAGCTCCTGACTGTCTGGGTGAAGTGGTATTTGGTGAAATCCACTGTTGCAGTCCAATTTAGTGAACACTGTGGCACCATCCAGTTGGGCTAGCAGTTCATCTGTTGTGGGTAGTGGAAAGTTCTCTCGACGCACTCTCTCATTGAGCTTTGTGAAGTCGATGCACAGTCGCACTTTCCCATTTGGTTTTGGTACTGCTACGATTGGTGCGCACCAGTCAGTGGGTGTATCCACTGGGCAGATGATATCCTGTTCCTCCAATTTCTTCAGTTCTTCTTGAACTTTTTCTTTCATGGGAAGGGGTAGTCTGCGGGGTGTTGAGATTGCAAATGGTTGAGCATTTTCTTGTAGTCTGATTGTGTAGACATTCTTCATTCTCCCTAGGCCTGTAAACAGCTCTGGGAATTATTGATTGTATTCATGGTCTTTGTCTACAGAGTTGACCCTTTCAATCAGTTTCAGTGCTTCAATTGCAGGCCTCCCCAAAAGTGGCTCCTTCAGATCACCTACAACATAGAGTTCTTGCTCTGATGATGTTTTACCTACTGTCAAGAGCCAAATAACTATGCTAGCGGGTCCACTGGAACCACTCTTAGCAGTGGTCAAAAGGAGGAAGCTGTCATGGTTCGGGCATGTGACACGTCACAATTCACTGCAAAAGACAGTTCTACAGGGAATGCTAGAGGGTGGTAGGCGAAGAGGGAGGCAAGCCAAATGCTGGATGGACAACATCAAGGAATGGACCAATATGGATAGCGCTAGGCTGATACGACAGGCAGAAGATAGAACCGGATGGCGTCGTCTGACTACGGAATCGTCCCTCATGTCTCCTCTACGCCCATCCCGGGCAGGAGAATGAATGGAATGGAATGGAAGGTAGCATGGACTCTGCCAATCACGTTGATTTTGTTCTGGCCAGGCCCAAACAATTTCTTGTCAGTCTTCTGAATCAGTGGCGAGTTCTTCTTGAAGAACTTATCAGGTACTACTGTCACATCTGCACCAGTGTCTATTCTGAAATGTACAGAATGACTATGTGTCTTGGTAGTAACCTGAACATCAGCATGCCAGTTCACAGCACCACACACTGCTGATTCTTCTGTGACTGTGCCAAGTATTTTGCCATCTTCATCTTCAAGATATTTCACATCCGCTTTTGTTCTGCACGTGACTGCATAATTACTTTTCCTGTTGCATTTTCTGCATTCTGCTTCCTTAGCTGGGCACTCTTGCCGACTATGTGATGGGTATTTTCCACATCTTATGCATTTTCTTGAAGAATTTTGCTGTTGACGTTTTTCACTCTGGTTTGAGTTCATGCTGTTTCCTTGTTTCTTTCTGAACAGGCGTTGCACTTGTGACAAATCTCCTTCACCTGACATTGACTGCAGCTGTTGTTTGGAACTTTCATATGCCCTTCCAATTGACATGCACTTATCTAATGTCAGTTGTTTGTCTTCCAAGAGTTTTTGTCTCAAACCTTCTTCTCTTACTCCTACAACCACTTGATCCCTGATAAGTCTTTCTTCAAGTTTATCAAAGTTGCATGATTTTGCCAGGTTTCTGAGTGCTGCAATGTATGCTTCGATTGACTCTGATGTCTCCTGCTTTCTGAGGTGAAATTTATATGATTCAAAAGCTTCATGTGTATCTCCCACAAAGAAATCTTGCAATTTTTCCATGACTTATTTTTTTAGATCGGTTTTGTCATTTTCCTCATCAAACTTGAGATTGTCAAATATTTCACATGCATCAGGCCAAAAACAGCAAGAAAAACAGATACTTGGTACTCTTGGTCTTCTTCTCTGTTAAGTCTACTTGCAATGACATAATCCTCGAATTGTCTCCTGAAACGCTTCCAGTTTTGTGACAAATTTCCTTCCAGGCACATTTTGACTGGTGCTGGAACGTTTGCCGTAAACTGTCTCTGTTGCCCCCTTGGCTCGTTTCGTGACGTCGATTCCATCGTTTTCTTCTTTTCTGGATTCTTCTATTCTTCAGCAGCTTCTTATCAGCCTCCCTTTTCAGGATTCTTCTATTCTTCAGTTGCTTCTGACACCATGTAATGTCCGTGAGCGGCCAGAGCAGACTCCCAAGGTTTTTGTTGACGGTTGTCTTCGTAACTAAGTAACCCTGCGCATGCGCCAGGAAGGGGCCATAACTTTACACCACCTACTAGTGCTGCAATCATCCAAGTCAGCCAAGGTTTTCCTGATGTGCTTGTATATCTGTCTGATGATTAGTTCGCTGGAGGTTCACTGCCTGTATTTCGGAAGTGTTCATACCTGGACATGATGCTACTTATCATCGTCATACGCACTGGACGCACTGGGTGTTAACAATGAGAGGAATCATACACTGCAGTTTGCAACGGAAAATATGGATCAACTTCGGTTAAAAATGACACTCTGTCATGACAGAATAGCATGTTAGGTTTGTCTCCTACAGGTTTCTGCGTCTGAAGCACAGAACGATCTCTTTTATCAGAATAAATATCTTCATTCCAGTTTTTAAAAAGTACATCCAATGATTTCGAAAAAAACAAAAACAAAAAAAAACTGTATGCTTTGGACGAAACTTTCTACTTCACGTTTTTTTTTCTTTTATGCTGTCATACGAGTATATGAACGTGCGCTTGTATGTGTGGAAAGACAGACATAGAGACATACAGACAGGTTTGAACTTGCACATTTGAAAAGAAATACATTTTGATCCCTCATGTATGACAATATAATTTCATTCATTCATCATTCATTTTGCCCATCGCTCCTGGTGGAGCATAGGCCATCGACGACCCCTCGCCATCGCACTCTGTTCTGGGCTGCTCTGGCCATTCCAGTCCAGTTGGTCCCTTGCTGCTTCAGCTCTGCCTTGGTATCTCGCCTCCAGCTGTTTCGAGGCCGGCCTCTCTTCCTCTTTCCCTGCGGGTTCCAGGTCAGGGCTTGGCGTGTGATGCTGGACGCTGGCTTCCTGAGGGTGTGTCCGATCCAGCCCCACTTCCTCCACAATATCTGCTTGGCCACTGGTTCCTGTCCCGCTCGCTCCCACAGATCTTCGTTTCGGATCTTCTCCTGCCATCAGATCTTGTAGATGCGCCTCAGACAGGTGTTGAAGAATGTCTGAATCTTCTGCTGCATCGTCTGTGTTGTCCGCCATGTCTCACATCCGTAGAGCAGAATTGACTTCACATTGGAGTTGAAGATGCGGAGTTTGGTTTTCATACTGATTGCTCCAGATGCCCAGATGTTCTTGAGCATGATGAAAGCTGTTCTTGCCTTGCCGATTCTGGCTGTGACGTCTCGGTCCGTGCCTCCCTGTCAGTCAACCACGCTTCCCAAGTAGACGAAAGACTCCACCTCCCTGATGGGCTCTCCACCGACTGTGACTGGAGTGTTGGCAGTGGTGTTGATCTTCATCAGCTCGGTCTTCTTCTTGTTGATCTTGAGCCCTGTCCTGGCTGACGTGGTCTCCAGGCGAGTGGTCTTGTCCTGCATCTGGCTGTGGTTGTGTGACAGGAGCGCCAGGTCGTCAGCGAAGTCGAGATCGTCCAGCTGTATCCAGAGTGTCCACTGTATACCGTTGTTCCTGCCTGTTGTAGTGGTCTTCATGATCCATTCGATGACCAGGAGGAAGAGGAACGGTGACAGCAGGCACCCTTGACGAACTCCGGTCTTCACCTCGAAACTTTCGGACAGCTGGCCTGCGTGGGCAATCCTGCAGCTCATGTCCTGGTAGGTGCACCGGATGAGGGAGATGATCTTCTCTTGGACTCCGTAGTGCCTCAGCAGCTTCCACAGCGTCTCTCTGTCCACACTGTCGAAGGCCTTCTCATAATCTATGAAGTTGATGTAGAGGGGGGAGTTCCACTCCAGCGACTGCTCCACGATGATGCGCAGGTTGGCGATCTCGTCGGCACAGGATTTGTTCCGCCGGAAGCCTGCCTGCTGGTCTCGGAGCTTGGGGTCGACGGCCTCTTTCATCCTTTCCAGTAGAACTCTGTTGAGAACCTTGCCTGGCGTTGACAGGAGCATGATCCCTCGGTAGTTGCTGCAGTCCCTGAGGTCTCCTTTCTTCGGCAGCTTGATGATGATTCCTTCTTTCCACTGGGCCGGTACCTCCTCCTTCTCCCAGATCTTGCTGAAGAGGCTGTATAGCATATTGACAGCTATTTCCGTGTCTGCTTTGATGGCTTCTGCTGGTATTTCGTCCGGCCCTGCAGCCTTCCCATTTCTAAGAGACATGATGGCCTTCTTGATCTCTACCTTTGAGGGTTTGTCGCAGCTGATGGGCAGTTCTGTCTCTGCAGGTGGAATGTCTGGTGGTGCATCAGGGGCGGGGCGGTTCAACAGCTCCCTGAAGTGTTCTGCCCATCGTTTCAGCTGTTCCTCGGTTGTTGTCAGTGGGTTCCCGTTCTTATCCTTCACTGGCTTGTCGGTCTGCTGGAACTTGCCTGTCAACTTCTTGGTCACCAGGTACAGATCCTTCAGGTTCCCCTGTCCGGCTGCTGCCTCTGCTTGACTGGCCAGGTCGTCGATGTAGTCCCTCTTGTCCTTCTTGATGCTCCTCTTTACATCTCTGTCCACTGCTGTGTACTCTTCCTGTGCCTTTGCCTTAGTTGCTCTTGTTCTGCTCGTGTTCAGCAAAGTTTTCTTCTCTTTCCTTGTTTCCAGCTTGTGGATGGTGTTGGCAGAGATCCATTCCTTGTGCTGAGTTTTCTTTTTGCCAAGGACCCCTTCACATGTGTCGTGCCAGAGCTTCTTGCTGTGTTCCCATTGTGTCTCCATGTCCATCTCACCGTCTTCTATCAGCTCTTGTAGTGTCTGGAACCTGTTGGAGAGGCTGGTCTGGAATGCTGCTTGTGTGTCTTTGTTTCTGAGCAGTCCAACATTGTACCTTGTCCGTGTGTTGTTGGCGTTGGTGAATCTCTTGAGGCGAAGTCTTACTGTCGTCGTAAGAAGGTGGTGGTCTGATGACACATCAGCTCCTCTCATCACTCGTACATCCTGCCATGATCTTCTGAACTTGCGGCTAATGCAGATGTGGTCGATCTGGTACTCCGTGACGTGGTTCGGGGATCTCCATGTGGCCTTGTGGATGCGCTTGTGTGGGAAGATACTTTCTCATATCACCAGCTGGTTCAGGGTGCACAGGTCTGCAAAACCCTCACCATTCTCATTCATCTGTCCCAGTCCGTGTGTCCCCATGGTGTCCTCGTAGCCGGTGTTGTCCCTTCCGATCTTGGCGTTGAAATCTCCCATCAGTAGGGTTATGTCTTTGGCTCCTCTTCTGTCTATCACTGTCTGTAGTTGTTGGTAGAAGTCATCTTTCTTCTCTTCTTTCTCATCATTGGTGGGAGCATAGCACTGGATGATGTTCAGCCTGATGTCATTCTTCTTGGTGGTAAACTTGGCTGTGATGATGCGGGAGTTGACAGGTTCCCAGCCGATGAGTGCCCCCTGTGCCTCCGGTGCCAGCATCAGGGCCACACCCTCAGCGTGGGGGGGCTCCATCCTCTGTGTGTCCTGAATACAGCAGTTGCTCTCCAGATGAAAGTCTCATCTGTCCTGACTGTAGCCACCTTGTCTCACTCAATCCTAGCACTCCGATCTTGTAGTTTTTCATCTCTCTCCTACTTGGATGGTTCTTCCTGCTTCATACATCGTCCTGATGTTCCATGTGGCTACTCGCGTTGTTGTCCTGGGTGTCAGAAGGGGAGTCAGCCTTGCAGCTTCCTTTCGGCTTTCACTGCACCGCGTCATAAGTCTCCGGGATGGAGACCCTTCCTTGCCCAGGTGAATGTTTTGGTTCTTTGTCGTCGATGCTTCTGTAACTGGTCTTTTTTACAGGCAGGGTAGTTAACCCTACGCAAACCCCTTTATCCTCCGGGCGAGGTGGTCCTGCCTTAGTCGCCTCTTACGACATGCATGGCAGGGCAGTGGGTCTATTCTATCAGTGCCCAACCCACAGGGCTATGACAATATAAACTGGCTGAAAAACAGAGAATGAATGTTAAAACCATTTAACGGTGTCTGGACTGTCTATACCTCCTAGAGGATCACCACTTGATGAAGCTGGGAAGGAGGAGCGAGGGAGGGCTGAGGAGGGCTTGTGTACATCTGTGACTCGGATAGCAATGCTGTCTGGAGCCTTGGAAAGGAAGCCAGATAGGTCAAAGAGTGAAGGACAGATCTGAGTGAGCAACCAGCCTCTTGAGGTTAAGACATACAGCCTACAACTGTGTCATCCAAAACACTCAAACACTCCATTTGTCACAGGAAGCCAAACCAGAAATCAAAACTGTGGCTGCGGGAATGAAGTAGGTAAGGCAATTGGAAGTATTATAGATGGAAACAAAACAAGTTGGAAGCTGAAACCCTGATTGTGAATTTCCTGAAACCGAAAAACAAGATTTCTCAGGTCAACATACGTGCAGACCTGCTAGTGCGTGAACCCCTTCATGGAGCAGATCAAATACGCAAGTTAAAGATCATGTATTCAATGTCAGCGTTCGGTGGATTATGGAAACATGAAAATACCCAGCATGCAACGGCCACGACCGATTCATCGGGGACTTGGTGTTGGTCGTGAAAACAAAAGAAAGAAAGAAAGATGAGAGTCGTCAGCTGGAATGTTCGCATTATGCACCAAAATGGCAACTGGCACATGTGGTGAGGGAAATGGATGTATACAACACATATATTACTGGCATTAGCAAGGCAAGATAGGATTGTATGTATGGAGTCTCCCGTCGGACCGACGGATGAGTAGGCAGGCAGGCTTATTTGTCGGTGTGTGTCCTCATATGGGAGAAGAGGCCGATTCTGATTGTGCAGCACTTCCCACAGGTGTTGCAATGGAAAACGTCTCCAGAAGTTGAGCCCTGCTTCCTTCGCTCTCGCTTCTCCTTAATGGCCAGCGTTCTCTTGTTTTCAAACGTCTTTATGCCACTAGAGCACAGCATCCTCCAGCGAGAGCGGTCAAGGGCATCAGTTCCCCAGGAAGCGATGTCTATGTCACAGGCTTTGAGGTATGTCTTCAAGGTGTCCTGTCCTTGAAGCGCTTGAAGGCCACTTTATGCCGAGGATCTTTCGCAGGCATCTCTGGTGAAACTGTTGAAGTTGTTGAATGTGACGGCGATACGTCGTCCATGTTTCACAGCAGTACAACAAGGTGGTCAGCACAACAGCTCTGTATGTTTTCATCTTGGTGCTGAGCCTGATGCCTTTGTTGTTCCACAGCCTGTTGTTGAGTCCGCCAAAGGCGGAGCTGGCCTTGGCGATGCGCGCGTCACTTCTGCATCAAGGGCTCTGTTGCTGCATAGGGTGCTGCCCAGGTAGCAAAACTTGTCGACTGACTTGATCTCTGTGTCATCGATCTTGATTGCGGGTGGGGGGCAGGCACTGGCGTTCTGCGAGCTAGCTGGTTGGTACATGGACTCGGTCTTGCTGAGGCTGATGGTGAGTCCAAAGAGCCTGCAGGAGGTTGAGAACCTGTCCATAATGAACTGCATGTCCTCATGGGTGTGTGCAGCAAGTGCGCAGTCATCAGCGAAGAGGAACTCTCTCAACAGTGCCTCAAACACCCTGGACCTGGCGTGGAGTCACCGCAAGTTGAAAAGTTTGCCATCTGTGCGAAACTGAATGTAGATGCCCCGGTCATAGTCTTGGAAGGCGTCAATCAGCATGGCAGAGAAGAGAATGGAGAACAGTGTGGGTGCCAGTACGCAGCCCTGCTTCACTCCATTTACCACAGGGAACGGATCCGACATGTCAGTATTTTCCTGTACTCTCGCCTGCATGCCATCGTGGAATGACTTAATCAGCTGGATTAGGCTCTCTGGGCAGCCGAACTTTAGGAGGATCTTCCACAGGCCACGGCGGTTCAGCGTGTCGAAGGCCTTAGTCAAGTCTACAAAGACCATGTGGAGCTCCTTGTTCTGCTCACGGCACTTCTCTTGCATCTGGCGTACAGCAAACACCATGTCACATGTTCCCCTGCCTGAGTGGAAGCCGCACTGTGCTTCAGTTATGACTGTGTTGGAGACATGGTCAACCAGTCTGTTCAGTATGATGCGGGCGAAGATCTTGCTGGCTATGCAGAGGAGAGAGATTTCACGGTGGTTATCGCAGGATGTTTTGCTCCCTTCCGTTTGTAAATGTGGACAATTGAATCATCCTTGAAATCCTGGGGACCTCCCCTCTCTCCCAGATAGACTGGAACAGGGCGGTCAGCTTGTCTGTCAGCACCTTGCCTCCATACTTGTAGATGTCAGCCTGGATTCCATCCACTCCTGGTGCTTTTCCTGACGTTGTCAGCTTCAAGGCCTTCCGGGTCTCGGCCTTGGTGGGAGGGGCAGCTAGCGAGTCACTGACTGGTAGCTGTGGGAGGGCTGCAATTACCTCGTCAGATACGGACGAGTCCCTGTTGAGGAGGGTGTTGAAGTGCTCTGCCCAGCGGGCACGGATGTCTTTCTTGTCTGTCAGGAGGGTGGTCTGGTCCAAGGCTCGGTCAGGGGTTGATCCTGTGACTCTCGGCCCATACACAGCTCGGAGACCACCATGGAAGGTCTTCATGTCGTGAGCATCAGCAGCGGACTGAAGCTCTTCGGACTTTCTCTCCCACCAGGTGTTCTTCATCTCACGCAGTCTCTCCTATACGAGTTGCCTGGTTTGCAAGAACTGGTCCTTCTTCCTCTGGCAGTCTTTATCGGAGATGTGATCCTGATGCCGTATATGCAGTGTGTTCAGGAGCTTGGGGATTCCAGAGTCGTTCTCGTCAAACTAGTCTTTGTGGTTCCTCTGTACAAAGCAGAGTGTGTCAGCTGCTGCTGAGTACACAGCATTTCTAAAGGTGCTCCATACCTCTTCTACATCAGTCGATGCAGGGATTTCTTGGAGAGCTGCTTGGATTTGCTGCTGCAGTACATCCTTGGTGATAGGGAGACGGTGGATGTTCAGCTTCCTGGGGGGTTTCCGCCTGACTGGTTGGGGCTTGCGTGCAAATCTGATGTTCATCGCTGCGTACCAAGCGACCAAGCATTCTAGCAATGAGCGCTGTGCGCCTTTCTGGTCTGTCGTCTCTGTCTGCGAACGTTCCAGGCACCCAGAGTCAGGGCATGACTCCTGGTTCTTTTCTTCTGTTGTTTTCGAACGCCAGTGTTGGATGTCCAAGTATGTGCGGTTTCCTACTAGGTACTAGGCGAGGCAGGCTTTGTTTAGGGATCCTTTTATCTCCCCTTCCCCATGTGGGGAGAGCAGTGCTGTCCCTAAAAAAGGCTGCTCTGACACTGTGGGAGGATACGGGCGCCGCACCTGCCCCAGTCTACGGCGGACGACCATCACCCCACAGCCGCCTGCGTGCAGGGTCGTGACTAGGAACTGCCAGCAGTATCCACTGCCTGTCATCCTCTAAATAATTAAACTTTTCCCCAACAACAAACCATGGATCTCAAGGTCTCTCAAAACCATTTTAAACGAGAAAAAGGTAGCATTTCAGTCAGGGAACAAGAAGGATAGGAAACTGATACAAAAGAAGCTTAGAGGGGAATTACGAAGGGGACAGAGGGAATTCAAATGAAAAGTAGAGCAACAGTTTCAGACAGGAAATATGGCAGATGCATGGGATGGGTAAAAAAATGATCACTGGAGAAACGAAAAGGAAAGCAGTAGCTTGTGAAATGAAAAGGGATGAACAGCTTGATTTTTCAAACAAACTGAATGATCTCTACTGTCGCTTTGAAAGGAATGATCTGGGAAGGGAACCGGATAGTGTTATCTCACAGTTGCAGGAAAAGATCAAAGATAGGAACACAGGTGAGGACTTTGAGATCGATGCAAAAGTTGTTGAATCTTTATTTTTAAAACCGAATGTCACGAAGGCAATTGGCCCCGATAATATCTGCGGAAGATTACTGAAAACATGTGCTTCCCAGTTGTGTGATGTGTTCTGTAAAATTTTCAACTGGTCTCTGAAGGACTGCTCTGTCCCCAGCATCTGGAAAAAATCCACTATCTGTCCTATCCCTAAGAAAAAGAACCCAACCGCACTAAATGATTACCGTCCTGTTGCCCTGACTTCAATAGTGATGAAATGCTTTGAAAAAATTGTTCTCCGCCATCTTCTTTCTTTCACTGAACAGCAGTTTAACTCTCTTCAGTTTGCTTATAAAGCACACAGAAGTACTGACGATGCTATCCTAACTCTCCTTCATAATGCTTTCCTTCATTTGAATAACACGGGATCTTTTGTTCGTATCCTTTTTGTTGACTTCTCTTCTGCTTTTAACACAATACAACCTCATCTTCTTGCCCTCAAACTGCTAGGCATGGATGTTGATCCGAAGCTCACTCTTTGGATAGTAAGTTTTCTTCTCAATAGAACTCAGTCCGTCCGCTTTCATTCTGCCCACTCTTCTCTAAACTCTGAAGATCTGTCCAACTCTGATGCTATTTATTACAGTGAAATTAAAAAGTTCTGTTCTTGGTGTGAGGAAAACTATCTGGATCTCAACGTATTGAAAACAAAAGAAATGTTAATAGATTTTCGGAAAGACCCCTTGCCTGTAGCTAACCTTGTTATTGATGGTCACACAGTGAAGAGGGTCAATGAATATAGATATTTAGGGACCATCTTAGACAATACGCTGACTTTTGACAGAAATGTTGATTCCATTCATAAGAAATGTCAATCTAGAATTTTTTGTTTACAGAAGCTTAGAAATGTTGGTATAAATTCAACTGTTCTTCAAAGTTATTATCGATGTTGTATCGAGTCCGTGCTCACAGTTTCATTTATGTGCTGGTATGGAAGTTTGGGAGTGAGGAGTAAGCGTGTTTTGAACGATGTCATGAGTGTATGCAGTAAAACTGTGGGAGTGAAACAAGCTAGTATGCAAGAGCTGTATGAAAGTCGAGTGCTTAAAAAAAGCAGGCAGATAGCAACTGACGACACCCATATTTTAGCAAAGTATTATGAGCTATTGCCATCAGGACGACGCTACAGAACTTTTAAGTTGAAATCCAGAGCTCTGAAGACTTTTATTCCACGTTCAATCCACCTTTTAAATTCTTGAGAACTGTGTGTGTGTGTGTGTGTGTGCGTGCGCGCGCGCGTGCGCGTGCGCATACTCTCATGTGAGACGTGTGAAAGTCCGTGCATGATAGGTTGTACCTTGTTCTAGGTGTGTGTGTGTGTGTGTGTGTGTGTGTTTACTGAGCTTAAAAACGTGACAACTGGTTATTATGAATGTGCAATATGTAGGATGAATAATATGCAATATGCAGAATAAATGTACAATGGAATATGTCAAATGCTAACGTCCATATTCTAAATATATTTCTGTTAATAATTACGATGTAATAATTAATTGCAATGTTTTAAAAGCGAATATGTGAAATGCTTTTATTTGAGAACATATATTTATTACTCTTGTTTAATCAAGTAAACCGCGTGTGTGGGATGGGTGGGGGGTGGGTGGGTGCGGGTGTGTGCTGATTATCTGGTTGTGGTTTTCCGCAATTTATCTCTATTCTTATCTTATCTGTCTATTATGATCAATGTGCAATATAGTAGGCTATGCTTATAATTATATTCAAAATAATGTTTCTTAATTCTTTCTGTTTTTACATTAAGAATACCAGTTATTACCTACAGTGTGTGGATATATGTATGAAACGGTGTATGTGATATTTTTTACATTTGTGTCTTCGTAATATTCGTAAAAGCTGTTGTTGACTTTTACATTTATGTTCCCCATGTTGTTTACTTGTCTATGTTGTGATAATGCACGTGACCAAATTTCTCCAGTTGGAGATAATAAACTTATTCTTATTCTTATTCATATTCTTATTCTTATTCCGCCTTCACAGCCGTTGGAAAAGGTTTCCTCCTCCGCCTGGTCCGTCCTTGGGAGACTTCACATGCGGCAGGTAGTACTGGGTTACATGGTACCAGTAGCAAGGGCTATGCCTCTGACCTGACCCACAAGATAGAATTAGATTGAGATGAAACTAACATCTTACTAATTTACACTCGGGAAGGTCATAAAAAGATAGTGGCTGTATTCTTCAGTACAAAACAAAACAAATAACGAGAAATTCCTGTTTGACCGTTTGATGAAAGATTGATGATTCAACTAAAAGTTTACCAAGCTGACAATTATTTTGTTGTTGTAGCCTACTGTTCTCAAACAGAAGATAAAGAAGATGAGATAAAAGACACACACACACACACACACACACACACACACACACACACAAATATACAGAGAGAGAGAGAGAGAGATGACCACGTTGAGAAAACTATTCAAGATATTTCATCATACAAGTTTGGTTGTTGTTGTTTGGGTGTTTTTTGTTTTTTGTTTGTTTGTTTTTTTGTTTTGTTTTTTTGTTTTTGTTTTTTTGTTTTGTTTTGTTTTTGTTTTTTTGTTGTTGCTTTTTGTTGTTGTTGTTGTTGTTGTTTTGCTGCTGCCGCTGCTGCTGTCCCATCAATTGCCCCATTCAAGCAGCACTCCCATGCTGCTCTTCCTGAGTCCTTCATTCACAACCACACCCAGACACCAGGTGAGGCCCTCCACTGCTGTTGAGTCATTTCGTTGGTGTTCAGTAGTTCCTGTTCTGGACACCATACATCTACTATGCCCCCCTACTAACGACAGTAATCGTTTAGTCGCGGAAACAGACTTGAGTGTCATCCCTCCAGAGTGGAGTGGAGACCTACACCACATTCCTTCAATGACAGTCCATCGTGAATCTGCTCACACTAAAGACCTGCACAGGAACTAAACTATATGAATGGAAGTGAAGTGGAACCAAAAACAGAGAAGATCGGGAGCTCCATATCAATGTCAACTGCGTTTAAACCTGGTTTCGAATGGCCAAACCAAACTATATTTACATATAAAACAAGAGAGGCAAGGCCTTCAAGACTCACTTGTGATAAATTAAGTCCCCTAGCATTAATTACAGAGTAATTTCCCTTTTTTACTATCTGCACTTAAACGTTTGCAAAATAAATAAAATTCCATGCTTAGCAAAAGAAGTTCCTGTTTGAACAAAAAATGATAACAATGACTCCTCTTGTTGTTGTGTCAGAATAAGAGGTCAAAGTGCCAAGTTTAGAGAATACAAAAAATATAAATATAACAGTAAATGCAGTTTGCATATAATTAGGCTCTTTTTTTTCTTTCTTTTTTTTTTTGTGCCCATCCCAGAGGTGCAATATTGTTTTAAACAAGATGACTGGAAAGAACTGAATTTTTCCTATTTTTATGCCAAATTTGGTGTCAACTGACAAAGTATTTGCAGAGAAAATGTCAATGTTAAAGTTTACCACGGACACGCAGACACACGGACACACACACACACACAGACAACCGAACACCGGGTTAAAACATAGACTCACTTTGTTTACACAAGTGAGTCAAAAATTTAAAAAAAGGAGTACAACCTTTGAAAAATCTAGATGCGTCTGTAGAGACACATTCATACAGAAATCACAAAAACACAAAGTGTGTGTATTTATCAAGATGATTTTATTCTAGGTATCAATAGTGTTTCCATGCAAGAGGAACTGACAAAAAGAATTAATCCATACAAACGGAAGAAATAAGCACATTTCTATCAAAAATATAATTTATTACATTTTTTTTAACAATCCATGCAATATGATTATGAAATCAAAGACGCAAAGCACATAAGAATATATTATAGAAAAAAAGGTATAATATTCTTATGCACAAAAGTATTGCTTTGTTATATTTACCTACTGTATCAATTCCTCTGGACATTAAAAAAAAAAACATATTCAGGTAAAGTAAGTATGAACTGAATTTTTTTTTCTTGGAACTGTTACAGATTTCCTTGCTTGCTTACTTTGACATGCATATTTTGGCACATTTACATATGTACAGATTAGTTCACTATCAATGAAGGGTTGATTCCCTACCATGTAACATGTACACCGCTGACAGTATGTTTAGCCATTCATCAGTGAGTGGTTCTTTCAGGATATAACCAGAAAAGAACGTTCAAACCATCAATGTAAGCATGAATGTAGTCTCTGATGCACTACCCCCCCCCCCCCCCCCTCCCAAAAAAAACAAAAACAAAAAAAACCACGGTCTTCACACACACACACACACACACACTCTCTCTCTCTCTCTCTCTCTCTCTCTCTCTCTCACACACACACACACACACACACACACACACACAAGCTCTCTCTCTCTCACACACACACACACACACACACACACACGCGTGCGCGCGCGCGCGAACACGCACACACACACTACTGTGAATGAAGAAGAAGTTTAGTTAAGCATTCAAGCAGCTTATCCAGTGGGAGATCACTGTCCGGTGCATTCAGTAAGTCTGTAATCTCCATGTTTTCATTACTAGCAGATTGCTCAAACAGCACTGCCACCAGTTGTCGTGCTGCCTGGTGTGCTGCATGCAACTGTTTCTGGAGTATGGTGTTCTCTTCACTCAGCTGCCTGGTGTCTCTCCTCATCTGTTGATAACAATAATAATGATAATGATGATAATAATGATAAACAAGAGGCTAAACCTTCATGGCTCACGTGTGATTTCTGTTTTTCCCATTCACTGCTAAGGAAACATAACTCATGCTGCATGTCCTCCGCCAGGGAATTTTCAGTGAAAATTGGTAGGGTAGGTATGACCAGTTGTGAACAGCGAGTAACTACAAATGGTTCGTATACCGCCCCAGTTCGAATTGTTCTCCCTACACGCATTTCACAATTTAACGTCTGCTTCGACTTCGTTCTGATACTCTTTCTTCTCTTCGCGCACCACTGCCGGCCAAGTTTACAAACGTGCTCTCAAAATCCTAAAATCAATGGAAGTAAGTAGTTGGACTTGAACTTTGACACATTTTAAAATAGCAGATTTGATTTGATATGTTAATGAATTGTGCATTACCAGGTCTGGGAGAATTTAAGAAAGCATGTTGGTGGCAGATCAGAATGTCAGTTTTGACAAGAATCTCCAAAATAGTGTCTTTTGCGAGTAGACCATAGAATATTTTGACTGAGTCTATTTGCGAACGATACAGCACAGTTACTGAGCGCTCTCGAAAGGGTGTGTTTGTGTGTGGTGTGTGTGTTTAAATGTGTGTGTGTGTGTGTGTGTGTGTGTGTGTGTGTGTGTGTGTGTGTGTGTGTGTTTGATCACATATGCATACACACACACACACACACACACACACAAAATGCAACAGTCTAGTGCTATGTTCAAAAAATAAGTTGTTTTTAATGAGTTCAATTCATGCTTCTGTTTTAATCGTCCACATGTATCCAAACCCATCGTTCGCAATTACACTTGCCCGTTCGGATTTACCCTCAGGCACCCCTGCTATTTCAAATGTTGAAAAAACGTTGAAAAGAAGGAGTACACGAAAAATATCCTGGTGCAACCAATCGCAGAAAGCCTTCAAAAACAGAAGAGCAACATTTGACGATCGTACAACCTGTTATCTGTACAATATAGGTCGTTTCGACTGGATCGTTTCCAATTAGATCAACCTACCTTATAGATTAGCAGAACAATTCCACAAGAGTATGCAAACCATATGTTTTGTTTTTCTGAGCTGGAAAGCATTCTGAATATATGGGATATACAAATTATTATTTCTAGCTGCTTGAACAACGAAGTATATTTTAGATATGCAATTTCACAATTCTTGATACATAAGATATGCCTATAATTATCATTGTGAATGTTTCAACAACAAAAATAACAACACAAAAATGCATGCAAATAAAGAAAACCAGGTGTTGTAACAGAACTAAAATAAAAATAAAAACTAACACACACTTTGAAACAATTTTGAAACAGTCTAAGTTCCGAATCCCCCTCTTCCACCTCCTCCTCTCCCTTCTCCGCCTCTTCCTTTCTTTGGCATGCCTTTGATGTTCTCATGGCACTCGCCTTTTCCCTTTCCCACACCCACTTACCTGACCATGACCCCCATGCTCCAAACGAAGTTGTTGTTGTTTTTTCTTCTTGTTTTTTTCTCTCTCCCCTCCTGCCAGTTGTCTGTCTAAACGCTTCAACTGCTGATCAACTGGCAGCTGGTCAACGTTTTGAGCCACAGATCATGCCGTATACAATACCAGGACTGTGTTACTCTTTATCCATGATAGAAACAGTCTTCTTCTGGGCTGAACAACAGTTATGGCGATATGATTATCCTTTCTGACTGAAGGAAAATTCGGGAAAGACCAAAGAAAGGTTACCCTGTCAGGCACCGTTCCCTGTGATCTTAAGACCGCCATTGTAAAAACCTTTTTAAGGAAACCTTCCCTTGACACAACCAACTAAAGAACGAATTTATCTTTTCTATCTAAAATTATTGAAAAGGTATCAACAACTTATTTCGCATCTTCAAAGCAACAACCTCTGTAACTCTTTCAGTCAGCCTGTCGAACAGGACACAGCACTAAAATAGCTCTCTTGCGAGTAGCGAATGATCTGCTTGCAGCTATGGATGAAGACAAAATTTATGTTATCCTCTTGTTAGATCTTTCCGCAGCATTTGACACTACTGATCAGCAAATTCTCTTTTCCCGGTTAAAAACTACTTTTGGCATTTGTTCTACAGCACTCAAATGGTTCTAATCGTATTTGGCAAACAGGAAACAGTTTGTGTCTGGCAACAATTTCACGTCCTCCCCAGCCCCTCTTCTTTTGGTGTCCTACAAGGATCAGTTCTCGGCCCCATTTTATTTGTAATGTATGCCAGGTGACACTCAGTTAAAAAAAATCAGCCCCATCAGAGAATGCACAAGAACTTCTTCTTATAGACGTAAAATGTTACGTGTCTGTCTGCGTGTGTATGTGTGCGTGCCTGAAATCTAATTGCCTGACACAGGAAACGGCTGATGAGCGCCTAGTGGCAGCCGTCAGTCGCCTCTACCCAGGTAGGCAACCTGTTGTGCAAATGACTCCGTGTTTGTAAACAGTGTTTGCTGCTGGATAGGCGCTATATAAGTATCCATATCAATCAACCAGTCAATAATAAACTAAAACTTCATGATGATAAAACAGAGTCAATTTTCTTTTCGATCCCTGTGTCCTACATGTACTCGTCCGTCCTCAATCAAGGTAGGCTCCCATGATATCATAATATCCCATTCACAAGTAATGCAAGAAACTTGGGATTCATCATTGATTCTGAACTTAGTATGAAAGATCATGTGACAAAAATCTGTCAAAGTGCCTTTTAAGAGCTAAAACGAACTAGTTCAATCCGAAGATACATCACAGATGATGCAACAAAAACATTCGTCACCTCGTATGTTCTTTCCGGATTAGATTACTATAATTCGCTATAAATAGGTTTGTCTTCTTCTGTCATAGAACCTCTACAGAAAGTCCGAAACTCAGCTGCTCGTCTGATCTTGAAAGCTTCTCGCAGACAACCATGCACTCCTCTTCTATATGTTACACTGGCTTCCATTATCTGAAAGAATCGAATTTAAAATAGCTTGTATGTGTTTCAATTCATTGAACGGTTCTGCACCGTCCACCCCGCCCTGGCTTGTGTTCTCCATCTGACACATGCATGTTCGTAATCCCGCGTTACAGACTGTGATGAGAGTCATCACATCGAAGCAGACGTTTTTTTCGAGTGACATAATACTTTGTTGAGACAGGCTATATATATGGGGTTGCACGAGGCGCATGGGGCGCTCGAGTGAACATTTATTTTTCTTATACGGATGTTTAGGTGAGAGCTCAGGTAGATGAGTGCTCTCTGGCACAACTTGTTTGTCATCGAACCTGCGCGGCGTTCGGCTTACAGCCACAGAGAACCTTGGCTCTGAGACCCTTGTGTTCAGGAACCAGTTCCATTGCTTGGTTCTAACTTTCTGACAGTTACACGTGATTAAATACCTACGTTGACCGAACTACGCCATTGGCCAATTTTCCATACTACACACAGTTAGTAACGGGTTACGACCATACTGGGCTCTTCCGTCCGAGCAATGCAACTGGCAGTCACGCGAGAGTGGAAAAAAAAGTACTTAGAACATTTCTGGTGTTTATTTTAAATCATTGTTATAGCGTCGATGGAGTAATTTGGATAAGTGTATCTGTATGTGCATTTGATGGTCGTTTTGCTTTTTGGTATTAAAAAAAAAACCTCAATGTTATTATGTTATCATACTGGTTCTAAACTTGGCAGTAAGATTCCTTTTTGTCAAAGTGTTTATAATGTCATTGCTACTGTGACAGGGAGAAAAGAATACTGTTTTGCTTACACTTGATTTTATCTAATCTTTGCATCATTATTAGAATGATTTCCAGTGCGATTTTCTTCTGAACGCTTAACGTGGCGATAGCCTTGAGATGGCCTTAGTGGTCGGCGGGGCTCTAAGCACCATAATTTGATTTGATTTGATTCTTCGTAACGTTGGAATAATGGAATATAAATTTGTAAAATGTAATTACTAGCGCTTGCTTGGATAACATATATGATTGGATTCGAAAGACAGAAAGGGGCTAAAAGTTATTACTATTACGAAGACGATAGCTAAGGAATTATGAATTTATAAATGGTGAGGATGATGTGTGACTGAACCTAGGAAATTAGTGAAATCGTACAGGACACACACGCACCCACTCACACACATGTGACTGACAGGACTAACGGACAGGACAAGACAATACGGAGACCAGCATAAACACGTACATTATCAAAGATTCAAAGAGCTTGTGGGTTGGCGCTGGGCCGAGGCCCAGCCGCAACAGCAACAGCAGCAGCAGCAGTGATGGCGCCACCGTTGAGGGCAGCCAAGCTGTGAAGGAGGCGCTGAGGAGCAGCCTGTATACTGGACCGAGGACCGGAGTGAAACGGACTTGGACATGAGTATTCCCGTAATGTGTTGTGTAGTGTGTTGTGTTGTTGCCCTCGACCATGATTATTTAGTATGAGTGTGAGTGAATGTATGAATTTTTCAAATATAGGTGTTTTTTGGTATGTAAATATTTGCAAAGATATCCGTCTCCTGTGTGATTATTATGCACGTGGACATGGTTGACTGCGATGTGAACATTCTCTATCTATATCTAAACGGGAAAGAATGGATGTCTTTACACAGACGCAAGTTCCATGGTTTCCGAACATTTACACAATATGGCCCTTGGTTTTGGAAATCTCTATCACAGAACATCAGACACTGCTCCACTATAAAGTCTTTCAAGTCTAATCTTAGAATATACTTCATTATACTTGTTCAGACAATACTTTAACTCACTCAGTACGGCCAGTCCTCTGTTCTCCTCTACACAGACCCCTCGGATGTCCAGTGGGTGTCTGAATGACCCAACCTGTAGCTTCCGTCGTCAGAATTGTGGTATTCTTTGTCAACATTCACCTCTTCAGTATAAGAGCCTTCCGCTTGCAATATTTTGATGATGGTAATTGGGGTGAAACGCTGTTAACGTCGTCTCTTTCGCCGTTCGTATGGAAAGAGTTAAACTAACGTCTTTATGTGTGTGCGTCGATGTGTTCATGTGAGGGTTAGGGTGCTGGGGTGAGTTGGGAGGTGTGTGTGAGTTGTAAGTGTTGTCACACTTTTGAATATTAATTTCAGCGTGTTTGTGTCTTGATATTTTATCATGTGGGTGAGGCGAAAGAGCTGTGTGAGTCGTAATTTTAGTGAGTTTTATATCTTAACATTTTACTGTGGGAGTGAGTTGAGAGAGCTGTATTAGTCGTAAGTGATGTCACATTGTTTTCAAGTGTTAGCGACTTGTATCTAATCTTTTTTTCTTTTCTTTTTTTGTCATATCATATTCCTGTTCCTTATCTATGATAGGTGTATTGTTAAAGGCGCTTAGCGCCGCTGGGTAAGTGCTGTACAAAACGTACATTATTATTATTATCATTATCATAAAAGGGTACAAAACACAATGGCTCAAATGGAGCTTTCCGGATGAAATCCAGAACTAGGAACAAGTTCCACAAGGGAACCCCTAGTGTGGTTGCGAGAGTTCCTCTGAGATGGGGAAGTCCAAATCACAGGAAGGATACCTCAGCAGCTTGATCGTGGTGCAGAGAGGTGATCTGTAGAGAGTAAGAAGTTTAAAGTGTGAGGAGGCACCCCCAACACAAAGTGCTGCTTGTACCATGGCTGTCTGAGGGACAGAAGGCTTCATGTCTGGTGCAAAGTGGACTGCACAAATTCCACACTTGCAGGTGGAACAACTGGGAGTTCAATTGAGGAATCCTGGAACAAGTCTGTCTCTTTCAGAGGAGGAACAGATGAGTGTGCCAGGAGCAACTCACAGCTTGCAGGCGATGTACGACTGGAGGTGCTGGAATGGAACGAAGTCATTGTAAATGTTGCTTTTTTACCCCGGCGCCCAAAGGAAGCGTGCCTGAAAGAAGGGAGGATCCCAGGCTGAGGTCCTCTTAGCTGTCGTAGGTCCACGACGATCTTCAGAGGTGTGGGCCAAGTAGGAAGCGACCTCTCTGTCTCAACCCAGTGAGTTGACAAATTGGAGGCATTATGGCCCAAAGTGGGAGAGCTGTTGGGTTGGGATGGGCCTCAAGGTGGCCCATTCTTCCTGCGGGGTGTAAGACTGGCGGAGTACTGGAGTACTGCGTCCCTTCTGGCCAGCACAGAATGTAGGCTAGTAGCTTCATGTGTTACCATTGTCGGGTGAGAATCGATGAGGAAGGCCTGAAGTTCAGCAGGAGGACTCGGGATAGGGTGATCCATGCATACCTCCCACAGCCGGTTGACCCTGTGGATGAAGGCGTCAAAGAAAATATAGGTCGTGGAGACTTCCAGAAGACAGTGGCGGGCCAAAGTATCCCACCGACTCAGAGTTCTGAAGGAGAGATTGGCCGAAGAGGGAAAATGAGTGCCCTGTGGGGCAAGCATCCGGTCCTGCGCTGAAGGTTCTGCCTCCCTGTAAGCTGGGTGGTGTGGGTTATACAAAGACCAAACCCCACCTTTCAAGGAATCATTCAGATACTTTCCCAGAAGGAAAGCTCTAGGTGCCGAGTGAGACTCATTATTCAGGGGATGGGAGGGGGTGTGTGGATAGAGATGGGAGAACAAAAACCAGTTCCATTCGACATTTTCTTTCCACTGAAGCTACAAGAACACTGGTCTGTTCATTGGTCTTGTCTGTGCTTGATCATTGTAACGATCTCCCCCTGGTTCACCTAAGTACCTTCTTGAAAATCTCCAAATGGTCCAGAACCGTACCGCCACGTTGGTCTGTAGGTCAATTGACCGGGAACACATCTTTTATAGTCTCTTCACTGGCTACCTGTCCAATACAGAATCAACCACAAACTTGCATCTTTCTGTTTCTCATCAATATTTGCTACTGCTACAGACATGATTTACATATATACATCCCATCCCGTCAGCTCCGTTCTTCTTTCGATGCTCGTCCGCTTCTCAACCCGTTTTGTCAGAGCAAAGTTCTTCGGTCAGCGTTCTTTTTCTTTTCATGGCTCAACTGTCTGGAAACAACTCCCTGTGCAGATTAGGAACTCTTCTTCTTCTACTTCACAGAAGTCTTCCATGAAAACCCACATCTTTAAACTAATGTAAAAACCACCGCATCACCCTGTTGTTCTCATTGTGTACTTCTCGTGTGTGTGTGTGTATGTGTGTGTTAGTGTGTGTGTTGTGTGTGTGTGTGTGTGCGTGTGCGTGTGTGTTGTCTGTTTGATTGCTTGCTTGCTTTCCATTTCTTAAAAATATTGTATCGGTCAGGAATTGTAACAGCAAACAGTGGTATTCGTGAGGAGTCTGAGGTGAGCAATTATTAATTACTGACGTTAATCGATGTTCTCTCGGCAGGGAAACAGATCGATACAGACCGAGGTTTTTGTGTTTGTTTAGTACTCAGTCGTTTTGTTTTTTGCAGGCTCGACGAGTCGGAACGATACGAATCCGAGCGGAAGCTGATATGTTGTATTTCAGTATTCACAAATCAGTAGATTTATAGGTGACGGACCAAAAGGATGCAGGTTACAGTAAATTCAGTGCAGTCGTAAATGCGTATATGCATGAGAGTATGGACATTATTTCTAATGGTTGTCCCTGTTGTCAGAAACCCCAACATATGTATTTCAGGGTCAACAGATTCCCGTAACGTCAATGGGGAAACATTAATCAGTCGTCAACACGATCTCCGACAATTTCTAACATCGAAATGAACCCTACAATCAAAATCACCATCATCAAACCTGAACCGGCATTCAACCTGTACGCCGCCACGGTCTTTTATTATCAAATACCAAGTTTAACAATTCCAACGAATATGTGCTCCAGTTCACATAGTTTATGAAATTCTCCAAGTTCAAGTCTCGCCTTCGTCAGCGTGAAAAACAGTCTTTGTGGAAACGTGTTTCACCTTAGACGTTGACTTACTGTGCATCTTCTGTGACATACGAAAGAAGAGCAGCTTCCGGTGAAGAAATATGACCGAGTCTGCTTGATCGTGGACTACAATCCCAAAAATAAAACTTTCTAAAATCACACAGACAACACGCGCGCATACACGCATTACTTAGAACATTTTGTGCGTTGCCTGAGAGAGAATGTGTGGATTCGTATAGTTATATATTTGTAATTAAATGTAACTCATCACAATCATCCATCCTCATTTCACCATCTCACCATCATTCCTATAAAGATTCCAATTCCAGTAAAAATTGTTCTTGACAAATCATTCATCTGGTTCCGAGTATCTGTTAGCCTGAATCGGAACTAGGGGAAGTGTATCACACATACATCCACCCCATACCCCCCCACCCCCTCCCTAAGTGTGACAGAGTCCCAGGGGTGAATCCAGCATGAGTAGGATAGGGAAATCTACTTGTGGGCGCCTGCAAGAGGTAGGTCCGGCCTAGGTGCTGAATCCGCCAGCAGACCAACGGGATGACAGCCCAGAGCCACGTGCCACACACCATTCTCACCCAGCAGAAGTCATCTGCTGTGAGCCATGTCACCCCGAGGGAAGAGGCAGTCAAAATGTGAAAGTGTCGCCTGCCGCGTGGGACTGGGGGTAGGCAGAGGCCGGAGGTCCCAAGGATGAGGCCAGAAAGTGAAAGAAAGCACGATCAGTACTCTTCTCGTGAAGATACTTAGGTGCTCTGACCTGGGGTGGGTTGAAGAAAGATGGCCGTCCAAGACCAGGGCAATAAAAGAAAATGGGGGAGGGGACTCGGCATGGGTGGAGGGAACAGAGAGAGCCATGCATCTATTGAGTTCAATTTCAGTGTCTTGCTGGGAGAAAAGGACAGTCACCAAATCTCCCCCAGCAGTAACAATAATAAGGGCACAACCCCCACCTAACTCTCTCCAACTGGGAAGAATTTCAGGGGGTGAAGCATGAACATGCTTCCCCCTCGGTTCCCTTCCTCACCAATTTATTTTTTGGTTAGAACCTCCCCTCATGATCAATCTCAAGAGGCATATCGACCCTGTTACAAACGAGAGAACCCAGAGCATCCGGGCTTTGGCCAGAACCATGCGGTGAAACCAACCCAGTCTCTTGGGTTTGGCCATCGCGAAGCCGAGTGCAAAGCAAAACAACCAGGCCAAGTCAGTTCCACGCTTTAAGTCCCAAGAAAGAAAGGAAAGTATGGTGATTAGAACAAAGCGAGAAGAATGAAATAACAATCTGAAGATAAAAATGATGCAAGCAACTGGTGCAAAACGCCTGGACTAACACAGCGCAACAGAAAGCAGCATGAAAGCAAGCATGCAAAATCAATGCTTAAAATTCATGAAAAGGTTGTAGCGAAACAGAAAAACCTTGTAGACAGCAAAACCTTGTAGACTTGCTCTGTCAAGGTCAACCATTGGCCAAAGAATGACTCTTCAGTGCTTAAGGTTGGGAATTGTGCTGACTGGCTGAGCAGGTAGCGACTTAGACAGCAGCGAAATTTGACCAACAGAGGAAACAGATACACCTGGTTTGCATCAGTTTTTTGACATGGTACAGTAAATGACACTAAACTGAACTTCGTTAGAAGTTATTTAGAATTTGTCTTTTGTTACCAAACTTCTGTTTTCTTTCAAAGTAAGTATGACATTCTTTACATCATTATTAGTATCAGTTCAGCTCCTGCTTCATACTGGTTGAAATGACAATAGGATGATGAAAATTACTGGAACAGATAATGCAGGAAATCAATACCTTGTTGAGCTGACAGCTGAGGTTGGTGATTTCGTTCTCCATCTCCCGCAAATCTGACTGCTGTGTCTCCAATTCATTCTGAGCTTCCTCCAGGCTCTGTGACAGTTGCTGCTGCTGCAGCACATTGTTGTGCATGGCCTGACGGGGGGTCACCACATTGTTCATGTATAACATTTCCAATTGTTCTTCCATCTCCTGGACCTGCTGCTCCAGTCTTTGCACCTCCTCCTCCCTTTGCGACACCTTTCCTTTCGTTTCTAAACACCTTTGCAATCTTGCTTCCTGTTCCTGTGTGAGAGGATTCAATACAGATCAGTGGGGTTGTTTATTTGTGCATGTATTCTTTTACTGTTTCTTTAATATATTGTTGTGCTTTGTGTGGATTTTTTTTTCTCTGTTATAACCAACTCAAGTTTTCCATATCTTTCTTTCACTTCAAACAAGCAAAGAAAGTGCATGAAAGAAATGAAAGCAAACAATGGATTTCACCATGAAAAATGATTCCAACCAATTGGAAGATAAAAAGAGGAAAAGCCTTCAAGGCTCACGTGTGATACCTGCTGGTTTAAAACAAGAGGCAAAGCCTTCATGGCTGAATGTGATTCATATTTAGCTAAAAACGAGAACGAAACCAGGATGCTAAAGGGGCTTTAGGGGTGGGGGTGTTAAAGGGAGGGCATTGGGTGGAGGTATTACCAGTCTTACACATATAAGTCCTAATCATATTTTTAATCACCATATGAAACGAATGTTCGTCGAACCCAGATTTGTGTGCCAGAAACAGAACAGTTCCAACTTAAGTAGCCCAAGTCTTTTTTTTTTCTTATCTTTTTTTTTTTTAAGTCTGTTTAATGATCATAATATCGATCATCATCTAGACCAAGGTTTCCCCAGCGTTTCCATGACTTTCTGCCTTCGATAAATCGTAACAACGCAAAGCTCACATGATATTCCTGCTAATTTAAAAACCGAAAAGTATGAGTAGAAAAGCGTGGGAAGGAGGAGTTATCAGTACTCACATTTCTCACCACAAGAAACGAGCGTCGAACAAAAATTGTGCGCTGAAAACTGAACAATTCAAAAGCAGCCCACGTCTCGATATGGGTAGTTTGTATCCCTGCTTTATCATTGACTCACTGGTGTAAACAAAGTGAGTCTATGTTATAACCCAGTGTTCGGTTGGCTGTGTGTGTGTGTGTGTGTGTGTGTGTGTGTGTGTGTGTCTGTTTGTCTGTGGTTTAATTTAACATTGCCATTTTCTCTGGAAATATTTTGTCTGCCAATACCAAATTTGGCTTTAAAATAGTAGGAAAAGATTATTCACAGTCATACCTATAATAGGTTGTAAGTCTCCCCAATTTAGCCGTATTTCCGAATCATTAACAGTTGATGTTCGTTCCGCATTCCGAAAACCGAAGTTTCCTCTTTGCAGCTTCCCAACTGTCTGATGAGAATACGCCATGACCTCGTTTTTCTTGTTCGCAATTAAAAGCAAAGAAATTCACATTCTGGACAGAACACATACAGTAACACTAACTACATTATTGACGTGTTTACTGCATATGAATATTCTGAAGTGAACACTGAATTAACTAGAATGAACAGAAAAGATAAATTGAATCGACCATTTCACTGCCTCGTCTATACGTACGACACTGGTCAGTGCAGATCTTGACAAAACATGTTGCAAAGCGTGACGCGATGGCAACGTCTTCTTTACTGCCGAATCAATAGCATTTCTTAAATAATCATCGACGTGTTTACTGCATACTAATGTTTTAACTCTCTCCATACGAACGGCGAAAGAGACGACGTTAACAGCGTTTCACCCCAATTACCACCAGCAAAATATTGCAAGCGGAAGGCTCTTATACTGAAGAGGTGAATGTTGACAAAGAATACCACAATTCTGACGACGGATGCTAAAGGTTGGGTCATTCAGACACCCACTGGACATCCGAGGGGTCTGTGTAGAGGAGAAGAGAGGGCTGGCCGTACTGAGTGAGTTAAAGTGAATACTGAATTAGCTAGAATTAACAGAACAAAGAAATTGAATCGAAAGTGTCGTTGTTTCTCAGTGAGTGGAAAGACAAAGCTTGTCGATCACGGATCTCTGCAGATCAACAAAAACGGACATATACTGCAGCGTTTTTGAGGAAAAAAGAATGTCTCCTTTACCTCGGACTTGAAAGAATTTTTTGAAATGCCCGAGATACTCCAAAATAACATGATTTAAACCGCGTTAGGACTTCGATTGCCACTGTCAGTTCATTCTGCTAAAAGAACATGCTCAAATAATAATTTTTGATCGTCAACATCAAATCTCGCGTTAGCGCAGTGAGTAAAACCACTCAGGTTGTCGTTCTCGATCCAAACAAACCGTGGTTCGAATCTGCAATGAAGCCTTTTCTTTCCCTGTTTTTCCCTTGAAGCTGTACATAATTATAATAAAGAATAGAGAACACATTTCAACAAACTAATTTTTTATTTTTTAAGGGTTTTTTTTTTCTTTAAGTGTGTATAACAAGTGAGTCTTGAAGGCCTTGCGCCTTTCTTGTTTATTAAACACACTTACCATGTCAAATGAAGCAATCTGGACCTATCAGTTCGCTCTGTACAGCCCACGTGATTCACGGCAAAAACAGTAGGCAAGGACGGGCAGGCATTTGAATTTTACATGGTAAATATATTTAACCAAACAGGGAGTATAAAATAAACTTGATGTCATATACTGTACCATGTCAAGCTGATGCAGAATTCAAATCAAAAGGGGGAGGGCATAGCCTTACTCGTTCGCAGGGGAAGCCATAGTAAGAGTACAGCTGTGTCTGCCCGATGAAGAAAATTCCCTTGGAACTATCGACCCTGGTCAAACGGGAATCCCTGAGATGAAAGTTCATGGAGGGATTCTTTGAACTCTAAAAATGCCTCCAGAATATGCCTCAGAAGCACAGAGTGGCAATGGCCTACTCTTAATGTGCTCTCAGATTCCAGCAGCTAATGTCTCTCTGGGAGTGAGAGAAGGCTTTCAGAATGACCTAAGAGGCCCAGACAGAAACAGGTGCCAGCTGCAATGCCTTTCTTATAGTTATCACTGATCGAGATGAAGATCTCTGAGAGGAACTTCTGCGAGATCTATTACAGCAGTATTTCTGAAACATAAATGCACATCAGTGCAGATTCTCACCCCACCCCCACCCCAACCCCCATTATATAAGATGTGAGACAATGGTTTGATTCTCAGAGAGAAAGACAGCACTTCTGTGTCTTGGTTCTACTGGATGAAACCTCCCGGTTTGTCTCAGCCCTGAGGCTCACGAACTGGGGGAGCGTAAGGCCCACAGACAGACAGTCGGACCGACACGCACATGCACACAAACACACACGCGCGCGCGCGCGCGCGCACACACACACACACACACACACACACACACACACACACACACACACACAGATAGATAGATAGATAGATAGATTGATTGATAGATAGATAGATATACACACACATTTAGAAATAGCTGCAAATTAGACATAGGCCCGACTTATAGACAGACACATCAGATGTACGCACAACCTGGACACTGAACACGTCGGGAGAGTTGCTGTGCTTGGATTGACCTCATGGCTGAGGGATGTTAGATTGACGGAGAACCGCATCCCTTCTGGCCAGCACAGGATTAAAATGTAGACAATTAGCTGCATCCACTACCGCTGTCAGGCATGAATCCACTCTTGCCCAAACGATTCAAATGGGAGTAGCTAAAAAGGCCCGGGGGTCAGCAGGAAGACACTCTGTACCCGAGTGTTCCAGTTGTTCTTTCCACAGCCCAGTGTATAAGCTGTCAAAGAAAATTTAGCTTGTGGAGACAGCGGCAGGACAACTCATCCCACTTAGCCAAAGTTCTGAAAGTGAGATTGGCCGAGTTGGAAACAGGAGGTCGTTGAGGGACTGACATGTGGTCCTGTGATAAAGGTTTCGCCTCCCAATGGTGGGGTATGGGTCAACCTTTGCAGGAATCGTTGAAATATCATTCCTACAGGGAAAGGTCTGGGCGCCAAGAAGGACTTCTTAACAAGGAGGGGAGGGGAATAAAGACGGCATCCTTCATGATGGGGACAGACTTATCCAGCCACTTCTGTGCCGTCTCTGACCTTAAGGTGCCTAATGGTCCAGAAACTGGAGTCTTGCTGCCTTAGGAGAGCCAGAGGGGAAAGCATAGATAGGTTTATCAGTTAGGGATGGTAGATTCTAAACAAGGTCAGAGTTGAGTTTACCCATGCTGAGCGAGAGAGAGAATTGTCTCCTGGGGAGAGAAAGGAGGTAGCACTGTCTGTACTTTTTTCAGCGCTTGCGGAAGTCTGATCAATATCTTCCTCGCGTTCTAGCAGGGGCTGGGTTCCTTCCATTGTGGAAGCACGAAGGGGGGCATCCTGAGCCTGGAAGAAGACCCGGCGGAAAGCAATGCTGGACCGCTCAGGCACCTGGTAATGAAGCTGCAAGGGCTATGACTTCCCCTTTTCCCGCAGTTGAATGGAAGAAGAGTGGCAGGACCACCAGTGAAGCCTCGCCTGCAAACGTGGAAGCCAGACCTCACGTTGAGCATCGTGGGAAGAGAGAGAGGCCCTCTTGTTTTGGATGAGCAGAAACACCAAGTCATATCCCAAGAGGGTGTGGAAACTCCTGGCTTTTGCGAACTGAGCAATGGTAGTGGGAGACGCTTTCTCCCTTAAAAGAGGCGGTGGTGACAGTGGGGGCCACCACTTAGAGCAGCATAAGCACACTGGTGTGAGTAAAGGGCAGCTACCAGCCCCCCCCCCCCCCCCCCCCCCGGCCCCCCCCCCCCCCCCCCCCCCCCCCCGCCTCCCCCTCAAAGAGAAAATGTCCCAATCTTCTCCCCAACACTGGCCACAGGAGTATAACCCCCACCAAAACATCCTCTGACTGGGAAGAATTGGGGGACTGTGGAGACACAACTTTGCTTCCCCTCTTACCTGTTCTCTTCCAGACTGATTAGGCCAAGCCTCCCCCCACGATTTTTCTCGAGAGATATCATCCAGGCTGAAATGGGAGAACTCAGTTTGGGCTGAAAAATATGAGCCATAAAAATGAGAAAGTAATCAGGATGGATGGACCTAGAAGAATAAAGTAATGAGCTGAAGATAAAAAGATCGAATCAAACATCAAAACTGACGCAAACACATTCAGCACTTAAGGAAGGGAACTGCGCCATAATGGTAATTTACTGTGGAAACGTTCATTGCTTCTTCGCAATTATTTGTGCCCATTTCGGAAGTGCAATGTCATCATTTTTAGAATGTGTGGAAAGAACTGAATTGAAGCTATATTTGTTTTTGACAAAGTATTTTCATATATGACCTTCTTAATGTTTACCATCACAACCACACATAAGCACGTATGCAAACACGAACGGACAATTGAAACAGGAATGCAAAGACTCGTTTTGTTTACAAATGCGAGCCAAAACTTATAGCCATCATGAAGTTAAAATGTTGCGCTCTGGTAGGATTCAGTTTGGATGATTTGGAAAGTATTATTTGTATTTGTATTTCTTTTTATCACAACAGATTTCTCTGTGTGTAATTCGGGCTGCTCTCCCCAGGGAGAGCGCGTCGCTATACTACAGCGCCTTCCATTTTTTTGTATTTTTTCCTCCGTGCAGTTTTATTTGTTTTTCCTGTCGAAGTGGATTTTTTCTGCAGAATTTCGCCAGGAACAACCCTTTTGTTGCCGTGGGTTCTTTTACGTGCGCTAAGTGCATGCTGCACACGGGACCTCGGTTTATCGTCTCATCCGAATATAACCTCTGTTAGAAATCAGTCTGGATAGATTCAAGCCTTGAAGTCAGTTGCGGGTGGAAAAGTCTGCCGTTTAACTTCCCCTCAGGCCTAGCAGCCTTCGTTTTTCAAGATTTTGCAGGAATTCCTCATCAAATTGAAATATTTTTCATCATCATCATCACCATCGTTCCTATCATAGCTGTTATTGGTATTACGAAGTCAATATACATACGATTACATATATAATTGTTACCTGGAGCTGAGCTTCTGCTCGCTGTCTCCTCTGCTCAGCCTCTGCTCGATGACGGCGCTCGGTCTGAAGGGCCTCGCGTGTCACATGCAGCTCTGTGACTAATGACATGCGCTGCTGTTCCATCTTCTCTATCTGCAAAGTCAGTCTGTTTCAATTGCCACCTACATATAACAATCTCAAAACAGAAACAATGGGATATGACATAAGAAACAATGCCCTTTAACACCACATGCTAAGTGGTGTAATTATATTTCATTGTTGTCATGGTCATTAATATAAACACTAATATCAAGTTATATTAATCATCTTGACAATTTATATAAATGAATATGCATTGATGATTATGTAGCTTCTGACTGAGTCAGACTCATCTCCTGGGTCATCTGTTGTCATCCCCATGCACCTTAGTGGGTGGTTTGTTTTTTCCTTTTTCTTCTCTGTGTGTGTGTGTGTGTGTGTGTGTGTGTGTGTGTGTGTGTGTTCTTGTAATTCTTGGAGTAGGGATGGGTATTAGCTGAATGCCGCGCCATGCCTTTGCAGGTCAGGGTATCAGCTAGATGCGGCAGCATGCCTTCACACAGTATGCTTACTGTGTCAAGAGCCTATGGAAACCTGTTGGCTTATCAGGATCGTGTGTCAGCAACATTATTATCAGATATACATTTTGCTTCTAAACATATTAGACAAGTAGAATTTTGTCAGGATTATGTAGAACTCATTACCAATGGCAAATCAGCGTACCTCTGAAAAGCGTAAAACCTTCAACAGGCAAAGCGTTTGTGGGGTCAGTGTACAGTGTATGGTGTCTGCTGCATCATAAGTCAGGAGTTGGCTGTGAGTTGTACACCTTCTCCTGTGGGGGAATAGGGGACTGCGGGTACTTCTCGTGTTACACTAAGTGATCCGCATGATCCATGACGCACCAACCTTCTTGGTAGGGTCTGCATAATCAATGATGCACAAACCTCCTTGTCGTGGGTTTATATGTGCAACGGCTCGAAACCATCCTTACCTAGGAGACGGTGGCAAACCTACTGTCATGTGTGGTCCTAGGCAGAGTTAACTGGGGATGTTTGTTGTAAACATAACATTGTGTATCCATGATATCCAGGATATCCATGATATCCAGGAAACAACACAGGTGACAAGATAAATTCAATTTCACATGATAATGCACTGTGGTGTACTTTTTACTGTATTACATACAACGGGTGTCCCCAAAAGTGTTTAAAACTGAAATCTGTCAAAGACTACGAATAGCTGGTATCAACAGAATGACGCGAGGTTAACTGGTCACCTGCCAAGCTCTGACTGCCCAGCACCTAGCTCATACACTTCATCGTAATACTCGGGTGGTGTCCTCTCATAGAGTATACCTTTTGCTACCCAAGTTGATTTTGGCACTGGCGCTCGCTGTGTCACTATAATCTATATAGATGATGAGCCTTTTTAATCTATTGTTATGGGCGATACATATGAATAAACTGAACTTAAATTTACTGGGAGAGAAAGAAGTAGCATATCATATGCGTAAAAGGAATGCACAAGCATATAGGAGAACCATCACCACGGACGTTGCTCTTACCGATAAAGCAACATCTCAGGTTAATGTAAATGGGCCTTCACACTGAGTGGAAACACTGCAGCCTTTCAGTCCCTTGAGTCACTTTCTTTTAAGTTATTGTTTTTGATGAGTGAGATCCGTGTAGAAAATATATATATCTCCTTTATACATTCAGAGTAATGTCCCATTACTTGACATAAGTTCGCTGTCTATGTCAAGTGTATGCATCAATGTTACGAAAAGAAGTTACTACTAAAAATGAAAGAAAAAAAACTACTATGAATCAATGTGTCAACATGTAAGATAAAAGTGCTAAAGTACTGTGAAAGGGATATGAAAATGTAACAGCAAAATGATTGTAGAAATATTCATTTGTTCTTCAGAATTCCTTGTGCCCTTACCAATGAGTAATAACTATCATTCTAAATTGAATGTGTGTAAAGAACTAATTCCATTATATTTTCAAGCCCAAGTATTTCCTGAGAAAATTAACTTTTTATATTCTCTAAACTTGGCACTTTGATCTTATATTCTGAAACAACAACAAGAGCAGTCATTATTATCATTTTTTGTTCAAACAGGAACTTCTTTTGCTAAGCATGGAAGTTTTATTTATTTGCAAACGTTTTGGTGCAGATAGTAAAAAAGGGAAATTACTCTGTAGTTAATGCTAGGGGACATAATTTGCTTTAAACTGATCTTTCTCATCTTAAACATTACATTTTGAAATTATACTCAGTACATAAAAAGCTTGTGTTTTACTCTCAGTGTACAGGGCTTTCACTATGTTCATTCGCCCAAGTGGTCTTTTTCGGAAAATACTAAAATCAATACGACGAGTGGACTTTACAGATCTGTTGGCTGAGCCCTGAAGGTCATGGGCAAAAATCAATAGCGTACACATATTTATACACATTCAAAGCGCGTGCTCATATTCTTCGCGAACACGAACGACGCCATTTTGTTTCAAGTTGTTGACCTGCCCGTTCAATCCTATATTCAATGGACAATACTCGATAACATGTGATGGAAAGTTGGAGAAGGAGACCGTTAAATATTTATTCAGAGAAAGATTTGTGAACACCTCATCACTTACTGGATTATGCCCCAAACTGCCATAAAAATATCCACAGAATCAGTCGGAATTCACAGGTAAAAATTGTAAACCATGCGAGTTAATACCCTTGAACTGATCACGATGAAACGAAAAAATTTCCAGTCTTGACTTTTCTCAAAATGAAGTCCTTTTCACTTCTTATGACGTTTAGAAGTACTTGTACTTGGCTCTACATGTTATTAGTTTAACAAAATACTAAATTTTCATATCAACTTTAAAACTATAAAACTAGAATGAACATAAAAGAGAAATTGAATCCACCGTGTCGTACTACATTCCCCGCGGGTGTAACTAAACTTGTACATCTATCTAGATCTAGTGAAAATGGCTAAATGTTGGGGTGTGATTGCGGCGATAGCCATTAAAAAGAATTTTTTATTGCCCTTAAAGATTTTTTGAATGCCCAAGATAGACCAGAATAATATGATTTAAACAGCGTTCTCACTGTGAATACCGCAATTGATTTATCGCCCTTTAAAAAAGTATGTTCAAATGTTAAATTTTAGAACGTCAGTTAAGGAGCCACGATAGCGTAATGGATAAGGCAGTTTCTTCTCACCCGAACACGTGGGGTTCGAATCTTGTTGGGACTTTTTTTTTCTTTTTTTTTTAAACGCGAAGCTTTATAATAACAAATACAGAACACATTTTAACGATCTTTTTTTTTTAAAGTGTATCACAAGTGAGTCTTGAAGGCCTTCCCTCCCTTGTTTATTTTTTGTGCCCATCCCAGAGGTGCAATATTGTTTTAAACAAGATGACTGGAAAGAACTGAATTTTTCCTATTTTTATGCCTAATTTGGTGTCAACTGACAAAGTACTTGCAGAGAAAATGTCAATGTTAAAGTTTACCACGGACACACAGACACACACACAGACAACCGAACACCGGGTTATAACATAGACTCACTTTGTTTACACAAGTGAGTCAAAAATTGCCTTCATATGTGAGAAAGGAAGAGAAGGAAACGGAAGCGAGACATACAGACAGAGAAACAGAGACAAAGAGACAGTGAAGAATGGAGGTGGAGTGCGCAATGAAATAACCACATCACATATTTTCATGATTTTGTGTATTACCGTTTACTAATTTCTTGACGTCTTTTATCATATCGTTTCTTTTTTTACCTTTTCTCTTTTGTGGGTGGGATGAAAAAAGGAACTGTTTGCTTATTCTATTTCCCTTAGAAATAGAATCTCTCTCTCTGTGTCTCTCTCTCTCTGTCTCTCTCTCTCACTCACCCATCACAGTCTTTATGGTAGCGATCATTGTGATACTATCATCATTTAGTATTAACATCATTTCTAAATTGAATTTCTTACTCTATCAACTGGCGACAAAATATGCAGTGAAGGTCTGGACCTATTGTTGCCAGCGACAATCCATGTAGGGACGACAATACACACACACACACACACACACACGCACGTGCACGCGCGTACACACACACACACACACACACACACACACACACCCATTGGTAGGTGTCTTGCTAGTACGCAAGGCCGAGGTGGTTCTCGTGCCCCCCCTCGCCCCCAACCCCCACCCCCCACCCCCCCCGCCCCCCTCCTCCCACACCTCCCCATCCCCCGGTCCTCGGTGGGTAATCTTCATTTTCCCGACTCCTGACTAATATCGCTTATTTGCACGATATACACAATATAGTTTGAACGAAATTTCTTCAAATCAGTATTCATTGTTTTCTGAAGCATGGGAACATGACATATATGTAAATTGTTAGCCACAAAACCCATACGACTTTGCGACTAAAAGGCGATTCCTGGCAAAACAGCATTTTGGAGGTAGGGGAAGCAATTCGACCAGTGTGACTCCCCAAAAGGTCAAATGTTCATCCAAACGTACTGAAATAATTCCTAAAAGACCCCTGCAGGTCCCTGTATAAAAATAATATAGGTAAGAGTGATATTGAAGTGATAAAATAAAACAACCGTCAATCTTACGTTAATTCGTCGAAGATTTGATAGTAGGCAGGGTAAATTGATATAAGAACCCAAGCATCAAGCGAAATTTCTGAATGAACAATTTCAGTCAGTCTTTACAGATGACCAGGTCTACACCAAGAATCGGTTTAAGGACAAGTGTTGTATGAATGAGGCGCACTAGCCCGAGCTCAGCAAGATCCACATCTCAGAGGAGGGCGTCAGGAACCTGTTAAAAGGATTAAATCCTCACTAGGCTTGCGACCCCGACGGGATCTCGCCGGGGGTGCTTAAAGAGCTCGCGCACGAAGTCGCTCCCATCCTGACACTGCTGTCCAGAACCTCTATGGACACAGGCATCGTGCCAGATCAGCCTACATCATGCCAGTCTTTAAAAAGGGCGAACATTACGACCCAGCAAATTATCGCCCCGTATCATTGGCTAGCATCCCATGTAAGATCATGGAGCATATCATTGTCAGTTCACTCATCTAGAGAAGAACAACATCCTTTCTCCCAGGCAGCACGGCTTTCGTCTTAAAAGATCTTGTGAAACCCAGCTGCTGGAGTTCATGGAGTAGCTGACCGAGAATATGCAAGCCTGCCAACAAACTGACATCGTGGTAATGGACTTTGCGAAAGCCTTCGACAAGGTTAATCACTGATTCCCTCCTCCTGCATAAACTGCACCATTATGGAGTTCGAGGCCATGTTAACAGATGGACTGGATGTTTTCTACTAGACTGGAGGCAAGCTGTGGTGGTTGACAGTGCGAAGTCAGTCTCGGTCGCCGTGAAATCTGGAGTACCTCAGGGCTCTGTTCTTGGGCCAAGCTTGTTCTTGGTTTACATAAACGACCTGCCCGGAACTGTCTTCTCACCCACGCGACATTTTGCAGATGACACCGCCGTCTACAGGCCAAGACCAGACCCAACTACAAACAGATCTCCAACAACTAGAGAAATGGGAGGAAAGATGGGATGTGTCATTCCACCCTGGGAAATGTATCACCCTCCCGGTTATCAGTTCCAAGAGAAAGAAGCTGCTGACACCATCGTGCACAACGAGACTCTTGCCAATGTCACCTCGGCGAACTATTTGGGGGTCACGATCGCACAAGACCTAGATTGGAATCTCCATGTTCATAACATCACGAACAAAGCTAACAAAACGTTAGGAATTTTGCGTCGAAACCTTAGAGTCAGTAACATCAGACTCAAAAATACAGCCTACAAGGCTCTGGTGCGGCCTGTTCTGGAATATGCAAGTACTGTGTGGGACCCGTACAAAGAAGGATATATCACAAAAATTGAGGCCTTGCAACGAAGATCAGCACGTTTCGTTTTAAATCATTACAAAAGAACCGCCAGCGTCACCGACATGTTCCACCACCTCGGATGGACATCCATACAAAGCCGACGTAAGATCGCAAGGCTCACCATGTATAAAATCATTAACAACATGATCCAGGTGGATTCTGGCAAATTTCGTAAATACCAGGAACCAAAGTTGAGAACACCTAAGAAGAGGGACAGAAGAGCACATTCAAGGCAGCTTGCTAGACTTCAGTGTCTACGGGACTACCGGATTCACTCGTTCCTCCCGCGAACCATCTCTGAGTGGAATGATATATTGACCGAGGCTGTGGTTGGAGCTGCGTTGCGTGTTCACGTCGGGAGCTCTTAAATTCCACCAGTAGTGTGTGTGTGTGTGTGTGTGTGTTTTGTTTTTTCATCGTACACACGCATGCACACACACACACGCACACACAGAGCATATTCAATCAGACCGCATTTCCCATATCCAGCCTTCCCGACAATTGAATGGAAATATGAGGTGATGCATACATGTACTGTGGTGCTATCTGAACATTTTGTGTCACCAACATATGTCAGAACTTTCTTCCGTTGGCTAAATTTTGTCATGAAATTACGTCACAGTACACGCACTGGCTACATTACAGTGACTGCTGTTCTAAACAGTGTCTTTGTCGCCACTGTTCTAAAAATAGGTGAATAGCAAACTGAAACAGCGGAAGTGTTCTCTCGGCCATTTTGCAACTCGGTCAGTGCAGGGAGAAGCGGTTACTTCATATAGTTTGTGACTTAAATTCATGCAGAATATTGCGAAAAGCACTTCACACAGCCACTATGTTCATGTGTGATGTATGGAACTGCAGCCGGTGAAGACTACAGAGAAATGCGAGAAACTGAAAAGGATATTCGAAGGACATTTCTTTCCCTTTCGTTTTCTTTCATCGACGACATACACATCTCTCTCTCTCTCTCTCTCCTACAAGAATGGATAATTCAGAAAAACATAATTGGAGAACATCAAGCAGGAGTTAAACAGGGCTATTCAACAATTGATCACATATTTACTCTAATGGCTGCAGCACAGAAACAGTTTGCAAACAATAAAAAGTTGTATGTAGCATTTGTGGACTTTGAAAAGGCCTTTGACTCCCTTTCCAGAAAACTTTTATGGCCTATTTTATTAAAGAATGGAATCAGTGGTAAGTTACATCGTCGTGTGAAAAGCATGTACAATGAAGTGAAACAAGAGTGAGAGCTGGGGCAACATTATCTGATTGTGTTAATTGCATTCGTGGGGTTAAACAAGGGGATGTTTGTAGCCCGGTCTTGTTTTCACTTTTTATTTATGAACTCGCTTTGGAAATAATGCAGTATGGTCAACATGGAGTTACTTTTGATTTGATTGAATTATGTGTTCCACTTTTTGCTGATGATATGATTTTGTTATCTACAACAACAGTGGGTTTACAGCGAAGGTTGAACAGTTTATATGTTGCAGCACGTAACTTACAGTTAAAAGTAAATATGGATAAAACAAGTATTGTTGTGTTCCGTAAGGGAGGGTATTTAGCAAGAAACGAAAGATGGTCATATGGAAATGAAAGAATTACTGTTGTAAATGCATATAAGTACCTTGGAATTTATTTTTCAACAAAACTTAGTTTCAGTTTCGCATGTCAAAATATAGCAAAGAAAGCAGTTATTCGGATACTTCATATCTTGTATTAGCTTGATTGTGATTCGTTTGGTATTTTTGTCAGGTTATTTGATGCTCAAGTCCAGCGAATACTGCAGTATGGTGCAGAAATATGGGCCTTGGAAAAGAGTGAACAAATAGAAAAAGTACACTTGTTTGCAATGAAACGATTTTTGAATGTGGACATCCGAACGCCAAATGATCTTGTGTATGGGGAACTAGGGAGATATCCAATTTATTTAAACTCGTACATTTAATGTATTAAGTATTGGTTGAAACTTACAAGAATGAACGAAAACAGGCTACCGTTTAAAGCTTATCGGATGTTGTATTCCTTAGATAATAATGGCAAGAAAAAAACATGAGCAACGTGTGTTCGTCAGTGCTTAAATTCTTATGGTTATTCTTTTGTGTGGGATAATCAGGGTGTTGAAGATATTGCATGTTTTATAAAGTGTTTTAGACAGCGAATAGTTGATTGTAGGTGGCAAGATTGGCATAACCATATGGAAACTGACAGATTTGCACAGTTTAGAATCTTTGAAACATCGCAGGGGCCTGAACTATATATTGGGATGGAAATAAACAGATACGTAAAAAGTGCACTGACAAAATTTAGATTTGGTGTTTCTAATATTGCTGTTCACAGTTTCAGATACTGTAGTAGGAGTGGATATGTATATACGTGTCGATTGTGCAAGCTGGGTAGGGAAGTTGAATTGCATTTTTAGTTATGTTGCTCTGCTTTGAGTGACCTCAGACAAAGATTAATTCGACCTAAATATTATAAAGATCCCTGTGCTTTTAGATTTAATCTGCTCATGTCATCAAAACATGAGCTTACCCAACAAAACTTGGCCATATACTTATATGAGGCATTGAAGAGACTTCGAATCGTTATTTTGTGAATGTTGTTGAGTATTGTATTAGCTACTTTTGGTTGATTTGTGATGTTGGTTTATCGTGTCAAGTCATTTTCCTTATTTATTTTCTTGTATGACCCCCTTCAGTAAGGCTCCTGGGCCATAGAAGTTCACGTTTCACGATTCACGTTTCACGCGTGTAAAGAAAAATGGACAAACGTAGTATGACTTGCTCTGGGCCATAGAACGCCTTTCATGTTTCACGTTTCACGTTTCACACGTGAAAGGCGGAATGAACATGCACACTTTTTCTATGCGTGAAAACGGAGATCTCGGTCGACCTGATTATTTTTAGACTGACATCCGGGCAAAACTTCCGAAACAAAATGGACGACTACCGAGAACAGTTGATCGAGTTAGTGAGAGCAAGGCCCCTGCTGTGGGATCCGCGTGTGGCGGATTACAAAGACAACGACCAGAAGGCACAAGTTTGGGAGAACTTGAATGGGCGTCTGAATTCACCGACAGGTAAGTGTTTATTGTTTTCGGGTGTGTGCGCGTGTGTGTTTGTTTAATTGTGTGTGTGTGTGTGTGTGTGTGTGTGTCAGTGTGTGTGTGTGTGTGTGTGTGAGAGAGAGAGAGAGACAGACAGACAGACAGACAGAGTGAAGGAGACAGTGATAAAGACAGAGACAGAGTGAGGGAGGGAGAAGTTGGAAACGTGTAAAGATTTATAATCCAAATTTGCTATAACACAAAAACCTGTACTACTTGTCTTTTCATTGTGTTTTAATTGATGTCATTTGCAATCACATTTCCGAATAATGTGTTCCTGTTGCTAGTGATCATTCTTCCCTGGGGGCCATGGAACATGTACAGATTGATATTTAATTTTGTTCTGACTGCACTACAAAATTCAATATTAGTTGACATTTCAGTCTGTATTAATTGATCTCATTTACAAGTACATTTTGTAGGCCTATTATGTGTTCCTATTGCTAGCAAACACTTTTCAGCGGTCATTGAACATGTACAGATTAATATGCAATTTTGTTCTGTCTTCAACTCAAAATTCAATTCAACAAGTGTCTTTTCGGTATGTTTCAATTGATCTCATTTGCATTGACATTTCGGAATACGTGTTCGTGTTGCCAGTAAACACTTCCCTGCGGGTCATTGAAAAATGTTTTCACACTGTTTCGTACAGCCATAGCTTCATCAGAAGGTCTTCCTGCATGGGTGTGTGCTTCCAAGGGAAACATGCCTCTGCCATCTCCCTCCACCACCTCGTAGGTCACCTCAGACGTCCTGTCAACCATAATTCCATCGCGCCGGCGGATGAAATTGTTTAGTGCTACAGCTGCGTTCGTGTACAGGATCGCTGCATCAGGTTGAACTCTCATTGGTCTTTGGAATATTTCAAATTTCCTTGCGAGGATGCCGAAAGCGCATTCAACTGTTCGTCGTGCTCGTGAATGGCGGTAATTGTAGATCCTCTTTTCCTGATCCAGAGTTCTTGCTGCATATGGCTTCATCAAATACTGTTTAAGAGGGAATGCTTCGTCTCCTACAATCATGAATGGAATGGTTCTTTCTGTGGTGTTCACCTTGAACCCTGCTGTTGGAATATTGAGTTTTCCTCGCTCCAGCAACTTGGACAAGTTGGATGTTTGATACACTCCGGCGTCACTAATTCTGCCATACTGTCCACAGTCTACAAGAATGAAGCATGAATCTGCATCACTCACTGCCATGAGCACTATGCTGGGGAATCCTTTGTAACAGTAATACATAGATCCACTGTTGTCTGGATTCTCAAGAGCAATGTGTTTGCCGTCTATGGTACCGACAGCAGAAGGATAATCCCACAAATCACCAAACCGTTGAGCTATCTGGAACCATTGATCCTCTGTTGGTCGTTTCAACTCAAGTGGTTCCAGTACATCCCACAGAACTTGACACGTCTTGTTGATATGCCTTGCGATGGATCGTCGAGACATGTGAAAGGGGACAGTCATGGAGGAGACGGAGGCTCCCGTTGCCAGATACCTGTAAACCAAAAAGAATTAAGAAAATAAATATCAGGGTTCCCAGCATGCAGCTGTACCTTAACGTAAGGAGCAATTCGCTTGTCATAAGGACATTAGTCATCCAGAGCTCACAAACAACATTATACAAAAGTCTGTCTAAAAATTCTCTTTACAAGTCATCCTGATAGTTGTCCTCATAGACAATGGAAGTGGGTGGGGGACATGGCGAAAAATAATGACTTACCACGCGCACAGACACACACACACACACACACACACACACACACACATGAGTCACAGTTTTCCATGATGATTAATTTATTAACTTTTTTTTTTTCAGGAACAACTGCAAAGGATGTATGGATATCACTCATTCGCTGTCACAACAACGCTTTGGCACGGACACAGAAGAAATCGGGCAGCGGAGCAGAAAAATGCAAACCGTGGAAGTTCATGAAACACATGGAATTTCTCATTCCTATCAAGGACATCAGAACTTCAAAAGGAAACCTGCCCCAGTTGAGTGATGAAGAAAGTGACCCAAAAGAAGGGGACATTTTGCAAACTGCAATGGATGACGCTGACATTAGGAGCGATGATGATGGAGTAGTTGTCCCTGAGGAAGCAGTTGCTGTGGCGGAGAGAAGAACCGGAAGTGAGAAGGAAAAAAGAAAACAAAAGAAAAGGAAAGACGAAGACAATGATGAACTCATCCTGTCTTTGTTGAAAAAGAAAATTGAGAGGAAATCTGAATCTACACGGATGGGATTTTTCACTTCCATCATGCCGCGGGTAGATGCTCTCGATGACGAGCAATTCCAGGAGTTCCAGCTCCAAACACTGCAGCTGTTGAAAAACCTTCATATTCAGAAAACACAACAGCAACAGTTATCATTCCAATCTGGACACTCTTCTCCATCATCCGGACATTCCTTCATCCCAATTCAATTACCCCACAACAGTTACATGTCGACACCATCGCCAACACCATCACAAACCTACCACTTTCCTACCTATCATAATTTGTAAAATTCGTTCATAACATTGATTGCGGCAATGTTGACACTCTTCTCTGTCATCACCACAGGAACATTTATCGTTGTAATGTGGACCTTCTGTCATCACCACAGGAAGATTGATTGTGGCAATGTTGACACTCTTCTTTGTCATCAGCACAGGAACATTGATTGTGACGATTAAGACATTATTGTCAGTCATCATCACAGGAACATATCGTGACAATTACGACACTCTTCTCTGTCATCCCAACATTTTTTGTATCCCATCTTAATCTCCCCTCACGAGTTCCATGTTGACACCATCACAATCGTACAATATTCCTACTGCACCGTGCCATACTCATTAAATCGTTCAGAAACATATTTGCGTTTTTCTATACACGTGTGTGTGTGTGTGCGTGTGTGTGCGTGCGTGTTTGTGAGTGAGTTTGTCTCTATGTGTATGTGTGTGTGTCTCAATGTGTGTGTGTTTGAATAAATTTCATGTGCGTATAAATTAATTACATTCCAGCTTCTTCTTCTTCTTCTTTTCTTCTTCTTCTTTAAGTCGTCATTTTATGTCTTTTGAAAAAAAATTAAGACTGAGTTTATGACAACACAAATCTATAGATTGAATTTAATGAAAACAAATATAACTTTGTAAGCACAAGAGAAGAGAGGTCTCACCACCCAGTATGAACGTTTTCAAAAGTAGACTCGCTGACTACTACACAAATTACCCTAGCCTAGATCATTACGACCAACACCACATTATCCAAATTAATAAGTACCAACCTGAGAGTAATGATGAGCTTTTGTTCTGCTTCGATCGATTTTCTCCAGTTTGTTTGACCTGGCTGTAGATGTTCCAGCACGAGGGTCTTCAAGGCATCGTAAGTCCTGTATGACATCCTGGTATAATTGAAAAACAGTTCTTCATCGGGATTGTCAAGCAGATAACGGAATGTTCGGTGGAATTCACCACGGGTTTCTCTCAGAAGGAAGTGCTCTCGGCTCCAAATTCTGTGCCTCTTTCTCTTCCTCCGTCTTAGTAGAAGCAGAATGAGGCAATCTTCTTCATCCGAAGAGTCCATGTTGACGGTAACTCGGTCAAAGCAGAACTGGCGCGCAACACGTGAACAGCCAAGCGTGAAATCCTATGGCCCGATTGTTCACGTGAACGTGAAACGTGAACTTCTATGGCCCAGGAGCCTTAAGGGCTTTGGCCTTAATCTGAATAAAACATTGTTATCGTTATCGTTCTCTCTCTCTCTGTGTGGGCTTTTAGTGGTCATATCCTGGTTATAACAATTTCAAGAAATTATCCTGAAGCGTTTGCTCTATTACTGCATTGTTGTCGCTTGATACGAGATGCAACATTGCTGTCAGTAAATTGTTGATTTTTTTCCAGTTTGTAATTTTCATTCTAGTCTGTCATGTTATCACTGTGTTCTGGTGAGGAAGAATTTTGGTTTAACTAAATGGGTTTGTGTTTGAGAGGTTATTCGTTGACTTTGTTGATAATATGCTGACATGGCTTGAAAACAATGACACAAAACACACCCTCTACCATCATCAAATGATCGATGCCATGAACATATTAATACCACTGATCTAAAAATATTTTTTTAGATCAGGGCCATAACACATTACTTTTAGACTCACACAAAAAAATCTTCTACGTGACCAATTTACTTCAGTTTTTGTTGTTTTGCTGTTGCTGTTGTCACTGTTCATTATTTGTGGTGGAATTATGAGGAATTAATTTTTAAGACGTCTTTTTATCATCGTACATTTCAAGAATCTGTATCACACACACACACACACACACACACACAGAGAGAGAGAGAGAGAGAGAGAGAGAGTTTCAGTTTCAAAGAGGTGTCCGAGGATGCAGACAGATCACATACGCCTGATCTTTGCATTACCCAACCCACTGATCAGGCCTCATAACAGGCTGTCAGTTAAAAAAAAAAAATCAAAAAATCAATAATGATATATAATATATATAAAAATGAAAAAACAATAGAAGGAGTAAATAGATATAACGAAAATAAAATGAAACAAAATTAAAACACATCGACATGTCCCCCCCCCCCCCTCTCAGTCTCTCCTTATAGTGCTCATGTCATGGTTATAAACACTATTTCAAGAAATCATTCTCAACCGTTTGCTTTATTACAACACTATTATCGCTTAATAAGATACAACATTATTGTCTGTACATTGTTGAAATAAACTATTTTCCAGTTTGTAATCTGCATTCTAGTCTGAACAACCTGATCATTTTTAAACGCACAAATATATAATAAAAAAAATTAAAAAGTTTTCTGCACGACCAATTTACCCGTTTTTGTTGTTTTGTTTGCTGCTATTCTAACTTTTCATTACTTGTGGTGGAATTATGAGCAATCAATTTTTGTCATCTTTTTATCAACAAACATTTAAATAATCTACATCACACACACACACACACACACACACACACATTGAGAGAGAGAGTGTTTCAGATTTAAGAAGCATCCAGACGCATTCATATAGTTTTCACCTGATCTTTGCATAACCCAATGCAATGGACAGACCTTATACGAGCCTGTTCTTGGTAAGATAAAGAAAGAAAGAAAGAAAGAAAGAAAGAAATATGAAATAATGATAATATAAAATGAAATGAAAAAGAAATTAAGGAATATATAAATATGACATAAATGAAATAAAGTAACATTAAAATACACATTCTCTCTCTCTCTCTCTCTCTCTCTACGGGCGCAATAACCGAGTAGTTAAATCATTGGACTTTCAATCTGAGAGTCCTGGGTTCGGATCTCGGTAACGGCACCTGGTGGGTAAAGTGTGGAGATTTTTCCAATCTCCCAGGTCAACATATGTGTAGACTTGCTAGTGCCTGAACCCCCTTCGTGTGTATACGCAAGCAGATGATCAAATATGTACGTTAAAGATCCTGTAATCCATGTCAGCGTTCGGTGGGTTATGGAAACAAGAACAAACTCAGCATGCACATCCTGAAAAAAACGAGTATGGCTGCCTACATCGCGGGGTAAAAACGGTCATACACGTAAAAGCCCACTCGTGTACATACGAGTGAACGTGGGAGTTGCAGTCCACGAATGAAGAGGAAGAAGAAGATTCAGGAGGAGGAAAGGCGGGTCTTCAGACTGGATTTGAAAGATTGCAGTGAAGATGAGTGACGGAGAGGCTGAGGAAGCTGATTCCAAAGAATGGGGGGCGTGGTATGAAAACCTGCGTTGGCCATACGTTTTGGTTCGAACAGACGGGTGTCAGAAGTTGGCGTGAGGTTATGTATAAGACCGGAAAGATACTATGGACCAGTAGCCTCAAAGGACTTGAAACAAAAAGAGACGACTTTGTAAATAATTATTTCTTGTACTGGGAGTCAGTGTAAAGCATGAAGGCAAGGAGAGACATGATCAACTTTAAAGAAACGAAAGACAAGACGAGCAGCATAGTTCTGGACTTTCTGAAGCCTAGCAATGAGGTAGCTGAGTAAACCAACAAGTAGGAAATTAACCAGCCGCCGTGGCGAAGTGGTTAGCGTCGCGGACTGACGGCTGGGAGGACGCGGGTTCGAATCCCAGCGGAGATGGGTTTTTCGGCCCGTGGCCGGCTCCTAACCAGAGTTGAGTGTGCTGTGGGCTTAAATGGGGAGACTGGGACCACACAGTCGAGTGTCGTCCACTTCAAGGATGCGTCTTTGGGTGTGTTGCTCTAATTACCTGACCAACACTGCAAGTGTCTGTATCTCTCGGGCCCGGTTAACGCCGGGATATCATTATGACAGGAGGCGTAGGGTAAAGCTTTGTCAAGCAGTCCCAAACCAAAATGGATCTCCATAGCAACATCGTCATCGTCGTCATCCTCCTCTTCCTTCATCATCATTAATATAAACAAAACAGTCTCAAAGTCTGTGGCCTTTCGTGCCCTGCTCTCATGCTGACCTCAGTTTCGATACCCCTCCACTTCTGTGCTTGGGGCGAGTCTTGTCAATGTCTTCAGTGTCGGCAGATTCATGGGGGGGGCTGTTGTTTGAGGGACGTGGTGGCGGTCTCCACTCTGGGAGGGACGCTCACTCAGTCTGGATCCGCGACTAAGCTATTATTATCGTTAGTAGGTGGCTTAGTAGGTGGTGTCCTAAGTACGTTGAATCAGAACAGGTACCACTTAATACCACCGAAGTGACTCAGCAGCAGTGCAGGGTCTCTTCTGGTGTGTGGCCTCCTGGCGACCTAACACTGATGATTCCCTGCGGACTGCCGACAATGGAACTTTGACAGATGAACCCGGGTATGGCCGTGTATGGGGGAATCTAAATGAGCGGCGTGGGAGTAATGCCACTGAAATGGTGCAGATGATGGGAAAAAAAACAAGTAGAAAATTACAATAATCCAGGCGGGACAGCACAAAGACACAGAGGAGAGTTTTGGTTGCATCATCAGTCAGGAGATGACGAATGGATGCAATTTTGCGAATTTTAAAGTAACACAATTTACATATATTTGCAACGTGCTGCTGATAGGAAAGAGACTAGTCAAGTATGACACCAAGATTACGGACGGAAGAGGAAAGACTCAAAGGGAAATGTCGGTTCCACTGAGGGAGACTAAGGATTATAAGCATAGGTATGGCCCCATGTTTATTTATCTTTATATTTTTCCTCAAGGCCTAAGCGCGTTGGGTTACGCTGCCCTGGTCAGCCATCTGCTTAGCAGATGTGGCGTATCGTTTATGGATTTGTCCGAACGCTGTGACGCCTCCCTGAGTAACTGAACTGAACTATATTTCTGTACAGTCTGTACTGAAAAGAAAAATAGAATTGAAACTGTGCATCATGTTGTTTTTCATCAACAGGAGCTCTCCTTTTTTTCAAACTTATACTTGGTCTTGTAGATTAAACATCAGCGCTGTGAATCGATGATCATTGCATCAGAAAGGCAAAAAGTAGTAAAGTTCAACATATTTGATTTAATTAGCACTTTTTGAAAAATTCTCAAAACAAACATGTTACTTTATCCGTCCTTGTTTTATTCTGTTCAATGGAACAGAAAACATGGAGCACCGACAAAGATGATAACGTGGCGGTATGGTATACCAGTGTTGTCAAATTAGCACACACAAAAAATGAAGAATGACCATATTTTAATCGACCATTGCGTCTCGGATGCTCTATCTTTCACTCAAAAGTGCAAAGAGATATTGCTTACCTCCTCCGATGAAAAGGTATGCAAACAAAATTATGCAGATATGACAGAATAGATAGTGGTAAATAAATCTCCCAAAATCGAATGATGAAGGTTTCTGCATAATCGATTATTTGGTTTTGAAAATGTGGTACTTTCATCAGTTTGCAAGTCTGACGCAGTGCGACATCGTAGCGGTTTTAGCAGGGCGCCTAAGGCCCAAACATCATGTGAATACTGCTAAATGGAGTGAAAGCATGAGCTGTTGCATATTATGTACTACGAGTCGAACAAAAGATAGTTAGGCACATAGACATCTTGACGCTTTCATGGTTTGGCTGTAACTTCACTGTCAATATCAATATCGTCGTTGTCGTCGCCCCCTCTTTATCTTTTCTTTACCTCTCTCTCATCTTTCTCTAAGATTTACATTGGAAAAGACAAGAAAGCAACTCCGGTAACAAACGAAATAATTTTGATAAAAAATAAGGGGGACTTCCCACACTTTCTTACACATTGTAAATGAGATCAAACATGACAAGGTTTTCAGCAAAATATGTGCCGGCTAATATTGTTTACATTTATTACATAATCAAATCATCATAATACTGTTATGCAGAGGCATACATATTTCGACTGTTTTTACAATATGTAGGCATGGTCTTAGTAGCAAACATGTTACAACATAAATACTTCATGTACCAATCAGTTTTGGGTCATGGTGCATGCTGTCACAGGCCGACTATAATACCAGTGGTCAACGGTGATCAATGGTCAGCGGCGGTCAGTGGTGGTCCATGGTCAGTAGTGATCCGTGGTCAGAAATGGTCAGTGGCCAGCAGCGGTCAGTGGAGGTCAGTGATCAGTAGTCAGCAATCAGTAGTGGCCAGAGGTGTTCAGTGGTCAATGATGGTCAATGATTATCGGTGGTCTGTGGTCAGTAATGGTTAGTGGTCAGTGATCATAGCCAGTGAAACAGTACTAATATTGTATAAAACATAATGGTCAATAGTGATTTCCGACCTCGGAGAATATAGACCTGATGGAGCATAGACCTAGGGGACCTGCAGGGACAAAGACCTGGGGAACAAACAGCAAGAAAACGTAAATTTGGGCGAACATAGACGTCGGGGAATACTGACCTGGGGGAATATAGACCTGGAGGAACATAGGGCTCCCCCCATTGAGCTCTTGTACACAAACACATATGATCTTTCTTACTTTCTTTCATTTTTTTTTCAATCTTTCAATAGTTCTTTCTTTATTTCGTTAATTCACCCATTTCTTCCTTCCCCTGATTTCCAACATTTTTGGCCTTTTTTCTTCTTGAAATTCCCTTTATTTTTTCTTCCTTTCTTTACGTATTTGCTTCATCAATTCCTTTGTCATTTTATTTTTTTCCTTTCTTTCATTCCTGCTTCTTCATTACTTTCTTTCTCATTTTTTCTCGACTTCCTTTCGTCTTCAACATTAACACAAAGCAAAACAAACAGCGGCAATTCAGCGTTTGCTAAGTAACCGCTGATTTGTCGCCGATACACTGAAATGTTGCAACAAGTCAGCAGTTAACACTGAGCAAATTACCTTGGCTTCGCTGTCGGCAGCCCACTTGTCAAGTGTGTCTCGGTAGCACTGCAGCTGTCGTGTTAACTCGGGCGGCGTCCGGTCCACCATCAAAGGACTATAGTACGGGTCACTGTGAAAGCGTCGGCGTTGTGGTGGTGAATGGTCTGGAGAGGCATTTAGTCTTTCCATGTCTGTCAGACAGCATCCAGAGTGTATTACCACACCATCACCTACTGTCAGTTTATGTATGAGCATTGCCTTCGATTGTATCTTTTGGGTAGCTATGACTAATTGCGAACGATTCAGTCGAAGCGACCAGCTCAATGTGTGTATTGTGCAGACAGGTCGGTCGATCGTCAAATGTAGCCCCTCTGTTTTTGAAGGCTTTCTCCGATTGGTTGCAACAGGCCAATGGTTGAAATAGAAGGGGAGTGCCTGAGGGTAAATGCGAACGGGCAAGTCTAATTGCGAACGATGGTTTGGGGAAGCAGTCTTGAACTCAAATATGCACGTTAAAGATCCTGTAATCCATGTCAGCGTTCGGTGGGTTGTGGAAAAGAGAACATACCCAGCATGCACCCCCCCGAAAACGGAGTATGGCTGCCTACGCGGCGGGGTTAAAACGGTCATGCCCACTCGTGTACATACATACGAACGACGATGTCGAAGACATATTATTGGAACATTGCACAAGACAGTTATATTGTTGGTTTTGATCACACACACACACACACACACACACACACACACACACACACACACACACATATATATATATATATATATATATATACAACACTATTTTGGAGATTCCTGTCAAAACTGACAGTCTGATCTGTCACCAGCATGCTTTCTTAAATTCTCCCAGCGCTGGTAATGCACAATTCATTCAACATATCCATTGAAATCTGCTATTTTTAACTGTGTCAAAGTTCAAGTCCTATTGCAGGCTTCTCTTGATTTTAGAATTGTGAGAGCACGTCTGTTTTTGGAATTGAATACTCATTAAGATATCAGAATGAAGTTGGAGCAGTCGTTAAATTGTGAAGTGCGTGTGGTGAGAACGCTTCGAACTGGGGTGGTACATAAACCGTTCTCAATTGCACGATGTTCGCACATAAGCCTACCGACCGAACTGTCTGGATGAAGGGAGAGGGATTGGCGGGTAGGGGCGAGGGGTTACCTGTGCTTTTCTTCGGTCGCTCAGAGCTCAGTCGATCACATACCAGTACGTACACATATCGATCAAATCTAACATCAGAAATGGGGAGATTATATTATATTCCCTGTTTGGTAAAATAAGCTTACCATGTTAAACTGATGCAAACAAGGCCAGTCGATTTGCTCTGTTGGCCACATTTTGCGATCTCCATCCCCTTGGATAAGACTTTTAAAAAAGGGCTAATCCCCAAAGAGGAAAATGCACCTCAGGGTCTTAGTTCTTAGGCAGAAGACATGAACAGAGTGTCGAATCTCATCCCTAAGAAATAAAATGACTGCCAACCTATCAGCCCATCCCCAAATGTCACTGGTGATAGGATCTCCCGGAAGTGGGTAACTAGCCCAGGTTTGAGGAAGGTAAGGTCCGTTCTTGGTGTCGAACCTACTGGCAGATCGATGGTATGACAACCCGGAGCCACCAGCCACATACTGGTCTCCCTCCTCAGAGGAAACCGATCAGACAGTGAAAGGGTCAATTTCCACGTACCCCTCTCCATTCCGGATCAAAGGGGCTGAGGGGTCATGTGCTGCATCTCTCACTAGCCGTATCCTACTGCAGGAACCAGAGGTTCCCGGGAAGTCTGAAACCACAAACGCCTCTCACAGATCTCACCCTCCTGCTGGACCCACAGGTGCCCGGGGAGGAGGGTGGTATGTAGGGAATACATGACCAGTACTCCTCCCGTAAAAATAGTAAAGTGCTCCAAACTGGGGTGGGTTGAAGATACGTACCCATCCATGACGAGGACTTTCTCCCCCACGAAAGAGGTTGAGGAGAGGACATAGGAGGACGGCAGTCAGAGAGCCCTGCCACCACTGAGACAGATTTTAGAGATGTTCTTCCCCACTCTAGTAGTGGCAACAATAATGCGACCCCAGCCCTCCAATTGGGAAGATATGGGGGAGATAAGGCACGACCTTGCTTCACCTCGATTCCATTCCTGACCAATTTTTAGGTCGAGCCCTCCTCCAACGATCTGTCACAAGAGACACATCACTCAAGTCGTAAACAGAAGAGACTCGGGCTTCGGTTGGAATTACGACCTAGTCTCTCAGGTTCAGATTCGTGGTAGATTGCAAAGCAAAATGATTTGGTCAGGTTAGATGTCACACTTCGAGCCCCAGAGAGAATTGTAATCAGTTCGGAGCAAATAGAATAAAGTAAACATGCAAGGATACATACATATATATGTGGGGGGGGGGGGGGGGGGAGGGGGGGGGGGGAAGGGGGGGGAGGGGGGGCGTGGGGGTGTGTGTGTGTGTGTGTGTGTGTGTGTAAGATCATATCAAATGTTATATTTGACGCAAACAATGTGAAAGAAGTCAGTACTGAAGCAAACAATGTAAAAGAAAACTACACAAGAAAGTCATGAAAAGTTTGTGGCGAGATGGAACAAAACCTGTTGGACATGTCAGGGCAACCATTGGCCAAAGGAATGACTCTTCGGCACTAAGGGTAGGGAATTGCGCTGATTGGCTGAGCAGACGTTAGGCCTTTAGTTCTGAGTTGGCTCCGAAATTTGGCCAACAGACCAAGCCGAAAGGCCTAGAGCAAACTGAAAGGCTTGTTCTGCAACAGTTTGACATTGTAGAGTAAATGACACCAAAAGCACATCTCTGGTCATACGGTTTAAATCAAGCTATCACCACCTCCCCTCCCCAGGTGAACGTTCAGTCCCATGACTGCTTAGTATGAGACCACCTCCTCTGGAATACTCTCTCTCTCTCCCATTCTTTCTCTTTATGGTCTCTCTTTTTCTCTGTGTGTGCGTGTATGCATATTTTCGTGTTTCATACCAAATAAGTCATGGAATTCTTTTTTTGTTTCTGCACAGAGCTGTCTGAAGAATGTCCTGAGGGTCTTGGGGTCTCTTCGCGGAGTAGCAATGCGTCCATCTTTCAATGCACTGTGACTGGAGGAAGATCTGGCTTCCTGAATAGTCTTCCTCAGGCTGGCTGCCAGCTGCCTGCATCGGGGGTCAGGCTGTGGAGCATCAGATCGTATTACGTTATATCATGTCAGATTATGTGATATATGTTGTTCATACATCATTCACAACCTGGCAACACACACACACACACACACACACACACACACACACAGAGCACTTACAATACCAGAGCAATTTACCATCCTAAAATTTTGACTTCCATTGTGACAGTGACTTTGACTTTTACACACACACACACACACACACACACACACACACAGAGAGAGAGAGAGAGAGAGAGAGCACTTACAATACCAGAGCAATTTACCACCCTAAGATTTTGGCCTTCATTGTGACAGTGACTTTGACTTTTACACACAAGTTTCAAGTTTCAAGTTTTAATTATCCTTTCACTCCTATTGGAGTATGGAGGATTACTGCAAAATAATCTTTTCGTGCCCAAAACAAACATTTCCAAATACACAACAATGTCACATAAAAGTTGAGAAAACACAAATGTCTTTTAACTCCAAAAGTATAACTAGGCAACATTTGCAAATCTAATCATCTTACGTACAGCTAAAATGACTTTTTTGCCTCCTTTGAGCATATTACAAAAATTAAAAACCGATTTTGGAGACAAATATACAAACACACTAATAAGTTACAGGCTTGTGTTCTGTCGCACTGTTGTCAAAATCATTGGGAAGAAGGTAGCCGATCACACACCATATGCGCATGAGGAATGTGCAAACAAATAGATACACGTCACTATACATGCAGTTTTGCTGACAAAATTACCTCTCAGGCGAATGTAAATAGAATAAGGCCTTCACTCTTCACGTTGATCTAAAATATTTCCAACTGATGTCTTGGCAGAATTTTGCTGCTCCTGGCAGATGTATGCATCAATGCAACTTCAATACCAAGCAGGATAAATTCATGAATTAACTGAGAACAGGGACTGCTCTTAATCAGCATGTCTGTTTGTAAGATGAACGTGCCAGTAAGAGGCAAAGCCTTCGAAGTTAACTTGTGATTCCTGCTGATTGAAAACATCAACAACGAAACCGACAACATGGAAGGTTGGGGTGTGTGAGAGGGAGGAGGTGGAGGTGTTACCAGTACTTATGTAATCTTTTACTTTGTAGTTATTTTCTTTTGAAATAACAATTGAATTTCTGTAATCAGACAATGTGTAAACTTGCTCGTGTTGCAGTTCCGAAACATCGGAAATGAATATTTAGCCGAAATAATATTTTACCACCATTGCTATCTCTGATTTTTCTTTCTCCATCATGTGTCAAAACTTAGAAACACAATCTGACTTTAAAATACAATTGCTAATTAACTTAAAACCTCTTAAATATTTTCTGTGAAATGCCTATGCTTGCCAAACCTTGTAACATAACCTACGAGGTTTTGAAGTCAGACACGTTTGACTTTCACAACCTTGTAGTAACTTAAAGGTTTTGCGCGACTTTCGGAGGTAGGAACGCGAAGACTGGCAGAGACAGCTCTGCATCAGCTTTGTAATTCGCGCAACCACAGGGAAAGCCTATGGCATGTACTCCGTGCTTATGAGATCCCACAGCAGATACTTATCAAGAGCTTTTATACCAAACTCACATACAAAGTAGGAAACACAATTCCGAGGTGAATACAATAGTGAGGCAATGATGCGTAATGTCAGCACTGCTCTTCAACATGGCCATAGACTAGGTGATGCGAAGAACAACCGAAGATCAACCAAGGGGCATCAGATGTACTCTCCTCTCAACGTTGAAAGATCCTGACTCTGCAGACGACCTGACACTGGTTTCCCACACTCACCATCACGTGCAAGAGGACAAACTGTCTCAGCGCCTTTGTACAGCAAACAGGACTGAAAATCATCCAGAAGAAAACAGAGTCGATGACACTGAATATCCCAAACCCTTTACCAATCCCCGTAAACGGAACACATCTACACACAACTGAAAAGTTTACATACCTGGGCAGCACTGTTAGACACGATGCAAGAGTAGCCATCTCGCCAAGGCCAGAAACACCAGAATGCTGAACGTATGGAGATCATCCCAATACAGCACCCACACCAAGCTAAGAATATACCAGAGCTGTGTACTTTAACGCTGCTCTGAATGCTGGAGGATGACCGAGAGTGACCTAACGAAATTGTCAACGAAAAACCTCCAAAGAATCCTGCTAATCTTCTGTTGCAATACCATCTCCAATCAACAACTCCACGCCCAGTGCAATCAAGAGAACAAGGAGACATTGAAACTGCGTCATGAGAAGATAGCAAGGGAACATCATCTGGACAGCCATTCACTGGACATCAGAAGGTAGTTGCAAGTGAGAAAGGCTACATAACACAGAACAGTCAAAGGAAAACTCAAGACCCAGAAGATCACATGGGTGTTCCGTTCAGAGACTGGCTCAAAACAGACAAGAGTGGTGGTTCTTCGTTGCTGCCCTACATGCCAGAGGGCATAATGGGCGTACGTAAGTAAGTTAGCCTGACATCCCAGTCCCATTGGGTACCAGGTGATGGAAGACGTCCAATACAGCTCTGGAACAGAAGGGGAAGAAGACATTGAAAGTGTGCACACCACCTATGACTCAGATGACAATTGTTGCCAGCTGGATGAATACAGACTAGTACTGCAGTGTTAAAGATTTTCTTTCTTGGGGAGGATGACGATTAGTGACTGGGTCCTTGGTGATGGCCATTCGCCTGTGTGCTAGATTTTGTTGCAGATGGCAGTTTGGATATTAGTTACTGCCTCTTTGCCATGTATCATAAGTTCTGCAGGGATGATGTCAGTGTCTACAGCTTGCCACATTTCAGCGACTTCACTGCTGCTTCAGTCTCGTTGCGGAATACTGAAAAGTCATCTTCATTTGATGAATCTTGAACTGCTAGTACTCCTAGATCTCTTTGTGCTTTGTTTTTGTAGAGTTCAGAGCAGCAGACTACTCGGTCCACCTTTTTATGATGTCTTTTTCCTGTGTGGGACAGATAATGCGTTTGTCCTCAACAGTGCTGACTTTATCTTGTTTCTTTTTGGTCAAGTCTTTAACAGTCTTAAAAAGCTTTCTTTTTGTCGTTGTCAACGTTCTCCTCAATATCTTCATGTTGTTCTTCAATGCAGAATGACACAAGGACAACGAAAACATAGTTATCATATAGACTCACTTTCTTCACACTTATGAGCCAAAACGTGCAACAAAGTCTTGGCCCTGCATTGTGAGAGTCAGATACTATCACTGGGGAGGAAAACAGACATTTTTGAAACGGAAAACCAGTCGTGATTTTCAATCCAAACAAAACTACATAATAGTGCCATCAGCGAGGCCATTTTCTGAGGAACAAATAGCAATCATTTTCAAACTCTATCCGGTGGAATAAGAAGACAAATAACACACGTAATAAGTAGAAAAATGTAAATGTCAGGGGAGCCGAAGTCAATAAAGTGGAATAATTTCTTCCACTTAGAAATCCACCGTAGTCTGAAGATGACGTAGTCTGTTTTATCAATAATGAGAGCACGAGTGGCTCCACTTTCACCAATCCTCTCTCAGCTGAAGGAACCTTGACCCAATGACACAGGGAACCATTTGCCTGGAGACCACTCCTGTTACAACTGATGACCAGGACTTCTCAGTTCCTCTTCATACTCTTAGCACTCTACAACGCCAACTGGAGCCACATTTCTGACATTTGTATTTGACTGGTGATCTCATCCGCCCAGTCTGACGGAACCATTCTTTCCATGCAGTCAAGCCCAAATTCACCGAGGGTTTCACACCCATCGGCTATTCTCACCAAGTTTGGTTGGCCAGTCGAAGTCTTTGCTTGGTGTGTGGCCACTGTTGCATGCAAACAGCTACGAGGAGCCAGATAATAATAATAATAATAATAAGGAGCCAGATAATAATAATAATAATAATAATAATAATAATAATAATAATAAATACAGGCTTATATAGCGCAGTACCCCCATCTCAGAGGGGGCTCACCGCGCTTTACAATAAAATATACAAAATCAAGACTAAGTGTCGTAAAATATGTACAAAGTCAACACAGTTTCACGTGAAATTTGCTAAAATATACATATGTAAGACGAAGCGACATAAAAATATGTAAATCGACACAGGCGCCACCACAGTCTCAAATCACACAGGTGCAAATCACATCACATTGAGCATTGTCAAAATTTATCACCAAGGAACGAGGCATCACGAAAAAAACACACCAAAATCATCGCAGATCAACACGAAGAGTACACCCAACCACAAAAATCACAGCAAGCATATGCAGATGGAAAATTTTCAGTGAGAAAATAGTTATAATAATAATAATAATATAGCGCTGAATCTTGTGCAGAGACAAATCAAAGCACTTTCGCACCAGTCATTCAAACGCATGCATAACTCTAAAACTGGAAAAACTGAAGACAAGGAAGAGGCGGGGAAGGGATGCTATTTTGGGAAGAGGTGGGTTTTAAAGCCAGACTTCAAAGAAATGAGTGTGGAGGCCTGAGGAAGCGAAAGAGGAGGTTCATTCCAATTACAAGGCCCAGTCTCTGAGAAAGAACGGCGGCCAACAGTAGAGTGTTTGAATCTGGGTATGCATAAACAGAGTGGATCCGAAGCCGATCGTAGAGAGCGAGATGGAGTGTAGAGGTGAAGGCAGCCACAGAGATAAGAAGGGGCAGATTTGTGAATACATTTATAACATAAAGTGCTGATCTTGTACTTTATTCTGTGTGAGACAGGAAGCCATTGGAGATGTTTCAAAAGAGGAGTGATGAGCTCAGATCTTTTCTTTCTGAGGACGAGTCAGGCAGCAGAGTTTTGTATACGCTGAAAAGTACATTTTGAAAAGATATGTTTTGAGTGCTCTCTGAATGCAGGTGTTGGGGTGTAACGGAGGTGTGAGGGTAGTGAATTCCACTGCTTAGATGCAACAAAAGAAAAGGAAGTTCACCATAAGTTTTAGTACGAATCTCGGAATGGACAGTGTGCGCTTGTCATTTTAAAGAACGGATTTGTCTGGATGGTGAATGGGCAGAGAGTAGATCTGAAAAATAGGACAAGAATCAGTGAAAACTGTGACAAAGGACTGTGAGTTTGTATTGTATTCGTGCTTGAATGTGGAGCCAATGAAGGGAAGCGAGTAGGGGAGTGATGTGTTGACGTTTCTTAGCTTTGAGAATACTGCAGAGTTTTGAACTTTTTGAAGTTTGTCAACACAGTGTTTGGGGTAGCCAGCAAGAAGAGCATTTCCATAATCTAATCTAGACCTAAAGAGAGTTGTGCAATCAACAACCACTTACCTGATGATCTAGCCATCAGCCCACCCACATGTGATATGCAGCTTATGTTTAAGTGTGTGTGTGTGTGTGTGTGTGTGTGTGTGCGCGCGCGCGCGCGTGTGTGTGTGTGTGTGTATGTGTTCAAGTTCTCATACTGATATGCACATGTATGTGTCCTAAATTCTACTGTATCTGTGTTTGTGTATGATTTTCGATTTATATTTGTACCTTTTATATGCTATCCCTCCCAATATTCCTTGTGACCCCGGTACACTTGGTAATAAAGACATATTCTATATTTTTTATTCTATTGTAGTGTGTGTGTGTGTGTGTGTGTGTGACGCAGCACGCGACAACCCGGCTAAAGTCGCGCGCAGCGATTCTTAGCTGTACACAAAAACAAGTAGTTAGGGTCAAAATTATGAAGATCGGGATTTTTTATAGATATCGCATCTTCGAAGTCTTATCTTTGCTGTCGGTAAGTATCTTTGCACAAAACACCCTGGAACTGTAGTATTTTCAATGTTTTCATGTGCATGCCTGTCAAACCCATGTAGAAAAATACTGCACTCTTTTGCCCTATTTCAGTTGCATCCTGAATGCAACGAAGACGGGGAAACTCCGGTCTGCGAAGTCATAAATGGAAATAAGCAGTGAACAGGCATTAATCGTCTCCCTTAGACCTGAATCGAGACAGCGTATGAATGTAATCGGTTTTCAACGGTTTTACTGGCAACCCTCCGTAAGTTGCGACTTTAGCCGAGTCCCAACATTCTTGAATTTAGCCAAGTTTCCGACTCAAAGTTCGAAAAAGAGTAATTTTTATTTAAAGTTCAGGCTTTCTGTGGAATATTTTAATTGATGTTGTTTCATTATGTGGTGTGTGTGACTCACGAAAATTCATCGAAGGACCTATGTGTTCATAAAATCGACGCAACGTAAAGTGAACAAATGTGGCGTCTTCGAAAACATCATCTGCTAATTCTCAACGAATCCCAACAGTTAGATTGTGAAGTGAAAGCATGACCTTGACCTGTTGCATGTATGAACTGTGACTCTATCTGAACATGTACAGGCAATAGACATCTTGACACTTTCCTCGTTTGGCTACAAATAGCTATGAATGTAGGTTACCCTTCACGCACTGGCCGCATCACAGTAACTGCAGATCTAAATGCTGTCTTTCCTTTGAGCATCACTTGTGAATTTTCAAACATTCAGTGTGTCGTTGTATCATGTATATTATTCGTTTCAGACACTTCGCTTAATAGATTTAGCACTAAACATGTAATTTAGTCACAGTAAAGCCAGATAACCGTGACCGGCAAACCCTTTAACTTAGAACGTTTTGAAGACAAATACAAAATTTGTAGCCAGAGACAACTGAATGAAAATATGTGTTCAGGCATTTACTGTGATGCTGTCTGAACATTTTGAGGCACATAGATCTACCAGCACTTTCTTCAAATGGCTAGATTTAGTCTTGAAATTAGGTCACTGCACGCACTGACTACATTAAAGTGACTACTGTTCTAAACAACGTGTTTGTTTATCGCACTACCTGTGACCATTCACACAAATACTGTGCTGCACTAGATCTGTATTAGCTAAATGCATAAACACTCTGATTACCTGAAATCTAATTGAATTTGTTTTGTTTAAAGTCTATCAGCTGCACGTCAGGAGATTAATTAAATCTGTAATAAAGTCACAGCAAGATGTGATAGCCTTGACCAGCAAATCCATAATTACACCTGGGAGATTATCTCTAATGCCTGAACAACAACATATTTTATTAGGTCGTGGTAACTGCGTATAATCATGCTATTGTAGCTACCGAAACAGATGTTTTATAACGTGGGAAATACAGTAAGACCGTTCTCGTTTCAAATCACATTTGCTATGGTACTAAAAAGCACAAAAAATGAATGTTTAACACAGTCCTCAGAAGTTTTAAAACTTGTAAATCTGCCTTTACCCATCAGCCAAGATCCTGTTCTTCCAGATTGTGTTCTAGTAACTGATTTTGACTGTAAACGACTGATCCAATAACACACTTAAATGATCAGATATATGACTGGCTAGCACAATCTTACGGTTTCATGACAATAAAATCTATTCTATTCTATTCTATTCATAACAGAAGTTACAAAAGTGACCAGTCCACTCCAATCACAGCACCAGACCGGTTGCTGCATGCTTGCATCTACCTTTAGGACACCAGGCCATATCACAAAAATTGTAAAGGAGATCTGTAGCAGAGACTTACTGCTCTGAACAAGTGTTAAGGTGGGGTTGTTTGGCGTTGATTCAGTCATCACTCTCATGAGACATCGAGCAAAGGACAATGGAAAAGGAGGGATGATGAGAGTTTGGGGGTATGGGTGGGGGACGTTTTCTTGAGATGAGAATCCCACATGCATGTCATCGGATGTGTGGTTACAAGAGTCACAAAGTACATAATGTGCACTCTATAAAGCCAAATAAGCAATTTTGATAGTTTCAGCTTGACTGAAAAACTAAAACATCAGGCTGGTATCACGAAGTTACTGAAAAACCCTTCTCGACTGGTTGGGTTGTCTCTTTACAACTGGATAATGTTTAGTCTGTGACAATCCCTACCATATGTACACAATGATGTGCACTTTAAGTTGGTCTAGCAGCATTTGCACCTTTCTCTGCACACCACTGTGCAGGAGCAGTGAATCAGTTCACAAAGTTTCTTGAGCTTTTGTAGGATGTTCCACAAAGGTCTTTCCCTCTCCTTTTTGCAGTCCCCGCCGTTCTACCTCCAGATGTAAGCACTCTCTCGGATAAACTGCTCCCTGCGTATGCCGTTCAAGAGCTGCTGATGTGGGTGGAGTATTTTTCCAATGTTTTCTTTTCTTTAGCGAGGAGAGGCTGTCTGACCATGCTGACGACACGCAGATTGCTCAGACAATCAAACAACAGGGCAACAAACTGCTCAACGATGTGCTCAGGGACTTGACTGGTTATCCATCATCACCAGGAAAGCATTAGAAATTTGCTTACACAGTTCATGTGTTCCATGCTTTTCTTTTGCTTCTGCCAACGAGCAAAGCCATTATTTATGCGCGATTCCTGCTGAATAACAACAAAATCAAAAGTGACAAATGGAAGGGATGTGGGCAGTTAACAGTACTGTTGTGAACATGATACATATCATATATTTTATCACCATCTGACACTAGTGTTTTTCAAAACCATGTTGTGTGCTGCAAACGAAACGATCCTATCTTCAACACTCCACATCCATCTTCATTTCATTGTTTTAAAATCATCATTCAGAACTGTCAAAGTTTCAAACTTCCTATGTCCTTGTCGCGACTTTCCGGCTTTACTAACTTGTAACAAAAATGCCCAAAAGCAAATTCTGGTGAAATATTTTCGGCAGTCACTCCGGGCAAGCCCATTTCTTTCAATAATTTGTAATTGGCGGATCAAACGCGCATTTCCACTCCGAACAATACAAGATTTTCTTGTGTTCGGGAGCATGTGGATTTGCCCACGGCCCTATGTGTGTGTGTGTGTGTGTGTACAATGACCATGTGGCCATACCCATCAGTATCCTTTGGATACTTTGTTAAGGAAATAAGAGTATTTCTGTCGTGTTCCTTCTATATATATATTTTTTGTTAATATTTTTAACTTATTTTTTTTAAATACATTCATACCATTACATAATTACATACATTAAATGCGTTGTAAAAAAAATCTATTTGTGTGTGGGCTTGTTGGTGTTGTGGCGTCTGTAGTGGGGCATTGGGGGGGGAGGGTGCACGTCCGCTTTAGCATGCGTTTGACAATGCGAGCATGCACAAACGCGCACACATATGTACATGAGCGCGCACGCACGCTCTATCACTCCCTCAACTACTTTCACACAGGATCTCCATCCTTGTCAAGACGCTGGAGCTGTTGGTAATGCTGCATAAAAACGACATGATCGTTACTTCAGTTGTAACATTCAGTGGATTTGCCCTTCGATCCAGGCCATGGAGACTAATCATTGAGTCTATGGTCCAGGCTGATTTCACGTCAGCTGAGTATGTGGCAATATACTTCATGACTGCAGTTAATAAACGTTAGTTTGATCTGGATCTAAGCCGAAGTTTCAAAGATTCATGCATCAGTTTATGGGCGTGAAATATTTGAACATTCACTGTCGCCGTCGGCTCTCTTATGGCTGTACAATCTGCATTGCATCACGTCACTCCTCCATTTGCCATTCTTGTCTTTATTTGAGTACAGAGAGAAAATACGAATTTTACTGTGCCTTTGACATATCGAAACCTAAAATTCACTAAATTCTGAATCGTCTGACACCACATGTATGTTCAGGAAATGTCTTATTTTGAAGCTACAGGTAGACAAATATGTGGGTTTTTCCATGTGTTTATTGCGGCTGAATAATCTGTATTGCATGACGTCACTCCTCCACTTGCAATACTTGTCTTCGTTTGAGTATCACAGAGAGAAAATACGAATTTTCCTGTGCCTTTTTCATATGGAAATTAAACTTTTATTCAGTTCTGAATCTTTTGGCACCACATAAACATTCAGGATAATTCTTGTTTTTAAGTCACAGGCACTCAAATATGTGTTTTATTCAAGAGCTGATTTCTCCATTTCTACTCCTGGGGCACACGAACTTAGAAACAAGAGAAGCAAGGCCTTCAAGACTCACTTGTGATACACTTTTTTTTTTAAAATCTAATCGTTAAAATGTGTTCTGTGTTTGTTATTATAAAGCTACGGGATTTAAAAAAAAAAAAAAGGCCTGAAGGCAGATTCGAACCCCGCGTGTTCGGGTAAGAAGAAACTGTCTTACCCATTACACTATCGTGGCTAGAAAGAAACCTATCGGTTCAACGGAGAGGAAGGCGGTTACAGCAACGCACTGTGGAGTGCAGAGAGCAAGATGAGACACCGAAAGGATATCTTGGTCATCCACTGCATCCGTGCTCATCCTCCAGTCGTCTCGACTTAGTCTTGCCACTGGAAATTGGTGGACCCGGACGAGAGAGTGAGGTCGACGTTGCGCAACTCCTCTTCACTTTAAACAAACTCATCGCGCAAGTCATCAGTCATCCAAAATGACCTTTCATCCTTCATCATTTCATCCCCCCAAGTCCTGTGGCGACAGGCGAGCGACGAAACGACAGGTGTGGGTACACTGGCAGTCGCAGCCGCAGACCTGCACGCAGGCGGCTCAGGCCATAGGGTCGTTCTTCGTCGACAGGAGCAGCGATGGAGCTCGGCAGCCGTCTGAGCGTCTGAGCAGCCCTCTTTAGGAATGCACTGCTCACCTCCCTGGCATGAGGAAGGGGCTAGAAAAGGTGCCCTAAAATTAGCCTGCTCCATATCACCCTGGCCAGCATACCGCGGCTGGCGGGGACCCTACATCAGCGGTCGAAACAAGAAAGAAAAGAAAAAAACAAGGATCGTTCCTCTCACCATTGGTGCTTGGAACATAAGGACTCTCCTGGACAGAGATAACGCGGACAGACCCCAAAGGAGAACGGCACTAGTTGCATCCGAACTCGCCAGATACAACATTGACATCGCAGCCTTGAGTGAGACTCGGCTTGCAGGCGAAGGCGAGCTCTGTGAACAGGGATCTGGTTACACCTTCTTCTGGAGTGGACGAGGAAGCGAAGAGCGACGTGAGGCTGGCGTTGGTTTTGCAGTAAAAACAGCACTTGTCAGCAAGCTAGCTGGAATCCCAAAGGGAGTCAACGATAGGCTTATGACCATGAAACTCCCACTGGCATCTGGCCAGAAGCACCTCACCATTGTCAGTGCCTACGCCCCAACCATGACCAACCCGGATGAAGTGAAGGCGAAGTTCTACGAGGACCTTCACTCTGTCATTGCTGCTATCCCTAAAGCAGATAAGCTCATCATTCTTGGGGACTTCAATGCTAGAGTTGGCTCTGACTACATCTCCTGGGATGGAGTGATTGGAAAGCATGGTGTGGGCCACTGCAACCCAAATGGATTGCTTTTGCTTCAGACCTGTGCAGAGCACGAACTGCTGATAACCAACACAGTTTTCTGCCTCCCTACCCGTAACAGGACGTCATGGATGCACCCTCGCTCAAAGCATTGGCATCTGATCGATTATGTCATCGTCAGGAAAAGGGATAGGCAAGATGTACGGTTAACAAAGACCATGTGCGGCGCCGAGTGTTGGACAGACCATCGCCTTGTAGTCTCGAAGCTGAATATTCGAATCCAGCCCAAGAGACGCCCCCAAGGCCAGAAGGCTCCAAAACGGCTTAACATCGCTAAGCTGAAAAACATCACCATCAAACAGTCCTTTGTGGAGCTGCTGGAAGATCGTCTGGAATCCGCCTCTCTGGACAACCAGAATGTGGAGTCTGACTGGAGGACCCTGCGTGAGCTGATCTATAGTACAGCTTCAGAGACCCTGGGACCCATGACCAGAAAGCACAAAGACTGGTTTGATGAAAACTGTGATGAAATCAAGCAGCTTCTGGATGAGAAACGCCGTCTGCATCAAGCCTACCTGAGCAACCCAAAGTCCACATCAAAAAAGGATGCGTACGATGCCATCCGCAGGACTGTTCAGCAAAAGTTACGCTAGATGCAGGATAAGTGGCTGAGTGACAAAGCTGATGAGATCCAGGGATATGCTGACAGGAACGATATGAAGAGGTTCTATGCCTTAAAAGAAGTCTATGGCCCCACATCCTCAGGATCATCCCCCCTCCTCAGTGCAGATGGGAATACCTTGATCACCGAGAAGGAGAAAATTCTCGAACGCTGGGCTGAGCACTTCAACAGTGTCTTAAATCGCCCTTCCTTCATAAATGATGAAGCCATAGACCGTCTCCCACAAATCCCCATCAACGAAGCACTGGACGATCCGCCAACACCTCTTGAGACCCAGAAAGCAATCCGTCTGCTATCCAGTGGCAAAGCACCTGGCTCAGACTCCATACCAGCAGAGGTCTACAAGGATGGAGGCACTGTGCTGACTGAGAAGCTCCATCAGCTGTACTCACTCATGTGGAAAGAAGAGACGATCCCCCAGGATTTCAAAGATGCATCTGTCATTCACTTGTACAAGCGAAAGGGGAACCGGCAAGCCTGTGATGACCATCGGGGCATTTCCTTGCTCTCCATCGCAGGCAAGATACTTGCCAGGATCCTACTAAACCGCCTCACAGCACACCTTGACCAAGGTCATTTGCCTGAGAGCCAATGTGGATTCCGGAAAGAGCGTGGAACCACCGACATGGTGTTTGCTGCAAGGCAGCTGCAAGAGAAATGTCAGGAGCAAAATACTGATCTGTTCTCCACCTATGTCGACCTCACTAAGGCCTTCGACACCGTGAGTAGAGAGGGACTGTGGAAGATCATGGCCAAGTATGGATGCCCTCGGAAATTTATTTCCTTGGTCAGCCAATTCCATGAAGGCATGCAGGCTCGAGTCCAGGACAATGGCGAAACATCTGCTCCTTTTGCTGTCACAAATGGTGTCAAGCAAGGCTGCGTCCTGGCTCCAACGCTGTTCAGCCTCATGTTCTCTGCAATGCTTACTGATGCCTTCAGAGATGGCGATGTTGGAATCGGCCTAAAGTATCGAACAGATGGCAAGCTGTTTAACCTCAGAAGGCTTCAAGCAAAAACGAAGGTCATGACAGACATCATCAGAGACTTTTTGTTCGCTGATGATTGTGCCCTCAACGCTGGATCTGAAGCTGACATGCAACTCAGCGTCGACAAGTTTGCCACTGCCAGCAGGAACTTCGGCCTTACCATCAGCACGAGGAAAACTGAAGTTCTCCATCAGCCAGCCCCAGGGAAACCCTACGTTGAGCCCAACATCACAGTCAACGGTCAGAGACTCAGTGCGGTGGAGCGGTTCACATACCTTGGCAGCACACTGTCACGAAATGTGACAATCGACGATGAAGTGAACGTCAGGATTGCAAGAGCAAGCGCAACTTTTGGTAGACTCAATGCAAATGTCTGGAACAGAAGAGGCATTAGTCTTGAGACAAAGCTAAAGGTCTACAGAGCAGTAGTTCTCCCCACACTACTGTACGCCTGCGAAACTTGGACAGTGTACCAACGACATGCCAAGAAGCTGAACCACTTCCACACAACATGCCTCAGGAAGCTACTGAACATCAAGTGGCAAGACAGGACCCCAGACACAGAGGTGCTCGCAAAAGCCACCCTTCCCAGCATCTTCACCATCCTGATGCAGTCCCAGCTTCGCTGGGCTGGACACGTGGCGCGCATGCCAGACCATCGGCTGCCCAAAAGGCTCTTCTATGGCGAGCTGCAACAAGGGAAGAGATCACACGGAGGTCAGAAGAAGCGCTTCAAAGATACTCTGAAAGTCTCTCTGAAAGCGTTTGATATCAACCCTGACTCCTGGGAGGAATCTGCAGTGGACCGTGACAAATGGCGCGCTGCTGTGCACAAAGGCGCCAAGTTGTGCGAGGCCAACAGGACTGCTGCAGCTGTTCAGAAGAGGCAGGCCAGAAAGTCACGGGCAAACAAGCTCCCTGACAGTGGTATGCCTGTCTTTGTCTGCCCCAACTGTCAGCGAACATTTCGTGCGCAGATTGGACTATTCAGCCATCAGCGCATTCACAGATAGATTCATGAGCATCCTCACCCCCACCCCACCACCACCCTTCCCCCATCCCCCAGCTGGATGACAACGATGGTCATCATCGATCTCGATGGACACACCACCACAATCGTGGCTCCTTAACTGACGTTCAAAAATTTAATATTTAAACATGCTTTTTTTTTTAAGGGCGATAAATCGATTGCGGTATTCCCAGTGAGAACGCTGTTTAAATCATATTATTCTGGTGTATCTTGGGCATTCAAAAAATCTTTAAGGGCAATAAAAAAAAAAAATTTTAAATTATGTCCGCGGTAAAGGAGACGTGGCTATCGCCACAATCACACCGCAACATTTAGCCGTTTTCTCTGGATCTAGATAGATGAACAAATTGCAACATTTAGCCGTTTTCTCTGGATCTAGATAGATGAACAAATTTAGTTGCATCCACTGGGAATGTACCACACGGTCAATTCAATTTCTCCTTTATGTTCATTCTAGTTTTGAAGTTGATATGAAAATTGAGTATTTTGTTAAACTAATAACATGTAGAGCCAAGTACAAGTACTTCTAAACATCGTATGAAGTGAAAAGGACTTCATTTTGAGAAAAGTCAAGACTGGAAATTTTTACGTTTCATCAAGGGTATTAACTGTCATGGTTTATTATTTTTAAATGTGAATTCCGACTGATTTTGTTGATATTTTTATGGCAGTTTGGGGCATAATCCAGTAAGTGATGACGCGTTCACAAATCTTTCTCTGAATAAATATTTAACGGTCTCCTTCTCCAAATTTCCATCACATGTTATCGTGCATTGTCGATTGAATATAGGGTTGAACGGGCAGGTCAACAACTTGAAACAAAATGGCGTCCTTCGCGTTTGCGTGGAATATGAGCACGCGCTTTGAATATGTATAAATATGTGTACGCAATTGATTTTTGCCCATGACCTTCAGGGCTCAGCCAATAGATCTATAAAGTCCACTTGTAGTATTGATTTTAGTATTTTCCGAAAAAGACCACTTGAGTGAATGAACATAGTGAAAGCCCTGTACACTGAGAGTAAAACACACAAGCTTTTTAGGTACTGAGTATAATTTGAAAATGTAATGTTTAAGATGAGAAAGATCAGTTTAAAGCAAATTAACCCCCCTAGCATTAATTACAGATTAATTTCCCTTTTTTTACTATCTGCACCAAAGATATGCACCAGAAATATAACTTCCATGCTTAGCAAAAGACGTTCCTGTTTGAACAAAAAATGATAAAAATGACCGTTCTTGTGTCAGAATATCAGATCAAAGTGCCAAGTTAAGAGAATAAAAAAAATATAAATATAACAGTAAATTCAGTTTGCATATAATTTGGCTTTTTTTTTTCTCCCCCCCCCCTCCCCCATCCCAAAGGTGCAATATTGTTTTAAGCAAGAAGACTGGAAAGAACTGAAATTTCCAATTTCCTATTTTTATGCCAAATTTGGTGTCAACTGACAACGTATTTGCAGAGAAAATGGCAATGTTAAAGTTTAACACACACACACACACACACAACCGAACACTAGGTTAAAACATACACTCACAAGTGAGTCAAAAATCATAGAAAAAAATATGACAGATAGATCCATTCTGATTTTTCTGTCTTAATCTTGGATTTTTAAAGTTTTAGAAGATAAAACAAATAATAATAAAAAAGAAGATAAATTGCGACTTTAGCCGTGTTTTCGCGTGCTGCGTCATTATATATATGTATATATAATATATATATATATATATATATATATATATGTGTGTGTGTGTGTGTGTGTGCGTTGATACTGAAAATATAACAATTAACATATTGCGACCTCATACAAAATCTTTTACAAATGAGAATTCGAGAGCTTTCTTGCCTTTGAGGTCAATTACTTCATACAAACCTGTGGCAAAACGGCGACCTCCAGTTCACTGGGCCGTCCAGCCAGAGCGATGCACTCCTGGAGATTGGTGGTGTCCAGCTCTGTCACCACCACTGCTCCACCTGCTGCTTTTCTGCCCAGACGGCCAAACTTGTACACTCCAAAGGCTAACCCGGCAGTCAGCATACCACCAACGAACAGATCCAAAGGTTTCCAGCCTGCCACGTCCATTTCAAGTTGTTAGATCTACACATTGAAATGTGTTTGCACACAAGGATCACGGGCCAGAGCGCTGCTGTTTTCCTTGTTTCCGGAACGAGTCTTAACTGAGCAGTCGTTGCTGTACAGTCAGTCAGTCGTGACTGCACTGTAAAACTTCAGATATTCGGGTAATTTGAATTATTTCTTTACTTTCACAATGCTTAAATCTCCAACGTTTTCGGCAAGATTCCTGGTTGATGGTTTTCACGTCTGTGTTGTGTCAAATTCAATCGTTCACGTCATTCATTGACGAAAGCAAAAAGTGTCGTGACGCAATCCAACTGGTGACACACGTCGTAAACTGTCACCGATTTTAATTGTTTCCGTAGTATTTCTGTGGAAACTATTAAGCACATGACACGTAGGATTTCCTTTTCAAGCAAGTCTCCAGTGGACGGGGATTTCCTTGGTGTATCCATCACAGAATAGCCACCAAACACCACACTCCACGGAATATTCATTCGTATTATTCTATTGACTCTGAGTGTGCCTTGATATGAGAACGGTGGCACTGCATATAATTTTTCAACTTTTTCTTTTAAGGGAGAAGAGGAGGTATTTAACATTTCTAACTCTGAAGATCTTTATACAAAGTTTAAAAAGACTAAATATTTTCGACATTCATCATCCGGCCTTGCTTTCCGAGCCTGGTATTCATTAATCGTTAATTTATACTACAGTGTAGCAGAACTCAGTCGCTATGGGCAACCTCCAGACACTAGGTTTATTCGATGAATAAATAGATTTATTTCGAGGAATTAATCGTTTCTACTTTTGTGTTGCAATGTCGGTCCCCCTGGGAACGCATCAGTATCCCAAATCGTTGCCCAGGGGACTTCTCATTGTCCTAAATCGTCCCCCGGAGGACTACACAGTTTTCTAAAATGTCCACGTGGGAACGTTCAGTAACGTCCCGTCCCCGTCCCCATGCCGTTTCGCTCCTCCACCGACATAATTTGAAAATATGTTCCAAAACGCCCTAGCACTCTTACGCACACAAACGTTTCTGTTTTTATGTTATATTTCAATACATTCTGTGCATATTATCTTGACGTGTGTGCCTCATTGACCTTTACTGTGTGGCCATTGCTGACCACTGCTGAACATCACCTTGTAGGCATTTGTCTTATGTCTAGGCAGGTTTTTGATCGACACCAGCATGACCACTGCTGCTCACTAACTAAAAGCGTTAAATTGCATTAGTTTGTAACGGTTATGAAAGTATTAGGACTTTTTGATTGGATTTTACCACGACCCTTAACTGACTGCTACTGACTACTACTTGCCCATGTTGACAGATAACTACAACCCGAAAGCATTATTTCACGTTTGTGCATCATCATGAAAATGGCAGGTTTTTGACCGCTAACTTTACTTGCTGATCACATCTGACTACTAAAAATTATTGTTGAGATTATTTTATTTTGTGAAGCTTATGTAGTATATTGATTTCTTGACAGGATCTGGCCCACACATAACTATGGTTGATGCGGAGTATAATGATTTCTTGACGGGATGTGGCGCATATATCGGGTGTCCCAAAAAAAAGGTGAACCGCTTTTTGACAAGTATTTTCTCAGCGATAGAGAAACCGAATTCACTGAAAATTTTCACACAGGGTATCATCAACAAGTCTGCAAAATATCTAAAATATCAAATTATACGAGGATTGTCAAATTCAAAACAGCATGTAAAAAAAATCCAATATCAGAGGAAAACACTTATTTCAGTTTATGCTCAATGTGGCCTCCATCTTCCTCCACGACTAAACGAAGCCTTTTCTTCCAAGCAGAAATGTTTTTACGTATTTCTTCCACTGATATCTCCTCCCATGACATAATTATCCTGTCCGTTAACGCCTGCTCGGTCAATTTGTCTCTCACTCCCCGGTAAACTTTCTCCTTCAGAGAGTCCCATATGGCATAATCCATTGGGTTACAGCCAGGACTTTGTGGAGGCCATTCATCCTTCTTGGTCAGTTCTGGTGTAGCCTCCTCCAGATGGGCCTGGGTTACCCTACTTGTGTGTGAAGGAGACCCATCTTGCTGAAACACGTAATTGTTTCTAGGATAAAGACGCGTACAATCCGGGAGAAAATTGTCATCCAAGAACTGAATGTAGCTTTCACTATTAACATTGGCTCTATCACTGTCAATAAATGAATGTTTGTTTTTCCTTTCCAAAATACTCCAGCTGAAACCATTATCTTTTTTGAAAATCTAGAAGTCTCATGATAGAGGCGAGATGGCTGAATTTCTCGTTTCCGTTTTGCATAAACGCGATCGTTTTGGCGATTTTTAGCTATCTCTAACGTAATGTCTTCTCGTCTGTGTGTCAAAAAGCGCATTTAATGATGGAGAGGATAGTTTGGAGGGGATAGACGAAGTTTAAAGAGGTGAGAAGAGAAGAACCGTATGGAGTTAGAGATGGACAGTCAAGAAAAGAAATAGGCGATATTAGATAAGATATGCCCCCTTAGCCCCGAACATAGATATGGACGTACATACAAAATATCAACGACATGGGCATAATGACCAGTCATATAAACATTTATTCATTCACCCATGACATCAAATTTTAATATTACTCTACTCCGACGCACCTTGCACTCTCTCAATTATACATCTACTCTAACACACATTCATACACATTCGCTCAACCAACTCCTTTGACCCTTATATAGGTCACTAAATTAATTCAAAGTCTTCTGTCAAGTTCCTCCTGGAACCGTCCAGGGAAATACAAATAATAAAACTTTTCTTTTATTAGGATAGCGTCCACAATAAAACCGTGAAGTTCCTCCTCGAACTGTCCAGGGAAATACAAATAATACCACTTTTCTTTTACTAGGATAGCGTCCACAATAAAACCACGATGATTATTCTCCACTCCCTTCGGAGTCCAACTGTTCAACCCACAGATCTAAACACTGAGGATAAACACTGATGCTATCCCACGCTGATGAAGAACCATTGATGCTACCTAATGGTAAATGATGGTAAGTGATGCCCTCTAGAGAATTACAACTCTAGACATTCCTATATTACTATCATTCATCACATTACATTCAATTCACCATGCATTATTCGTTTCATTATCCATCATCTTTTTCATTATGTTTCAGACACACTGAAGACCCTTTTTGTCATTGCTTGAATCCGTGCAAATGAAGTGTTGGTGAAAGCAAAGAGTTGTCAGACTTATTTATGACAAAAAGAGGTTAGAAGACCAACATGGCCAACATACCCTGTCCCGCACCTGACTGCGACACAAGTTGGCCTGCAAACACTCCAATGGAGGTGCTGACCCGCCTTATCGATCTTCACAGTGCCACTGCCCACCAAACGGATGCGCAACCGACCGCTACCATGAAAGCCTCACCCGAGAAGGTATGCCGCCCCGTCATCTCCGCAGTTGGAACTAGCGAGGAGTGGGCTTACTTTGAGCAGAGATGGTCAGACTATAAACAAGCCACTCGTCTCACAGGTAGTGACGTCGTCTTCCAGCACTCATGCTGCAATGAGACCCTCAGAAAAGATCTCACACGCACATTCGGTGCATTGGCCTCCAGCGATGAGCAAACGGTCCTCAATAACATTAAGTCCCTGGCTGTCCGCCAAGAAAACGTCATGGTCGCTCGCGTACAGTTACAACAGATGCCCAAGGACCGGTACGAACCTGTCAGGGCCTTCGTTGCCCGTCTTCGAGGGCAGTCAGGTGTCTGCAACTTCAAGGTGGAATGCCCCTCGGAGACCTGCCATACCACGATTGATTACAGCAACGTCATAGTCCGTGATGCTCTCATACGTGGGATGGAGGACGAGGAGATCCGCCTTGATATCCTGGGTGACTCCAAACAGGACATGACCCTAGAAGAAGCCCTGAGATACGTCGAAGCAAAAGAAAGCAGAAAACGCTCAGCCAGCCGGCTCCTGAGCCACAGCACCACCTCAACCACTGCTGCCTCCAGCTCATACAGGCTCCAGGATCGGTACCACCTGGCCAACAAATCAAGTGAGCCCCATGATACACCTGCCTCTAACCCCTGCAGTCGCTGTGGAAAACACGGCCACGGACGTCGTGTACAGGAACGCATGAGGATATGCCCCGCCTACAACCACAAGTGCATCCTGCACCACTATGAGAGTGTCTGCCGCCAACAACGCCGTCCCCAGCGACAGGCTCAAGCCAACGCAGCTGACACGGAAGACCACGCTACTGCGGTATTCAACAGCCTATGCCCTGTGGTTTACCTCCCTGGTGAATCCTCCACTCAAGCAATAACTCTTGACCACCATGTGTACAATGAACTCTGCGATGCCTGGGTAAAACGCTCTTCCGACCCCCACCCCTTCATCACTACCTTCATTCAAGCCGACCCAGCTGACGCGAAGGCATTGGGCTTCCCCACTCCTCTCTCATGACCGACCGCAGCAATCCGTCACAACGCTATGGCAGACACTGGATGCCAGTCATGCCTGGCTGGGACAAGCCTCCTATCCAAACTGGGCCTAGACCAGTGCCACCTTATACCGATCAATATGAAAATGACTGCCGCTAACAGCAGCCCCATAGATATCATCGGTACCCTGACCCTACGCATATCTGGGACTGCCTCATCCTCTGCAAAGTGCAAGACCCGTCAAATCGTCTACATCACCCCTTCAACTGACAAACTTTTCCTCTCCAAGCAAGCCTGTGTCGCTCTCGGGATGATCCCTCCCCACTTCCCCATGGTTGGAGAAAGCTGTGGGAATATTTGCACCCTGCTTGAAACATCTCCTACAACAATGACTCAGAACGTAAGCGGCTGCCCCCTACGACAAACACCACCCCCTCCTCCCACTTCACTACCATTCCCGGCCACTGAGGAGAACCATGGACGCCTGGAGAAGTGGCTACTAGAATACTACAGTTCCAGAACATTCAATGTCTGCGAACATCAGCAACTCCCCAAGATGTCCGGCCCACCGATCCGCTTAATGGTAGACCCCGATGCCAAACCAGTCGCCCACCACACGCCCATACCTGTCCCAGTTCACTGGCAAGAGGAAGTAAAAGCAGGTCTCGACCGCGACGTCCAACTTGAGTTGTTGAACCTGTCCCCATTGGTACACCTGTCACCTGGTGCCACAGAATGGTGGTATGCCCCAAGAAGTCTGGAAAACCTCGACGGACTGTCGATCTTCAGTCCCCCAACCGACACGTGGTCTGCGAGACACATCACACCCAATCCCCATTCCACCAAGCCCGCGCAGTACCACCCCACACCCGAAAAACTGTCTTTGACACTTGGAACGGCTACCACAGCATCGCCCTTGATGACAGGGACCGCCACATCACCACCATCATCACGCCCTGGGGCCACTTCCGCTATTGCGTTGCACCACAGGGATACATCACTTCAGGGGACGGCTACAGCCAACGGTTCGATGAAATTGTCTCAAGCTTCCCCCAGAAAACGAAGTGCATCAACGACACCTTGATGTGGTCGAACACCATCGAGGAAGCATTCTTCCATGTCGTCCAATGGCTTGACGTCTGTGGTTCCAACGGCATGATTCTGAATCCCACAAAGTTCGACTTTGCCCAAACTACCGTCGAATTTGCTGGGTTTGAGATCACCCCTACCACAATGCGACCCTGTGCCCACTATCTTGAGGCAATCCGTGACTTTCCCACCCCTAAGAACATCACTGACATCCGCAGCTGGTTCGGTCTGATCAACCAAGTCTCCTATGCCTTCGCTTCTGCCGAACGAATGCTGCCATTCCGGGAACTTCTCAAGCCAAGCACCCGGTTTGTATGGACAGACCAACTGAATAGACTCTTTGAGGAATCCAAATCACTCATCATTCATGAGATCCAAAAAGATGTGGAGATCTTTGACAACACCAAGCCGATCTGCCTGGCCACTGACTGGAGCAAAGATAGCATTGGCTTCTGGCTGTTCCAAAAACATTGAGCATGCTCCTCCTCCCGCCACTCTGTCTTGCTGACCGGCCGGCTGGACGTGTCAACATTTCCTCCTGCTAAAATGGCAATTTAAGACAGTTACAGGTGGTGAACTGTGGCGATTTTTTGAAAGACAGCATCTAAAGGTACCTGGGATATGAGAGTGACGTTAATTCTGCATTACTTGTCTTCATAACTTCATTAATCGCAATTTAATTTTTGATACTTCATAAAGAAGGACTTGGATGATATTTCTGTTGTTGTTAACAGTTCATCATCCTATGTTAGCTGCACGTGAAAAAGACAGCTTTTTTTTGTTACTGGGCCACGAAGACAAAAGCGGCTGTTAACATGGATTATATTTTCACGTGCGATTTCTGCATGTATGAGTAATGTTGACATGACTGCCAAGTAGAGTCCAGGATTGTGACAGCGTGTGAGTTGTGTGATTTCTCTTACTTCAACATGGGTGATTCTGCCACAGATGACAGCGAGACAAAATTGAAGTCAACATGATCAAATTCAGAAACGATTTTTCTGTGGGACGAAAGAACTTACAATCTGGCGGAATGTTCTTATCTATCGATATCTAGCGATCAAAGAAAAGTCAATCAGTATTGAAGTGACAAACATGTATCAAAATGACGACATTCTCACATGTGTACCACAGCTTATTCCCTCACTCCCCCCATCCTCAACTGTCAAAAACAATCATTCATGTGATTTACAAATCCTCAAAATGTGTCACAATCACTCTCTTCTTCACTCAACAAACAGATGGCACTCTTTTGTGCCAAGTAAGAGACTGCGTTCAATGGGGAAACCTTGAGTTTGAAAAGATCCAGCATTTTGTTACCAGTTTTCTGGACATAGAAAAGAACTATTAGCTAAATCACTTCTCAATACACCTTTGTCTTTCATCAAGAGCTTCTCTGGAACTCCAACTCTTCAGGCTCCTTCCATTGATTTAAGCGATCTGCGTTCCCCCAGCAAGATTTCCGACCACGTTTCTTCTTGTGCACAGGCCTCAACCCCATCGCCTGTCTCCCATCTACTGTTGTCCAGTGAAATCGTGGACGCCGCAGAAAGTCCTGACCATAAAATGATTCTCCTTCCCCCGACGCCAACAGTAACTATGGAGTCAGAAAATGGGACAACTCAAGAAAATCAGAACACAGAAACTACTCCTGTTTGCAAAAGGACTCGCCACCAGAAGAGAAGAGTTCTGTTTTCTTCTGGCATAAACAGACGTAGCAATACAAAAAAGACTTACAGGAGATCAGAGAGTCCATCGAATCTGTGACTGCAAAACAGACGGAATTTGAGTCAAATATTGTTTCCCTTATGGAAGACGCAAAAACATCAGTAAAAAATGAGTTGCGTATGAACATTTCTGAAAAATACAGCTCACTTCTCTTGGAAATTAGAACATTGAAGACCAATATAGAAAAACTCGAAAATAAAAACACAAAACTGGAAAGAGAAAATCATTCGCTCAAAACTCAATTTGGAACAATACAGTCCCAGTTAAGAAAGTTCAGTCCGAAACATACAACAACGGCGGTCACGCAAACAACACTCCCACCTTCTCATGAAAAGAGCACCATTTTCCCCGAGAACCCTCCCCCACAGACGGACCAATGTGCTGAGTCGCCCCAAGACACATCAAGGGAGTCTCCCGTCAAACAATCAGCCGACCTGTCGGACCAGTGTGACGTCTCTCACAAACCTTCCAACCACCCCGTCTCAATGGAAACTTCGGAATCTGACATTCAAGATACCGGTCCGAGGATTCCCGTTGCAAATCGCTTCGATGCTCTGTCTGATCTAGAGACTTGTTTAAAGCTACCACAAGAAGTCGACAGTGTATCAAATGACAAAACCAAAATCTAGTGACCAGCGCAGCAAACCTTACAATCCCGAACACTCCTCAAAGGTCCCGACTACTAGGATGTCTCCCAAAGAGTCCCTATCCAAGATTTACATTCCTGACAGGGCCACAATGTTGTTAGTCGGTGATTCTGTCATCCGGCACATTGATCCCTCGAGACTGGCCCCACGGGGCGATGACATGTTCAAGGTTTGTGTACCAGGTATGAACATCGTGGATCTGCTTTCGTGGCTTCGTTCTGGACCAGTCCTGACACAAATGAAATGTGTTATCGTTCATGTCGGTGTCAACAGTTGTCAGTCAGGCCCATTCACAGAAGAGCAGTGGACTGACCTCATCCAGCAATGCCTGTTCTCGTTTCCACATGAGTACCATTGTTCCGGCCAGAGGTCGTCACCACCTGAACACAGGAGCCCCCCGTCTTGCCCTCTATTCCAACCTGACCCATCCAAGCGACAGGGGTACTGCCAGACTGGCAAACAACATGAGGTCAGTTTGGTACAACAGTGGACGCAGTGTCTTCAGCAAGAACGAAACGAAGAACCCCCGAGTGCCTGTTGGCAGGCTACATGATGTAATCGACGACAGAAGTGGACCTCCCCCAGACCCATTCCACGACACCCATTTCCCAGCAGCCTGGTCCCGTCCTCTCCCTGCCGACCGCAGCAGACGTCCCCAGCCTGCTGGCTTCTCCCCTCAGGACATGTACTTCTCCAACTTCTATCCAACCCTTCTGGATGACAGTGACAGACGACAAACAAGAACTGTTAACTTAGGGACACACCCGAACAAGGATACACTCCTCTCCAGTCCAGTGATATCTCGGCGTGGAGGCCTCGACATCAGCCTGACACCTATGCTCAGGTTGTGCATGATGAACATGCACCCTGCCCTCCACCCTCTTCTGTGTTTCATTTCCCAACCCTTATTTCAAAGACCCATAAGAGTGAAGACATTTCCCCTCCTCAGTACTATAATTCCTCAAACCATCATAAAGATCGTAGAATCCACCATCAAAACTCTCACTCGAGGTCTCATGACATTTCAAATGAATCGTCCAACCTCTATCCTCTTCGGACAATGGAGAACCAGACGCCATTCAAACAACCCCCCATTAACCCCCCCTCCTGTTAGAGATTACATTCATCCCTATGCCCTGGATCTCCTCCACATGGCTTCCCAGCTTATGGCACAACAGTATCCCGGTCCCCGTACCACTTCAGTGTAATGTGACTTGTGGACATCACTCCCCTCCCCGTTCCCCAGGTATTATAGCCAGTGAGTGATTTGAACTATGAAGCGTGTTGCTGGATGGATGTTGCGATTCCGGACTCTTTCGGCTGCATGATATTTGGTACACTGTATACTATTTCCAGTATTCATTTGTATTATAATATTATTAACGTCTGAACTAGATTGTTATTTGTAGTCAAAGTTGTTGGTTTATGTACAAGAGTAAGTGGTAACTTACTCTTTGTTTTCCTTATTCCTTTTTCGTATGTTGTTCACTTGTTCTGTTTCTTTTGAACAAAATTGTTCTCCCTTTCCCACATTTTTCAGCGATTTGAGTTAATCCGCATTTGTGCAGTTTGATAGTCAAACTTACTCTAAACAGCTGTAATTTTTTCCTAGACCTGTAACAATGTCAGATATGAAAACTCCGTGGTCAGTCAAGGATGGTTTTCGAATAGGTCATCTGAATATAAACCATGCTATAAACAAAATAACTGAAATATCTTCAGTTCTGTGTAATTCAGATAAAAACTTTCACGCGTTTGGTTTTTCAGAAACACACTTATCTGTTCATACTTCAGACAAAGATATTTCAATAGCTGGTTATAACTTGATTCGTAGAGATCCCAGCCGTTTCCGGGAGACTGGATTACTGATATACATCCACCGTTCCGTAAGGTTTAAGATAATTGAAAGTCTAGAACAACACAACATAGAAACAATTTAGCTTGAAGTAAAACTGAAAGATTCCAAACCAGTTCTTTTATGTTTTCTGTACAGAAATCCCGCCGAAAATGTGGACTGGTATAATCGTTATATTTCTATGATGGAAAACGTCAATGAAGATTCAAAAGATATCATACAACTCGGTGATTTCAATATTGATCTATCAAAATCAAATACTCAATGGATACAAATATATGAATCTTTTAACTTGAAGCAGCTAATAAAGACATCAACACGTGTAACTAATTCGTCAAGGACAATAATAGACCACGTGTATGTAACGAACCAAAACACAATCATTGAGACGAGTGTTCCAATATGTGGCTGTAATGATCACTTCCCTATTTGTATCACATGGTCCAAGAAAGGAGCGAGAATTCCAAAACATAACCACAAAATTATCACTTACAGAAACTTCTCAAACTTCAATAGTGACTATTTTCTTCTAGATCTTTTGAACTCAACTCTGAATAATGTGTACGAATTCACCGATCCATATCAAGCTGTTGAATTCTGGTATACTATTTTCTATAATATCTACAACAAACATGCTCCTCGTCAAACTAAAAGAGTCAAATGTCATATAAAACCCCATGGCTTACCAAAGAAATTCAAGTAAACATATATCTTAGAGACTATCTTTTAGTAAAATGATCTCGTGATGACTACAAGAAACAAAGGAATTATGTAACATCTCTCCTGCGAGCAGAGAAAAAGAAATACTTTAGAGAATTAATTGATCAAAAGAAAGATAGCAAATCTATTTGGAAAGTTATTAATCAGCTTACAAATAAAAATACGAATACTTCTTCATATCCCATGAATGATATATCTGCTGATACATTAAATTATCATTTCTCTACCGTCGCACATCAAATAATAAGTAATGATAAATCGAAAGACAATGATTTGAAGATTCTAAAATCATTTTGTAATGAAAAGAATATTGACTCTGAAATGGTAATTATACCTGTTAGTGTCCACGAAGTATTAATCGCTTTAAAACGATTGAAGCAGACAGCAACGCGTGGTATCGATGGATTAGATGGTAAAATTCTTAAATTAGCTGCTCCTATTATAGCTGAAACCCTCCCATACATCTACAATTTTTGCATACCAAAAACACTTTCCCGGTTAGTTTTAAGCAAGCAAAAATAATACCCTTGTACAAATCAGGAAACCCTGATGAACCTTCTAATTACCGCCCTATTTCTATTCTGTCAGTGCTTTCAAAACCATTACAGCAACATATCTATAAATGTCTTCTATCTCATCTAAACAAATACAGTCTCTTACATCCTAATCAATCCGGATTCAGAGCCACTCTTGTCATACGGCACTGGTGAAACTTACTGAGAGATGGGTTTCTAACATGAACAGGAAAAAAATCACTGGAGTTCTCTGTGTCGATTTTGCTAAAGCATTCGACGTTATATATAATCTATCTTCCGATGCTCTGAAGCTTGTTTCATCATTTCTGTTTAATAGACAACAAGGGGTATACCTAAATAACAATATGTCTACTTTTTTACCAACCGAATTCGGGGTACCACAAGGATCTATACTTGATCCTCTATTTTTCTCATTGTACATCAATGACTTACCTTTATTCACAAAATCATCATGCGAACTGTTTGCCGATGACACTACCATCGATACTTGTCACACAGATCCACTTGTAGTATGCAGCAGTTTGCAGGAAAATATCAACATTATTATTCACTGGTCACAGTTGAATCATTTGTCCCTTCATCTTAAAAAAACTAAATTAATGATGGTTTGTACCAGACAAAAACGTCAAAATTTAACCACCAATTTACCTCCCATCTATATCAACAATGAAAAAATTGAAGAAGGGTCAAATCATAAGCTACTGGGAGTAACCATTGACAATAACTGATCCTGGTCAGCACACATCCAAACCCTTACAAAAAATATAGCTTCTAAAACTTACCAACTTAAAAAGATTAAGAACTTTTCAAACACACATGCTCGAAAGATCTTCTTTTATTCTTACATTCAATCATCCATTGATTATGCTTCTACTCTTTGGGATTTGGCTAGTTACAATATGATTAAATCTTTAGTTAGTGTCTATAAACGCGCCATCAAGCTTGTCTTAAAGAAGTCTACTTCACTAACAGATGCTGACTACAAAGCTCTCAACATTCTCCAGCTTAAGTCCAAACTGCTGTTCAATAAAGGAATTTTTATGCATAAAATTTTTCACGGAAATGCTCTAATATCTATTAGAAATATGTTCACTTTCAACGAGTTTAGGCATTCTCGCAAAATCGATCTTCCTTTACCAGCAATTACATTATATAAATCAAGTCTTTTGTACTCAGGAAGTTGGTTATGGAACAGACTTCCTCCATATTTAAAACATGGAGCAAATTTGAAAAGATTCAAAACACTATACCACGAATTTCTGATAAATAACTCAAATCTTACAACATTTTTTCCTGACATGTACTGATTCAACCCGTGTCAAATACCAAGTTTTCCTATTCTCCATGTGCTTCTCTGTATTATTTTCAACATAAATCTTTTTTTCTTTTTTTTTAAGTGTATATGTACCGTATATGTAAAATGAACAAATATAGGAACAATTTCCCCTCTCTCTCTCTCTCTCCCTGCCTGTCTATTTGTATGTCTGTCTGTATATCTTTGTCTGTCTGTCTGTTTCCATCTAGCTGTGTAACTATCTTCTTTTCTTCTTCTCGTATTTCCGTGATTTTTCTCTTGCTTTTTCACACTTTTCCGTCTTTTTTCGTTTTTCTGTTGTTTATGTATTTGTTTTCGAGGGCTGGATAAAAAAAAAAAGCATGTATACTTAATCTATTACCCTCAGAAAATAAAAATTATTCATTCATTCATTCTGCTGCAAGTCTGGCTGGAAGATCACCCTGGTTGGGAGCCGCTTCACGTCAGCAGCAGAATCTCGCTACACACCAGTGGAGGGCGAAGCACTGGCTGTTGCCGATGGGTTGGACAAAGCACGCCACTTCACCCTTGGCTGCACCAATCTCATTGTCGCAGTTGACCACAAACCTCTCTTGAAAGTATTTGGTGACCGCTGCCTGGACGACATCCCAAACCCTCGATTGCGCAACCTGAAAGAAAAAACCCTACGGTTTAACTTCAGCATTGTTCATGTACCAGGCGCTCGCCACGCAGCAGCCGACGCTGTCTCACGCCACCCTGTCGGACAACCCACACCACCGGACCTCCCAGACGATGTTGCCACCATGACCCATCCAACTGAGCCGCTCACCCACCCATATCTACTGCATTCTTTCCAAGCATCCATCCGCTCTATCAAAGATGACAACACTACAACATGCTCTCACAACACAATACAATACACAAACTTTATTGTCTATACTTTGGTACAGAGATTTTCTTTTTGACAGCAGCACATGTCCAACATAAGAAGAAAACAACAAACAAATAAAATGAATAAAATGAATAGAAAATAAAAAAACGACTACATTTCACTGGTTACCGAGATTGTCCAATCTGTCACATGGGACATGATCCGCACTGCTACTGCCAGCGACCCAAGCATGACCAAACTCATGGACGCAATAGAGGACGGCTTCCCAGAGGACCGTTCCAAAGTCCCCTGACAGCTGCGGCAGTACTACCAGTTTCGTGATGGACTCACCGGCTTCGATGGAGTTATCCTGTACCATGACAGGGTTGTCATTCCTACCTCCCTCCGCAAGCAGGTTCTCCAGTCGTTACACTCAGCGCATCAGGGCGTGACACAAATGTGTTCCAGAGCAGAAACATCCTTCTTTTGGCCCGGCATGAGATGCGGGAACGCTGCTCAGCCTGCAACCGTATGGCACCTTGATACGTATGATATTGTATTTCTTACCGAAACCTGGTTAAAGTCACAAGGTCACGAACCCAAACTTAAACAACTGACCCCACCTGGATATAAAACTATGTCACTTCCTCGATTGTCTCGTGGAGGTGGCATCGCCACCGTCTACAGAGATATCTTGGAGTCTTCCCTCTCCTTCTCCCATAACCACGCCTTTCCACATGATACCTTCGAAATGCTAGAAGTCACTCTCAGTGTTCCCGGTCACTCAATCATCTTCTGTTGTCTCTATCGTCCTCCGCCTAGTCGTAAAAATAACCTAACATCTTCTCAGTTTCACGATGAGTTCCGAACACTACTTGATTACTACAACTTTCGTTCTGGCAAACTTATTATCCTCGGAGATTTCGATTTTCATTTCGACAACCAGACTTCCACTGATGTCAAACGCCTATGTCAATCTCTGTCCACTCATTCTCTCTCTCAGTTCGTTACAGAACCAACACACAGATCTGGCCATACGTTGGACTGGCTAATCGCACGTGAGTCTGATGCCATGGTTGCGTCAGTGACTGTAACTGACAAACTTTCTTCCGACCATTCTGCTGTTATATTCTTGCTTAATATTTCAAAACCTACCAGAACCAAAAAATCTGTTACTCGTCGCAACCTGAAATCCATCAACATTAACACTTTTTCTTCTCAAGCTGCTGAACGCCTTTCCAAAATTTCTTCCCTTACCGACGTATCCACACATTACAACACTGTCCTCTCTCAACTGCTGGATGAACATGCACCCCCCACTACCCGCATGCTCCCTGACAGACCCTCCGCCCCATGGTACACACAAGACATTCGACTTGCAAAACGCAAACGTCGCTAGCTGGAAAGACGATGGCGATCAACAAAACTGCAAGTCCACAATCAAATATTCCGAAAACAAATAAATAAAGTCAAACATATGATCTCATCAGCAAAAACAAACTTCTTTTCTTCTCAAGTTCTCGATGCCACATCCACCAAATCTCTTTACTCTGTCATGTCAAATCTTCTCGGAACTGCAAAAAGGACTCCTCTTCCTTCTACCTACACTTTATCTGAACTCCCCAATGTCTTCTACTCTTTCTTTTTCGACAAAGTCCAAAATATTCGTACCATCTTAGACCAAATGTCTTTCCAACCTGTTCATCCTGATCCTCAATTCAGCGGCACTCCTCTCCATTTCTTCAATCCATTGACTGAAACAGAAGTTCATGAAATCCTAAAAGAAATGACAGTAAAATCCTGTGAGCTCGATCCTATACCAGCCTCGGTCTTTTCCCAATGTGTCTCACATCTTCTCCCCACAATCACTAATATTGTCAACTCATCCCTTCTCACTGGAACGTTTCCATCCACTTTCAAAACTGCAATCGTCCGGCCTCTTCTGAAGAAACCCAACCTTGACGCAAACATTTTGAAAAACTATCGACCAGTTTCTAATCTTCCATTCATGTCCAAACTCCTTGAAAAAGCTGTCCTCAAGCAGCTTAACAACCACCTTTGTTTCAACAATCTCATCCACCCATTTCAGTCTGCCTATCGCACTGACCATAGCACCGAAACCACTCTCCTCCACATTCTGAGCAATCTACTGATAGCGTCCGACTCTGGAAAAATTTCCCTTCTCACTCTCCTCGACTTGTCAGCCGCCTTTGATACGATAGACCATTCAATCCTTCTTTCCCGTCTTCATTTTACATTTGGTATCAACGGCACTGTTCTAAACTGGTTCAAATCTTATCTCACTGATCGGTTCCAGTCTGTCACTGTTGATCATTTCCAATCTGAACCCGTTAAAATCGAACATGGAGTCCCACAGGGATCTGTTTTAGGCCCAGTGCTCTTCACACTGTACATCGCTCCTCTCGCTGAAATTATCAACCGCCATAATATCAGTCATCATTCTTATGCTGATGACACTCAACTCCAGAAGAGTGATACCCCTGAAAAATTGTTGTCGCTCTTGCAAGAAACATCCAACTGCTTCCTGGACATTCAAAACTGGATGACTCGAAATAAGTTACAATTGAACGCGGGCAAAACTGAAGCAATGATCATAGGAACTAAACAAAAACTGTCTTCCATCACAATTGACACAATGAAACTTGGCAGTACATCCATCCCTCTTTCCACGTCAGTCAGGAACCTCGGTGTTGTCCTTGACAATACACTGTCCATGCAAAAATTTATCAGTCAGACATGTCAGTCCTGCTACTGTCAACTGCGACGCATCAGTGCCGTCCGGAAATATCTGTCCACTGACGCAACATCTAGACTTGTCGTTTCTCTCATTCTCTCTCGCCTTGACTACTGTAACTCTCTATTGTCTGGTCTGCCTGCTTCATCCATTCAGTTCCTTCAGCGCATACAAAACTCTGCTGCCCGACTCGTCCTCAGAAAGAAAAGATCTGAGCACATCACTCCTCTTTTGCAACATCTCCACTGGCTCCCTATCTCACACCGAATAAAGTACAAGATCAGCACTCTATGTTATAGATGCATTCACAAAACTGCCCCTTCCTATCTCTGCGGCTGCCTTCACCTCTACACTCCATCTCGCTCACTACGATCGGCCTCGGATCCACTCTGTTTACGCATACCCAGATTCAAACACTCGACTATTGGCCGCCGTTCTTTCTCTGTTTCTGGACCTTGCGATTGGAATGAACTTCCTTTTTCGCTTTGTCAAGTCTCCACACTCAGCTCTTTCAAGTCTGGCCTTAAAACCCACCTCTTCCCAAAATAGCCTCCCTTGCCTGCCCTTCCTTGTCTTTAGTTTCTACAGTTTTAGAGTTATGCATGCGTGTGAATGACTGGTGCGAAAGCGCTTTGATTTGTCTCTGCACAAGATCCAGCGCTTTATAAATACCATTATTATTATTATTACCTTCACAGCCAAGCGCTCCCCCCACGCCTCCAATGACTCCTGCCTACCCATTCCAAAGCCTGGTTGCCGATTACTTCCTGTACCGCGGCCACCCCTACCTCGTGGCTGTGGACAGATACAGTAAGTGGCACATCGTGGAGGAAGCTTCAAATGGCGCAGCGGGACTTATCACCGCCCTACGCTGCATCTTTGTGACATATGGCATCAGCGATGAGCTGACATTGGATGGAGGACCGGAGTTTACCTCTCGCCAAACGGTCACCTTCCTCCACAACTGGGGAGTGCACCACAGAATCGCTTCGTTGCATTTCCCCATGGCAACTGCCATGCCGAAGTCGGTGTCAAGTCAGTACTGCGCCTCATTACAGACAACACTGACGCCAATGGCTCCCTCGACACTGACAGTTTACAGCGCGCAATGCTACAGTACAGAAATACCCCTGACCGGGACACACACTTGTCCCCAGCCATGTGCATCTTTGGCCGCCCAATACGAGACTTTATTCCCATCCATCCCGGCAAGTACCAGCCACACTCCACTTGGCGTGAGACTCTGGCTTCTCGTGAAGAAGCCCTGCATAACCGTCACATGCGTGATGCCGAACGGTTGTCAGAACACACCCGCTCACTTCTTCCCCTGACTGTCGGAGACTGTGTCCGAATCCAGAACCAAGTTGGACCTAATCCTACCAGATGGGACAAAACTGGTGTCATCGTAGAAGTACGCCAGTTTGATCAGTACGTGGTGAGAGTGGATGGTTCAGGATGAGTCACGCTGCGCAACAGAAAATTCCTCCGGAAGTACCTACCGCTTGTTCCCCGCGCACCGCTACTCATGGCCCCTGGTCCACATGCATTTCAGATGCCAACACCAACAATGAGACAGCCTTCTCAGCCCAGTTCAACAGCTCCTCCTGCAGCTACACCACCGACACCTCAGGCCTACCCAACGTGCCCACTTCCCGACGCCAATACCACCTTGACCGGAAACCTGTGTCCACCGCCTACCCCCAAGACCACCACGACCGGGAACCTGTGTCCACCGCCTACCCCCAAGACCACCTTGATCGGGAACTTGTATCCACTGCCTACCCCCAGAGCCACGCCAAATTCCCGCACCTTCACCACCTCACCTCCCTCAGGGCGTGCCACCAATGGTCGTACCCCGAGAGACCTTCAAGCCTTAAGACCACACAATGCCCCTGACCTCGAAGAGTGGCCCTTGCCTGATGCAGCTGATCCTCCACCCGGCAATCGCCACGTCCGTCGCTCCGCCAGACTGGCAAAGACTGGCACGAAAGCCTGACACACATCTGACACATTGCTCCTTGATTGTCACACCATCAATGTCAACAAAGTTTCTCATACACTAACTATTCCATTTCCTTTAACCATTCCTCTCATTACACTACACATTATCAGTCTTCCTCGCTTCCCTCCAAAGACTTGGGGAGGGTATACAGAATTACAACTCTAGACATACCTATATTACTATCATTCATCACATTACATTCAATTCACCATGCATTATTCGTATCATTATCTATAATCTTTTTCATTATGTTTCAGACACACTGAAGATCACTAAGACCCTTTTTGTCATTGCTTGAATCCGTGCAAATAAAGTGTTGGTGAAAGCAAAGAGTTGTCAGACTAATTTACCCTCCTAATGTTGATGACGATCAAAGAAGCTACCCCAAAAGCTGATCCACTGTTCCGCCTTGATATAATAAAATCAAGCCTGTCCGAAGCCCACCCCACAGCTGACGAACAGTCTGGCCGTTTACTTTACAGGCGTAGATCCCAAAAGATCGCAGAGGGTCGTAGTCCTTTAGAAGGGGAGGAGCAGGGGTGTAAGGGAAATGGTCAGTGGAAATGGGGTACAAGTGGGGCACAGAAAATGGACCCTGAGTCTCCAGAATGCACAGTCCACGGCCCGGTGTAGCCCGCCACCTGAGAGGCAATGCACAAACCCCATTAAGTATATGACTATAAATTTTATATTCACCCTGAAAAACACTTTTGTTAATTGCATCAATGAAATATTATTAACATTTTTCTCATTCAACCATATTTCTCATTCAGACTTCGTTTGTTCATTATTGCACAAATCGTAAACCACTTTCATTCTTCACACATATTCATAACATTAATAAACCATGAAGATTTGTACAACACTCACACTGACTATATATTCCAACTAGCTTTCCCCAATTTACTTTCGAGAAACGCCGTTCCCAAAACTTTGCCAAAAATCGCTAAAAGCTACCCACTGCGAAACAGCCATTTTCTTTCTCTGAAACTTTTTTCTCTGAACTTATTTTTTACAACCTATTTGTTTGCCGGAAAATAGATCATCTACCCGAATTATCTAAATATTATCCTACAAGATGATTTGCCGATAATCTATGGAATACTAGCTTTATTTATCTTGCAACCAAAACTGATCTAATCAATGCTTTCTACGATCTTTTCTATCGTCTGCGTTTTACTGAAACCATACATGGATTCCTAAATTATTTTACCCGTTTTACTTAGAGAATAAAACATATTTCAGCTATCAACATACTTGCTTAATTGGACGAATGACACAATTTTTACGCACATTCCTTCGTTCATTAAATAATTGATTATAATAAGAAGCATAAACTATTTAATTATTAACTTTTAGAATTAATCGTTTACAATACTTGAATTATTTATTTGCATATTAACTTAATCAATTTATTGGCTAGTTACAAAAGAAAATAGGTTAGCTTACCTCAATACACGTAACTGACAGGACAGACGAATTTTGCCCACTTGGAATCCTAAATCCTTCCTCAAGGATTTTCACTGGGATTATTGGAATAAATACTCCTAACTTGTCACTCCCCCGTTTCGGGAGTCTAAAGCTAGAACATACATAGAATGCAACGAAATTGAACCCTACTAGAACGAATCTAGTTCAACTGAAGGCTCCAACGATCACACAGACTGTTTCCCAGTGACAGTTGCAGAACAACTCTTAACTACTGGCACTAAAGATTTTTCCGTTTATATCTAAAGTGACTTCTAACCGGAACTCTTCTCAAACAATAGATCTCTATAGATCTATATAGTGATACAAAACTAAACATATAAAGGTAGCTCACCTATCCAATATAACATGTTGAAGTGGCGGGCGGGTCTACACTATTTCTAGGGCTTTTAATATTTGTTCTAAAACAATTAAACACTGCAGCAACGTAAGGATTATGTTCCAACAATAGTACACATTTAGTTTGATGGCTGTGACACTGTGAAAATGATCCTTTTCACATCAGTGGCCGAGTAGCGGTCATTCAAGTTATGGCAGCGAGTTTTCCTTTTCCCTCTAACATTTTGGTCCCTCCTTGATACCCGTATCCTCCTGAAGGCCTTCAGCTCCAGTTCTTTCGCCATTCTTTGCACAGAAGAATTGCTCACTTGTAAATCGCTTGCAACTTCTCTAAGAGATTTGTGGGTACCAGGGTTCTCCTCCCAGGTTTGAATCAGCTCCTCAACACGGTCCTTGTTCTCCTCCGATCATGCAGTCTTTGGTCTCCCACTGCCAATTTTACGTGCTACTGACCCTGTAGTGCGTATTCTAGCGATAATTCTATTTACAGTGACATGATTCCACCCCTTGCCTGGAAATTCCTTAACAATCCTTCTTCCACCCCAGCCTTTCTCCTTGAAACAGTTTTCAATCGTAACCTTATCACTTTCACTCAAAGGCATGGTTGATCCTTCCTAACTGAAACTTTGGACAGAACTGATTTTGGATACAGACGACAATAAAAAATCAATAGACATGACACCTGGACAGGCTATTTTTAGACTGACACTGATTGACAGATGCCAACACCTGGCAGCTTGCATGAACATGACGAAGGTCACATTGCACAGCTCTGGTACTGGATTTTTTGACATGCTGTTTTGAATTTGACAATACTCGCATAATTTGATATTTTAGATATTTTGCAGACTTGTTGATGATACCCTAAGGTTATAGTGTGAAATATTTCAATGAATTCGGTTTCTCTATCACTGAGAAAATACTTGTCAAAAAGCAGTTCACTTTATGGGGGACACCCGATATAACTATGATTGATATGTAGTATAATGATTTATTGACAGGATCTGGCCCATACACAAGTATGATTGACCATTGCTGACCACTGCCGAACAGAAATGACCACTTCCGAAAAGTTTTCAGAATGTGGCATTTTACGATTTTTACACACACAAAAAAAGACTTCTTTGGCATTTTACGATTTTTACACACAAAAAAGACTTCTTGGCCAAGTTTGACTATTTATTGACCACTACCCAAAAGTGTGCAGCTTGCGTTGACATCGTTTCGTATCATGAGAATATAGATTTACCTTTTTTCCTCGCTGGGGAGGGGGAGGCGGGGGGGGGTGGGGGGGGAGCATAGACCTTGGGGCACATTGACTTTGGAGTTTAGGAAAGTAGATCTGAGGTAGCATTCCCTGTTTCCTGTCCATGTGTGTCAAAGTGACGAAAAATAATTCTAGAAGGTCAAGTAATAAGACTGTTCTGCTTTGACATTGTTTTAACTTAAATACATACAGTAGATTCTGTTAGGGAAGGTAACGCAGCCATCTTTTTCCCCGTCACAGAGCCGTTTTGTGTGTGTGTGTGTGTGTGTGTGTGTTTTACCAGACGTGCTTTTTAATTCATCTTGAACTTTTATTTGACCATTCAGATCCTTCAGTTTCCTGTTCGTCCATGTACTATCCAGTCCTATGTTCATTGTTCAAATCAGCACATTAGTTCCCGACATAATTGCTCCTTTTAATACTGTTGACACGACCGCCTGACCTTTGACCTTTAAAGTTTCAAAACTAAAATTTTTGGTTTTCACTAACTCCTGTTACCTTAAGGTGTTTTGTGCTAAACTGAAATAAGTTATAGCCAGCGACGAGATATGTTTAGCGAGTGAAACACACCGCACACACACACACACCGGCACACACACACACACACACACACACACACAAAGAGGGAGAGAGGGAGAGAGAGAGAGGCGTGGTATTTGTCGCGCTTTACGTTCAGCAGAATAACATGTTCATACACACTCTCTCTCTCTCTCTCTCTCTCTCTCTCTCTCTAAAAACATGGAATATTAGGAAAAAAATTTATGTTCACTTCGGACTATGTGTGATTCTTTAATGTCATGTGTAAGGATAAACTATCAGCTCTCAGATTATTTTGCCTGTCCTGTTGGTGTTCGTCAACGAAGGATGTGTATTAAGCCCTAACTTATTTTCTCTTTTCATAAACCAGTTAGCAGATCATGTATCAAGAAATGGAAAGCATGGTATTCAAATGCTTCCCGGAATTATGGAACTGTTCATATTACTTTTGGCCGATGATGTTGTTTTTCTCTCATCCACTCCTTCATGTCTGCAAAAACAATCAAACTGTCTAAAGGCCTGCTGTGAAAGTATGAAACTTGGTGTAAATAACAATAAAACAAAAATTATGGTCTTTCGCAAGGGCGGATTTTGGGTAAACGAAAAAATGGTTTTATGAAGGCGTACCACTCGAAGTTGTGAACGCATATTGTTACTTTGGTTTTGGTTTCACCACCAAAATCAGTCTTAAACGGGGCACAAATCATTTGGTAACGAAATGCAAGAGCTATTAAGCCCAAACAGAACCTTTCGAAAATATAAAGATATGTCGCCCAATACCTTCTTTAAGGTTTTTGATACGAAAATAAAACAAATATTGCTTTACTCTTCTGATATATGGGGAATGCAACGATTGGATGATATCGAAAAGGTCCATATCATGGCATGCAAAAGATGTTTGGGGGGTTCCTGTGCGCACACCCAACAAGATGGTGTATGGCGAACTGGGACGTTATCCATTGTACATGAACTCACACATAAACTGCCTCAGGTACTGGTTTAAACTTCTGGAAATGAATCAACAACGGTTACCTCAAAAAGCTTACGACATGTTACGGTATTTAGATGAAAAAGAAAAAAAACTGCTGGGTTACACAAATAAGAGAAATTTTATGTCAAACTGGTTTCGGTATTGTGTGGCTACAACAAGGGATTGGGGATGTTAAATTGTTGCTTAATATATTCAAACAACGTCTGGTTGACATATTTATTCAGGAATGGTCCGGAGCTATTCGAGATAAAGGGACGTATTCACATTATCTATCATTTAAGGTTGTCTTTGAGAGAGAGAAATACATAATGAATACTGGTATTTACTGCTTTAGAGTTGCTCTCTCTCTCAGATCAGACTTGGTGTACTTCCTCTCAATGATAATATCCATCGTTATAGCAATTCGAACCAGAAAAGATGCTGCCCCTTTTGCATATCAAAAACCGAAAATGAATTGCATTTTCTGTTTGAATATCCAATGTATGCAGATTTAAGAATAAAATGTCTAAAAGATTTCAAGAAGGTTCCCATTTGCATATTGCTCCAAGCAGACTATGACCCACATAGGCGTAATTTGTCTCAATATATATATTTCATGGTATCAAGAAAAGATCTCATATTATCAATGGTGAATACTCATATTATCAATGGTGAATACTGATCTGATGCTTTCTACATTAATTTCATACCTTCTATAAGTTTCATTTGTTGATATTAGTGAATGTGTATGATTAAGATGACACTGCAAACATGATGTTAAAATGCTAAGAAATGTCAAATGTACATTATAAACACGTTTATGTTTATTATCATTATTATTGTTATTATTATTATTATCATTAACGTGTGTGTGTGTGTGTGTGTGTGTGTGTGTGTGTGTGTGTGTGTGTGTGTGTGTGTGTGATCGTTAAAGAAGTTTGCCAACCCTTGAATTTTTGCCGGCTGAACGACTATCAGTGATAATTACCAAAACATTCCCTACGACTGTTATTTTTTATCAGCTTGTTTGATTCTGTAGAGATTTGCCAGCACGCGAGTTCATATCATAACAATGTTCTTGCTATTGATATGTTTCTCCAGATTGTACCCCTCCGACCCTACCCCCAACCGTACTAGGACACTGCCCCCCAATGCTGCCCCTTCCCATGTGTTTGTACTGAGGCCGATGTTCAGTATCAGTATCAGTATCAGTAGCTCAAGGAAGCGTCACTGCGTTCGGTCAAATCCATATACGCTACACCACATCTGCCAAGCAGATGCCTGACCAGCAGCGTAACCCAACGCGCTTAATCAGGCCTTGAGAAAAAATTAATTAATTAATTAATAAAATAAACCATTTGTCTTGTCTTGTCTCGTCTCGTCTCATCTCGTCTCGTCTCTCTCTCTCTCTTTGTGTGTGTGTGTGTGTGTGTGTGTGTGTGTGTGTGTGTGTGTGTGTCTGTCTGTCTGTCTGTCTGTCTGTCTGTCTTAGTATAGATGAGTTAATTTCAACCATTCCGGACCATTGCCTTTTAGGAAGAGGCAGGGGAGGTAGGCTATCTTGTGAAGAGGCGGGTTTTAAGGCCAGACTTGAAAGAGCTGAGTGCGGAGACCTGACGAAGCGAAAGAGGAAGTTCATTCCAATTACAAGGTCCAGAGACAGAGAAAGAACGGCGTCCAAAAGTGGAGTGTTTGAATCTGGGTATGCGTAAACATAGTGGATCCGAAGCCGATCGTAGAGAGCAAGATGGAGTGTAGAGGTGAAGGCAGCCTCAAAGATAGGAAGGGGCAGATTTGTGAATACATTTATAACATAGAGTGCTGGTCGTATACTTTATTCTGTGTGAGACAGGGAGCCAGTGGAGATGTTTCAAAAGAGGAGTGATGTGCTCGGATCTTTTCTTTCTGAGGACGAGTCGGGCAGCAAAGTTTTGTATGCGCTGAAGGAACTGAATGGATGAAGCAGGCAAACCAGACAATAGAGAGTTACAGTAGTCAATGCGAGAGAGAATGAGAGAAACGACAAGTCTAGATGTTGCGTCGTGGACAGAATTTTCCGAATGGAACTGACGCGTCGCAATTGACAGTAGCAGGATTGAGATGTCTCACTGATAGATTTTTGCATAGACAGTGTGTTGTCAAGTAAAACGCAGAGGTTTTTGACTGAGCTGAAAAGAGGGATGGATGTACTGCCAAGTTTGATTTTGTCAGCTGTGATGGAAGAGAGTTTTTGTTTAGTTCCTATGATCATTGCTTCGGTTTTGTCTGCGTTCAATTGTAACTTATTTAGAGTCATCAAGTTTTGGATGCCCAGGAAGCATTCGGATGTTTCCTGCAAGAGCGAGGACAATTTTTCAGGGATATCACAGTGTGGTGGTTGCTAATTTCAGCGAAAGGAGCAGTGTACAGTGTGAAGAGAACTGGACCTAGAACAGATCCCTGTGGGACTCCGTGTTTGATTTTAACAGGTTCAGACTGGAAATCATCGACGATGACAAACTGGAATCAATCAGTGAGATCAGATTTGAACCAGTTGAGAACAGTGCCGTTGACGCCAAATATCAAATGAAGACGGGAACGAAGGATTGAATGGTCTATCGTGTCAAAGGCGGCTGACAAGTCCAGAAGAGTGAGAAGGGAATTTTTTCCTGAGTCGGACGCTAGCAGTAGATTGTTCAAGATGTGAAGGAGAGTGGTTTTGGTGTTGTGGTCAACACGATAGGCAGACTGCAAAGGGTGGAGGAGATTGTTGAAACAAAGGTGGTTGTTGAGCTGCTTCAGGACAGATTTTTCAAGGAGTTTGGACAGGAAAAGAATGTTGGAAACTGGTCGATAATTTTTCAAAATGTTTGCATCAAGATTGGGTTTCTTCAGAAGAGGCCGCACGATTGCAGTTTTGAAAGTGGATGGAAACGTTCCAGTAAGAAGGGATGAGTTGACGATATTGGTGATTGAGGGGAGAAGCTGTGAGACACACTGGGAAAAGACAGAGGCTGGTATAGGATCAAGTTCACAGGATTTTATTGTCATTTCTTTCAGGATTTCATTCGCTTCTGTTTCAGTCAATGGATTGAAGGAATGGACAGGAGTCAGTTGAATTAAGGATCAGGATAAGCAGGTTGGGAGGTATCTGGTCCAAGTTCTTACGAATATTTTGGACTTTGTCCAAAAAGAAAGAGGAGAAGACATTGGGGAGTTCAGATAAAAATGTAGGAAGGAAGAGGAGTCTTTTTTTTACAGTACCAAGAAGATTTGACATGATAGAATACAGAGATTTGGTGGATGCGGCTTCGAGAACTTGAGAAGAAAAGTTTGTCTTCGCTGATGAGATCATATGTTTGAATTTATTTATTTGTTTTCGGAAGATCTGATTGTGAACTTTAAGTTTTATTAATCACTATCGCCGTTCCAGCTAGCGACGTTTGGGTTTTACAAGTCGAATGTCTTGTGCGTACCATTGGGCGGAAGGCCTATCAGGCAGCATGTGGGTAGTGGGGAGTGCATGTTTATCCAGCAGTTGAGAGAGGACAGTGTTGTAATGTGTGGAGACGTCAGTACAGGAAGAAATTTTGGAAAGACGTACAGCAGCTTGAGAAGAAAAAGTGTTGATGTTGATGTATTTTAGGTTTTTAATCAGGTTATCTTAATTTCATAAACATTCAACACTTTATGCATGTACGACATACTCACGTACCTTTCTACACATGCACTCAATAATCATGTCGCTAAACTAATTTAAGCGCTCAAAAAACATGTTGATTCGAATCCAACGTTCAGGGAACAGAAAATAAGCTTGCTAAGTTCACCTTGAGTGACAGCCAGCGACTTCTCAGTTTCTGGGTCCACACCCACTAAGACAGCTGACACCAAACTGTTTCCAAAACAATAAAGTAAATTACCAACAAAGCATAATACAAGTACAAACATTAATCAGAGCCCCCAACATTTCAGGGTTCACTTAACATTCGTGTAACAGAACACAGTCCCACTGAGCCAGTGTGTTAGTCACAGAATCCAACTATACCACGAACCAGCATTCAACTAAGTCGGAAAATAGATGCTAGTTTGACATTCACAGCCCCCATGGTGCTGTCCTGTCTGTTCGGCTCTCCCGGCCTCGTCCAAGTACGGAAAAAGGATGAGACCACATACGTCTACAAGTTTTATCCTCTCTCACCCATGCAGATTATCTTTAAACCCAGGACCTTCCCAATTGGTTGAAGTTAACGGACCAATCTGTGACCAGCAGTACTAGACTTTGCACATTAAATGCCTTTCTCACGAAACCCAGCACTGCCAAAGAGCAGGGGGGGAGGTGACGAAAAGAGGCAGGGAAGTAGGAGGAAAGATCGCCCAGCTCTGCTTCTGTTCCGAACTTTTTTTTTTTCATGGCCTGGCTTCGCTGACGAAGATCTAGGAAGGGCGTTGTCCACGTCTGATGCAGGCACGCTCATGGCTGACAAGGCCAATGCGGGAAAAGCAGAGTCGGCCGCAGCGGTTGCAAGGGAAAGTCTGGTCTGGGTTCGCGGCTGCAGCGTCGTGGTTCTTCCTCCTTCTGCGTTTGTCCTCAAGGCTGGCCCTGCGGTTGTTTTCGAAGGAGGAGACAGCTTGGTGGATGGTGCGTCGCCAGGTCTCTCGATCAGCGGCTACTGCGGACCACTGGCGATGGTCAATGTGACAGGCACCGAGAGCTTTCTTCAAGGAGTCTTTGTATCTCTTCTTGGGTGCTCCTCTGTCACGGTGGCCAGTGGACAGTTCGCCATACAGCGCGATCTTGGGCAGGCGGTGGTCCTCCATCCTGGACACGTGCCCTGCCCAACGTAGCTGGGTCTTTAGCAGCACTGCCTCGATGCTGATAGTCTTTGCCTGCTCCAGGACCTCGACATTTGTGATGTAGTCACTCCAGTGGATGCTGAGGATGGTGCGAAGGCAGCGCTGGTGGAAGCGATCAAGCAGTCGTATGTGGTGCCGGTAGGTGACCCAGGTTTCGGAGCCATACAACAGGGTGGGCAGTACAACAGCTCTGTACACGCTGATCTTTGTGTCTTTCTTCAGGTGTTTGTTGTTCCACACTCTCTTGTACAGCCTGCCGAATGTGCTGTTTGCCTTTGCAAGTCTGTTGTCGATCTCCTTGTCGATCTTGGCGTCAGACGAGATGGTGCAGCCTAGGTAGCTGAACTGGTGGACCGACTTCAGCTCTGTCTCACCGATGTTGATGTGAGGAGCGTGGAATTCTTCCTGAGGGGCAGGCTGGTGGAGAACTTCCGTCTTTTTCAGACTGACTTCTAGGCCGAAGAGCTGCGCAGCCTCTGCGAAGCAGGACGTTATACGCTGCAGGGCCGCTTCTGTATGGGCGACGAGGGCAGCATCGTCGGCAAACAGAAGCTCTCTGATGAGTTGCTCCAGTGTCTTGGTGTGGGCCTGTAGCCGCCTCAGGTTGAATAGGCTGCCATCAGTGCGGTATCTGATGAAGATACCGTCGTCGTCGCCAAGATCTTCAGTGGCCTGTTGGAGCATCATGCTGAAGAAGATCGTGAAGAGGGTCGGCGCGAGGACACAACCTTGTTTCACTCCATTTCCAATTGGGAAGGGCTCCGAAAGGTCGTTGCTGTGTCTGACCTGTCCACGCTGTTCCACATGTAGTTGGATGACCATGCTGAGGAATTTTGGGGGGCATCCTAGACGTTTCATGATCTCCCACAGACCTTTTCTGCTCACGGTGTCGAAAGCTTTCGTGAGATCGACGAATGTCGCATACAGTCCTTTGTTCTGTTCCCGACATTTTTCTTGTAGCTGTCTGAGAACGAAGACCATGTCAGTGGTGCCCCTGTTGGCTCTAAAGCCACACTGACTCTCTGGGAGATGTTCTTCGGCGATAGTAGGCACCAGCCGATTTAGGAGGACTCTGGCGAGGATTTTGCCTGCGATGGAGAGCAGAGTTATCCCCCTGTAGTTGGAGCAGTCCGACTTTTCTCCCTTGTTTTTATACAGGGTGATGATGACTGCGTCACGGAGGTCCTGTGGTAGTTTGCCTTGCTCCCAGCAGCAGACAAAGAGGTTGTGGAGTTTGGAGTGTAGTGCTGGGCCTCCATTCTTCCACGCCTCCGGCGGAATTCCGTCAACCCCTGCTGCCTTGCCACATTTCAGCTGTTCAATGGCCTTGACAGTCTCTTCTAGGGTTGGTAGCTCGTCCAGTTGTAATTTCACTGGCTGTTGTGGGATGCGGAGAATTGCCGAGTCTTGAACCGTGCGGTTGGCGCTGAAGAGGGCCTGGAAATGTTCCGACCACCTGTTCAGGATCGACGTCTTGTCTGTGAAGAGCGCCTGGCCGTCTGCGCTGCGCAAAGGACTCTGGACCTGGTATGAGGGACCGTACACCGCCTTCAAGGCTTCGTATAAGCCCCGGTAGTCACCAGTGTCTGCACAAAGCTGAGCCCTCTCTGCCAGGTTGGTCCACCACCCATTTTGAATCTCACGAAGCTTGCGCTGGAGGTTGCTGCATATGAGCCGGAAGGTTGCTTTCTTCACCGGACAAGACGGTTGTGCAAGGTGAGCCTGGTGGGCTGATCTCTTCTTTGCCAGCAATTCTTGGATCTCCTGGTTGTTTTCGTCAAACCAGTCCTTGTTCTTTTTCGACGAGAACCCTAGGACTTCTTCAGAGGACTGCAGGATGGCTGATTTCAGCTGTGCCCATAGTGCTTCTGGAGAGGGGTCTGTGGGGCAACTGGGGTCTTCAAGTTTGTCCTGAAGCTTCGCCTGGAATTCAGCTTTCACTTCAGCTGACTGAAAGTTGCCGACCTGGAATTTCTTCCTAGGAGCTCCTCCTTTCTTTGGTTTGGGCTTGAAGTGGAGCCTGAGCTTGCTGCGGACGAGGCGGTGGTCAGTATGACACTCCGCGCTGGGCATCACTCGGGTGTGTAGGACGTCTCGTACGTCTCTCTGGCGCATCAGGATGTAATCAATGAGGTGCCAATGTTTGGACCGAGGATGCATCCACGTTGTCTTCAGGCTGTCCTTCTGCTGGAAAATGGTGTTGGTGATGGTAAACTGCTGCTCTGCACAGAACTCGAGAAGAAGGCGCCCATTGTCGTTGCAATTACCAACGCCATGCTTGCCAAGGACTCCTTTCCAGGCTTCTGAATCTTGGCCAACTCTGGCATTGAAGTCGCCAAGGATGATGACCTTGTCGTCAGCAGGGGTGTTCTGAACGAGGTTGCGCAGATCAGTGTAAAACTTGACCTTTTCTGTGGGGTCCGCTTGGAGGGTTGGAGCGTACACGCTGAACAGAGTGGCATGCTGTTTGTTCCGTAGTGGGAGGCGCATGGACATAATTCGGTCTGAGTGTCCTGTTGGCAGGTTTTCAAGCTTGGAGGCAATGGTGCTCCTGACCATAAAGCCTACGCCATAAAGGCGTCTCTCGGTCTCTGGCTTGCCTGACCAGTAGAGGGTGTACCCAGCGCCGTGTTCCTGGAGGCTGCCTTTCCCTGCAAAGCGGACTTCGCTGACGGCAGCAATGTCAATGTTCAGTCTCTGAAGTTCGTGTGCGACTAGAGCGGAACGCCTTTCTGGGTGGTTGCTGTCTGCAGAGTCACGCATGGTTCGGATGTTCCAGCATGCTACCTTTAGTCCTTTTGCACCTAATTGTGAGGCACGTGCCGGCCTTTTCTTCTCTATTGTTGTTCGACCGCGTTTGGAGATGCCCGTTGACCGCGGCTAGCCAACTGGGGGGTATGGAGATGAGCATTTGTTTGGACCACCTTTTCTAGGCCCCTCTCCGTGTGGAGCAAGCAGTGCTGTCCCTAGAAAAGGCTGCTTGGTCGTTCAGGGTGCTGCCGAGTGATGCTGTCACCTCCGGGTCAACAATCAGGCGACCAATATCCTGAACCGCCTGCATGCAGGATTGGAACTGCGGCTTCCAGTGACATCTTCCACCTGCCGTTTTCGCCCCTTTCCCATCGCTACAGGGCTTGGAATAGTTGGTGGCGCGGACGTGGACGTGTCCTTCAAGCCTGCGCAATGGAATTTTTAGGTGGAGTGCAGTGTGCGCAGTACTGGCCCCACCCTTTACACCCGTGGTTCATCTGCCATAGCCTAGCAAGCTGGGACGGTGACAGTGAGGTCCTCAGGTCGTAGGTTTTATATCAGACTGTCCTTGTCCTAGCCTCTGGCTCAAAAACCTTCCTCGGAGGCACGGGGGCGCGGCTACTGAAAGTCGGGACATGGCCATGGACCCAGGGTCAATGCATGTCGAGACTGTCCTGCATTCCTTAGCACTTCATGGGTTTTACTTCAGACTTTTCCTTGTCTTAGATGGACTGCCCTCCCGGGCTGTCGAGCTCCATCTGCCCGCATGTGACAGGTAGCACAGGGTTACATGGTACCTGTGGCAGGTAGAGACCTGACCTGACATGTTCCGAACAACTCATGATAAACACACCATACCATGCTGTGACCATTGAGGCAGATGCCATCCTGCTAGAGATCGACATGGGGGGTAGGGGTGGGGGTGGGGGACGACTAAAGATGCAGCGCCGTCTAATAGCTCATAGCACACATAGTCCGGCAGCCAAACGACGATTTTGGGCTTGACCAACAACAAAAAATTGGTCTCAAAACGGATCTCAGCAGTTTTGAGTTCATAGCATAAAAATGGCCGCCAAAATTCAAGAAAAATTCAAGGTACGTTGCACTACTGACATAAAACATAGTAGAGTGCAAGTAAATGGGAAACATTATAAAAGCGTTTAAATATAACACGTAAACTGGAAGAATTGTGAAAAAGTTGGTCAGCGTCAGATGGTCTGAAAACCATCACACACACACTAACATAAAGTACTAAGATACGATACTGCACAATATGGCTGGAAACTTACCAATATGTGTTGTGATCTCTTTATACAGGGACACAGGAACATGAGTGAAGATACGTGAATTGTATAACATGTAAAAGTCATAACCACGTTGCACTGTTATAATGTGTTATGAAAGTAAATGTTTTGTTCGGACTTTTTCAGTCAGAGCACAAAAGAAAAAAGGAAAACAAAAAACATGGCAAATATATTTTTGGTCTGTGAATCAAACACAGAGTAGTCATTATTTGCAGTATCAGGTTCTTCATTGTCTTTTCTGTCAAAGTGATCAGCACATTTGGTCCATGGGTTTTGACAGCTTTCGTTTATATAACATTTTCAAAAGACAGTGCATATCATTTGTGCAGTAGGATATCCACACCGTGCAGTTGAACACGGTTCTTCTGTGCTGCAGCCACACTTCAACATTTGCAGCACCTCAGCAGGTGCTGCTTCAACACCAGGCGGTAACCTGAGAGGCAGCAAAATTGTGTCAGTCTTGTACCACCCGAAGTCAGTTAGGTAAAGATCTGGTGGATCAGGATCCAGTTTTTCTGTTCAAAAGGATGCCTGCAGATGAGCACGTTTCACATTCTCAGCTAAGACTGATGCTGTTGGTGGCAGTGATCTCAGTTTTGGAGTTGCTGCTGATTTTCTTGATGTTTCAAAGAATCAGGCTTCAAACCTGATCTTGGTCATTTATGTGCATTTGCAGCCGTAACAAGCACCAATAAACTGAGTAGACTGCTGGATGATGTGATCGAAATCAGATTCTGGGTTCCCCAAGCTTTCAAGTGAAAACCCTTTTTTTTTTAAAGAATTTTCAAACTGTGGCTTTTCCGATACCCCAAATGTAAGTCACTGTGTCACAACCGGAGAGGGCGTGTGCTGCCGGATGGTTTGGGATGATTCATATGTTCATGTTCTTTGACTGTCGCGGCGATGTAACCTGATGTTTTCTGGGAGGATGCGCCTTCCATCACGATAGCACCAATAGCAGCGGTGATCAACTGGGATGAGATGCCATTCTTGACTTCAACTGGGATGGGGTCATTAGCGGTCACTACGAGCTTGTGCTGAAGGAACCTTTGAACCTGAAGACCATGTACTTTTTCCAGCAGCTGCTCACAGATGATGGCAATCATCTGTATTTTGTTGTCAGTCACTGTCAGTGTTACACTTTTAGGAAGCAGAACAGTGTCTGGTCTGAGCTGGTGACGCCTTGAGGCTGTTTCCACAGCTCCAGAGGATCTGGTAGTGCTTTTGATGCTGACTGGATAATATCTGTCAAAGACAAGAACAACATTGCTCTCTTTCAATTTGGTAATAATCAACTCCAGGAATCTGTCCACATACGTTTGTACTGAGCCCTGATGTACTGAGTACTAAGTACTGATGGCCAACAGACAGTCCACAGCACTGCACAGACATCGATGATCACAACATCAGCTTTCTGACACGTAAGTGTGGACAGATGAGACTGCAGTTTTCTTTTCAGTACAGACTTTGTGGCGAAAGGTCTCATGAGCTCACTGTCTGTAAACATGGAAGTTGGAATTGGCGCCAGCTCATGTTGAAATGTTTTCTAGGTCAAGAAAATGTGTGCTCATTAGACCCATGACTGCTGTAGATGAGTTATGTGTCAAACGTGGTTCCAGATCCTCTTTTGTCGCTTTTCAGCTGACAGTCAAGGTGACAATCTTCGAACTAAGGGAAACATTAAACCCTTCTGGCCATGTGCTCCCAAATTCCTCCATCTGCTTAACCCCAAATTCAAAGTTTTGTCAACGTTGACATTCTTTTCGAATATCATTCCAGTGGCGATGCTGACAATGCTGCTGTATGATCATTTGTTGCAAGTGGGTTGATGCACACCAGAAGTTTCCTTTGAATTTTGTCTCTGTCTTTGGCATCGGACTGAATCCACACGGGCATTTCTTTTTGTGGAATGTAACAGTCTGTGATTCGGTGTTGTTCTGCTCCTGATTCTCAGAGTTTCCTATGATCAGCTGGCTGCGAGTGTGGGGACTGAAAAGGAAAATAATAAGTGTCGTTCAAGGTAGAACCAACATTTCAAATCCCGATACACACATGATTCATAAGGTGAGAGTAAACTCTTTTAATCTTATTCATATAATCCCCGTGGAGATTCGTCAGTCAACTGATTTACCCTCTCACCCGTCATATCTAAAACTGATGTGTGTGAACGTTCAGTTGTGCAGACAGAAGGCCGCTTTTATTCACGATGTGATTGTTGACCATGCTTTTGACATTGCCATACTGACTGAGACCTGGTTGTATGAGCAGGGAGACGAATCATACATTGCGCAGCTTACGCCACAAGGGTACAAACTGAAATCATTCCCTAGACAAGTTAGGAAGGGAGGCGGTATTGCAACCACTATGAGAAGCCATATTCAGGATATCTGTACATTCAAACCCCTCGATTATACATCATTTGAGGGTGTAGCATTAAGGGTTGAGTTCTGTGTGCCATATTATTTGCGTTTACAGACACCCACCAAGTCGACACAATAATGTAACACCCAGACTTTTATTACTGAGTTTTATACAACCTAGAAGCAGGAGACTTAGTTTTAACTGGCGATTTTAACCTTCATTATGAACAGACCAGCAGTTCAGATATACTACGGTTGCGTACTCTACTTCACGACCAAGGGTTAAAACAGCTAATATGTGAACCAACCCACAAACATGGTCACACTCTCGACTGGCTTGTGGTTCGAGAGAACCCCCCCCCCCCCCCTAAACTGACCCTTTTCAGGCGACTTAAATTAAGATTAGAAATTCATCGTAAATAATCAACACTTCATTTTATACTCATTAGAAAGCAGGTGTTGAGCTGCTTCTTTTGCGACCTATCCTATGTAAAACGTTCAGGAATCATTTAGAAATCTATCACTGAACACCTTGTAACAAAACACAATTCTAATCAGATTTTGCCTGACTGGGGACCTTTTGTTTCACGGGCCACGCTAGCGTCAGTGCAGTTCGCATAAAGAGACGGAGTAGGTGATCACTGGTCACTTTCCACCTGGCCAGTCACTGACAAGAGCCTGCTCTCTCTCTCTCTCTCTCTCTCTCGCTTGCTGTGTCGTACACAGTGTGTGTGTGTGTGTGTGTGTTGTCCCAGAGGCCAACATTTCGCTTCGTATCACTTGCACTGTTTTCTCTGTCCTCTTCTTGTTTTCTTACGTTCTTCTCTTTTATCTTCTCATAAATATTGTAAATAAAACAATAGAAAACCCTTTTGTGACTGGCCTCTACATGTTCCTGGCCTGAGCGTGGAGATTTTCTATCCTTTAATTCAGTAAATCATCAATCAGTTAATTCTTTGAACCGCCCCTTTAATAATACACCACTGGGCTACAGTACAATAGTGCAAGTTTAGGTAACTAACAAGCAGACGAAATTTGGCCAAGCTGGGAAGACCGATAGGCATAGTCTGCATCAGTTTGACATGGTCCATATTCTAAATATATTTCTGTTAATAATTACGATGTAATAATTAATTGCAATGTTTTTAAAAGCGAATATGTGAAGTGCTTTTATTTGAGAACATATGTTTATTACTCTTGTTTAATCAAGTAATCCGCGTGTGTGGGGTGGGTGGGGGTGGGGGGGTGCGGGTGTGTGCTGATTATCTGGTTGCGGTTTTCCGCAATTTATCTTTATTCTTATCTTATCTATTATAATCAATGTGCAGTATAGTAGGCTATGTTTATAATTATATTCAAATAATGTTTCTTAATTCTTTCTGTTTTTACATTAAGAATACTAGTTATTACCTGCAGTGTGTGGATGTATGTATGAAACGGTGAATGTGATTTTTTTTTTTTTTTTTTTTTTTTTTTTTTTTTTTTTTTTTACATTTGTATCTTCGTAATATTCGT
>NC_134894.1:50076263-50096263 GCF_041734735.1 Babylonia areolata | reverse complement strand
CAATTACAAATCAACACATTCTGCACACTAGTACTTACAGCAATAAGTAGCGAGGTGTCAGCCGTTGTGGGGGCACACACGACACAACACACTGCTCGACGCAGCAAGAGAGAGAGAGAGAGAGCAGGTCAGATGACTGACCAGGTATGAAATGACCACTCATCCCTCACTGTGCCAATTTATGCAAGTTTAGCGGACCGCAAAGGCCGTCACGTGTGCTTGCGAGCAGATCGTCACTAATCAGGGAGAATCCGATGACAATTGTGTTTGTTTAAAGGTGTTCAGTGACAGATTTCTAAATGATTCCTGAACCGATTTACGTCGGATAAGTTGCAAAAGAAAGAGCTCAACACCTACTTTATAATGAGTATAAAATGAAGTGTTGGTTATTTAAGATGAATTTATAATCTTAATTTAAGTCACCTGAACAGGGTCAGTTTTAACGAGCTCGTCGCTGAAAATTACAAACTGCGTTAACTTGAATCAGTGTAACGTAGGCAAACATAAATGGAACAGACTTAACCTTCGCCGGACGGTGCTATTGACTATACACGGAAGACGGTGTGGGTCCGTGTGGACCCATGTCCCTCAAAGAGGGAAAATCATGTCCACCCTTCCACAGACGGTATGGGTCCATGTGGACCCATGGCCGTCATAGAAGGAAATTTTGTGTTCATCCCTCCGAAGACGGTGTGGGTCCAGGTGGACCCATGCCTATAAAGAGGGTTATTTTAATCCGATTTTGGCGAAGTTCTCAAAATACTGCTCCATCCTGCAACAATGGCGGACAGTGGCGCTTATGCCTCCATCACAGCAGAATTTGTGTGTTAGTGTGTGTGTGTGTGTGTGTGTGTGTGTGTAAACTGTATGTGTATATGTTGCATGTCTGTATGTGTGACACTGACTAAGGAATGTTACCTGAAATGCAGACTATATTTCTAATGCAATTAGGCTTCAAGCAGCAAGAAAAAAGAAACATAAAAATACAAGCAAGATCAAAACATCAAGAACACCAAGCAGTAGTAAGAAACACACACACACAAAAAAGAACTCAACAAGCAAGAATCATGTTTGGTCATGACATTGTGTAAGAGGCAAATACCATATCTTTACTGTATTTGGTATAGCTGAAGAACATGTATGCATTTTAGAATTCTCATGATCTGACAAGTTCAGCGTTTTTACTTTGAGCACGCACGGGAAGGGCAAAGAATTTGCATGTGGTCGGGACAAACATGCTGACTGCATTTCTGGCACCTCTGTCTCACTTTTCGATCAGCCTTCCATGAGCAGAAAAAGCAGCGTGCTTTCTTGCGCTGTGTGGGGGCGGCTTCACTTGATGTTCCAGGATCAGAACTGGCTTGCCTCTTGTGCAATGTGCTGGCAGCTTCACCTGATCATACTGTCTCAGACTTGTCTTGCCTGACCGTTTTTGCTCTTGGCATTTTGTGCCCTTCTGACTCAAGCTCAATCCTCTGGATTGAACGTTTCATCAGATCAAGAGTGCCCCGGTGCATGTTTGTGTGCATGAGACGCCGCTTCATGTGTGGCAACGTCAGGCCTTTACTGGTGCTTTGGATGAATGCACTTCGTGCATCTTTCTTTGCAAGAGAATCATCTTCAAATTTGATTGACCAGACACAGCGTGCAGCCACTGTAGCAAGATCAATGATGTTGGCAAACATGACAAATGGCCAGCGTTTGGAAATTCTTTTTGAGGTATAAGCATGGGCAAGCTTATCCAGAGAGTCTACGGCCCCCTTTGTCTCATTGTGAAAAAGAACAATCTCAGGCTTCTGCTTGGGGGCCCCTGGCTTCACCATCCCTTCGTCATGCATTGAGCTGTGGAGAACGGTGTTCTTCCTTCTCTTCCCCTGGTAATTAACAAGGGTGACAGTCTTATTGTAAGCAAACTCGCTGCCGTGAAGTGGGAGGTTTCTGTTGCTTTTGAAAGGGTAGGGTAGAAACCTTTTGTTGGATCTGACTGTCCCTACGACTGTCAGGCCATTGTTTTGACAGCCCTCGGCCAAAGCCAAATCTGTGAAATAATTATCACATGTAATATTTCTTCCACTCTTGAAGAATGGAGTTGCCAGCTGAAGGGCAATGTTCCTTCCAAGATTCACCTGTCTGTCCTGGCCGAGGGGCCGGCCAAGGTATGGAATTCCCAAGAGAGGGAAATTATTGGCTGAGTCAGCAACCCAGAACACCTTTATGCCATAGCGATCGGGCTTGCTGGGTAGGTATTGGATGAAATTGCACCTGCCTCTAAAAGGCACAAGCTGCTCATCCACAGTTAGAAGGGGCCCAGCAATTTAATAGGTACTAAGGTTTTTGTTGAATTCGTCCCAAACGTCTCTGAAAGGGGCAAATGAATCTTTTGCTCTTCTGTTTGATCTTGTGGATTTGTCATCAAATCTCAGACAACACATGAGGATTTAGAATTTGTCCCTACTCATGGCTGCTCTTACAAGACTGACCCTGTATTCCTGATCCCAAATTTCGCTGTACTTTGACTGCTCAGTCTCTCTCTCTCTCTCTCTCTCTCTCTCTCTCTCTCTCTCTCCCTCCTCTCACCTCTAACTCCCCCACATCTCAGTGTGAAGGTCCTGTGTGCTGATAAAAAGAAAAAAGAAAAGAAAACAGCCAGAAATAAGCATTCTGTGGAATTATATTCATAAGTGAAATCTAGTCAACACAAACATGACCTCAATTTTCCTCCTTTCCTTCTGATCCCCTCACTTGACTACATCCCTCACTCCTCTTGTTTCCCACCACCAGACACCACCTCCCATATGCATACTTGCCCTCCGCTCTCTCCAAGTCTCTGCCACCAATGGTGAGAGGGGGGGTGGAGGGGTGGGGGTGGATAAAACCACACAGTCCATTAGTGTGGCAAAATTGGCACTGAGCCAAGACAGTGACTGCTTGCTCTGGCTGAGAGTCCCTGACCGTTGAAATTGATATGACCAGTCACATACCCACCCCCACCTCCCTCCAGTCATCCCCCATTTCTTTCCTCAAACCAGCACACAAGTCTGTCAGCGGAACAGACACTACAGCAGCAGAGACCAGATGGTCAGTTATATCGGTACAGTACAAACTTGTGTGATAAGTACATTTTCCTTGTAAACACACACACACACACACACACACACAGAGGAGAGGTCCTCCCAAACCTCTTAAAAATCAATAATTTCGTTTTCTGGCAGGAGTTGAGTTGGCCCTGGATGGTCAACTGGGCCAAACTGAAATCAGTAGTACTAATAGTGGTGATATCAATTTAATGTGAAATCTGCAATAGATAAATAATACAGGTGTATATGAGGGACTTGAATCACAGCCTTGGACATGATTGCATGATGTCACAGACCTTCAGGAAGGAACACTATGAAAAGTAGCCGTTCTTAAAGCCGGGGAGGAAAAGAGACGCGTATGCGTTTTGCGACATCAGTCAGACTGATGACAGATGTATGTTTGCTGAGATGTTCCTGAAAATTTAACCCTGTCCCTGATTCTAATGTGTGTTGTTCCTGAAAAGCAAATTTGGGGGTAGGCATGCCTGATGTTCTGCTTTTTGACCCCCAAAAAAGCAACACGCCAATCAAGGCCTCAATCTCAACATCGTCACAATCTTGCCATTTTTCCTGGTACTGATTTTGTCTATACAAATTTGTGAAACGGACAGTGTCTTTAATGATTTTGTCTGAAATAAACAGTTTGTATGTATCATACGGATCATGCACATTTTGGGTTCCAGGGACCTGACTAGGGGGACGCTTGAAAATGTTCTTAGATGGCGTCTTTCTTTTTCCGGTCACTGGAACTTTTGCTCCATCTTGTTCCGTCCTTTGTTGTATATGTGTTGGAATCTGGTGGCACTTCTTGCTCCTCACCTGACTGAGAAAAGACTTCTTCTTATCTTTTTCGAAATCTGGTTCATCATCACTAGGGGACTCTGCATCAGGCTCAGGTGGAAGAAATTCTTCGTCACTAGTCAGCGCCACTTTCTTGCTCGTGGTCCTGGGAACTGGCAATCCGTGTTCTTTGCTCATCTGGGGTGACCAAAAAAAGAAGAGATAGGTACAATATAGTCAGATATGATTCCATAAATTTGCAGTTATGTTTTACACACACACACACGCACACACACACACACACACACACTGTCATCGAAAAAACCCGGGCAACATTGTAAGCATTCGCAACTAAAAATGACAAGCAACAAAAATGCAGACTCATGTAAGCACTTGTAAACAATTAACCCATAAACACTAGAGCACCAAAACAGAGATATACTCACCAAAATTACGATCTTCCTCTGCGTCAGCGCAGGTGACAAGTGCTTCAAAAATATTGGGTCTGTCCATGACGGTATCAGAGTGACTGTCCAGCCTCCATGAGAGATACTCGTAGCAAGGAGTGAACGTGGGAAAAACCCGCCGCTTCATCAGAACTTGTTACTTTCAGAAGTGCCAGTATCGGTTTCAGTTTCTCTCTCCAGCATGCAAAGAGGGGTCCTACAGACCTCCCCATTGTCGCCCTCTGTAGCCAAGGGTTACAATTTTCCTTCTTTGCGAGCCATGGGTCCACACGGACCCACACCGTTTGCGGAAGGGTAAACACATTTTTCTTTCCTTGCGAGCCATTGGTCCACACGGACCCGCGCCGTCTGCGGAGGGGTAAACACAGTTTTCTTTCTTTGCGAGCCATGGGTCCACACGGACCCATGCCGTCTGCGGAGGGGTAAACACAGTTTTCCCTCTTTGCGAGCCATGGGTCCACACGGACCCACACCGTCATCAGTGACTAGTTAAAATGTCACCTTTAATTACTTTTTAAAATTTTGACCCATATTTTCGAAATTTTAGGACAAGGAGAGGATTTGTGTGTTTGGAGCATATCTAAAATTTCGTTGAAAAACATCTATAAATATACGAGATATCGGCATTTAAAGACCCTTCTGTGTCCACATGGACCCACACCGTCCGGCGAAGGTGGAATTGCGACGATTCTGCCAGTGTATAATACTTGTAGTTTACTGATCTGACAAAAGAGGTATTAATTAATTACGGTGGAATAGAAACACAAGTTTGCTCTCAGCCAATCACGTGCCTCGATGCGACACTGGTCGAGCAGGCGGTCTGGCGAGGACAAAATGATGTAAGCGGAGTGACGTCACACAATCCTGTGTGCGGTTAGGAGGGAAAACTGTCGATGCTAAGGTTCGTCGCCCACGGGGCGTCAGCGACAGCCGCGCATCATTTTTGATGCCTCGCTACATTGTCGCGCCGACACCTGAAACTTGTAGCGAGGTGAGTCGCTCGCACACGCGCGACAGACCTCCCCAGGCGTCACGCATCACGCTCCATATTTGGAAAGTCACGTGCTGTCAGTGTCGCCCTGACGATAACTTGATTTACTGTTGATACTGAAGAGGAAATTATGGTTGACTGTTGCCATGAAAATACCCCCCACTTTTTCCGAGCAAGAAAACAAAAAACTTCGTTTTTTGTTGTTGTTTTTGATGATGGTTTTTTTGTTTGTTTGTTTTTTTGTTTTGTTTTTTACATTTGAAATGGGGCAACATTTAGATATAACATGTTTTTGTTGTTTTATACTGTTTATTTTCTTTTGACGTTTTTTCAAACACATCACCACGTTTCCTTGAATTTATTTCATCGCACACCCTGTCCAGTATATCTGTTTATTAGTTATTATTCAGTCACTTTTCCATGCATGATATTGATATTCATTGCAAAATCAATCATTTGATCAATCATTCAGTCACTCACCAGTCACTATATTAATTGTTACATCAATCAAATGATCTCTCATCTGTTAACTGTCTCAAACAATGTAATGAAATAAAATCTGTGTTGTTTAGCATGCCATTTTGCTTATCTAATCATTCATGTAATTAGATAAACTGGATAAATTTATCATAATTCATACTTATATATTCATTTATATGTATTCGCTGATTTCATTTTATACACTTCATGTATAAGTCATCAACATTTTATTTATAAACATGAAACTGCATTTATTCATTATTTCATTTTATTCGTTTACTATTAAATTGTTGACCTGTTTTAACTTTATCACTATTTTGCTTCTTTGCCGTCCAGTTTTCACTGACCCTTTCCTTCAGTGAATATATTCTGCATTGTATTTGTTTATCTAATATTGTACTATTCATTATACAGGTCTATCTGTCCAACGGTCTGTCTGTCCTTAATAATTTGTTTAATGATTCATGCGTTTACTTCTTAATTTACTTGTACTTAATCATTCATTCCAAATATTTGACATGACAAGATGAACTATAACAATTTATACTCTTGACTGATTGTTCATTTATTTCATCTTTCTTTTTTAAACTCGTTTATTTATTTTAAGATTCTTTTCCTATCACACTAGAAATAACAAAAACATTACATGGTATGCAAAAGACACTTGGCTACAGTATTTTTCTGTCTTGGTGACCAGACACAGCCATAGTGTGCAGAATCACAAATAAACAAATCTAGTTTTAAACACACACACATACACACACACACACACACACACACACATACCTGTATATATATATACATATATATATATATATATATATATATAGAGAGAGAGAGAGAGAGAGAGAGAGAGAGAGAGAGAGTTGGTGGACTGATCTTTTGACTGGAGAGTGTGAGAGAGAATATGTGTGAGTATATATATATATATATATATATATATATGTGTGTGTGTGTGTGTGTGTGTGTGTGTGTGTGTGTGTGTGTGTGTCCCCTCTATGTGTTGATGTTTACAATCAGATACAAAAAGTGTATATATACTATATATAAGAAAATGTAATAATTTATTTAAGAAGAATTTTACATTGGAACCAAACCTGGTTGTTGCATCTTTCATTTACATTACATAAACTGTGCCTGTTATAACTGAAGATACAATCAGATTCCAACATTTTACAGTTCCAAACAAAATGGTTTGAAAAGAAAGATAAGAAATTACAATTGCAATCAGACCATGAAGGATGAATCAATTATGTAAGCATGTATTTGTGTTGAACCAACAGTTCTCCAATAGGAAGTAACACAAGTTACAATTGAAAACATCAAAACACACTGATATTATACAATGGTGTGTAAGTTAGCAAACAGTGTTATTAAAACACTGACATACATAATTACAAGTCATTTGGCAAACTCTGTAAGAACAAACTGCTGGGAAATGTTTATTTCAGCTGAAGCTGAAATAAGACAGATAAGTATGATAGGTAGGGAAGTTAAAATGCTATCTGAAATCAGTCGCTTTCCAAACACCAATCACACTGTTAAGATTTGTGATTTGGATGAGAAAATAGTCACACTTAGCTGCAGTCTGCATTAATCCCATGATATTTGTATACAGTGAGCATGTGGATGAAGGAAAACATGAAGGAATGACTCTGTGTGTGTGTGTGTGTGTGTGTGTGTGTGTGTGTGTGCAGTAGTGTTTGTGTGAGTGGGTAGTGTGGTTTGTGTGTGTGTGTGTGTGTTCAGTAGTGTTTGTGTGACTGAGTGTTCAGTAGTATTTTTGGGTGTGGTGTGGTGTGGTGTGGTGTGGTGTGGTGTGTGTGTGTGTGTGTGTGTTCAGTAGTGTGTGTGTGTGTGTGTGTGTGTGTGTGTGTGTGTGTGTGTGTGTGAGTGTTCAGTAGTATTTTTGTATGTGGTGTGGTGTGGTGTGGTGTGTGTGTGTGTGTGTGTGTGTGTGTGTGTGTGTGTGCTTGCACATAATGTGTGGGTGAAAATAAAGTAGAAGTGTGTATTGCTCTAAAAGATATTTGGAAATCCAGTCATCTTTACAATTTCAGGTTGTTGCATCTTTCATTTACATTAGTGTTGATGTGTGAGAATCCTGTACATGCAATTGTGACAGTTCTTTTCTTCTCCACATCAGTGGCACAGCTTCATACCAATAAACTGTGCCTGATATAACTGCAGATGCAATCAGATTCCAACATTCTTCAGTTCCAAACTATGATTTGAAAAGGAAGAAAAGAAATTAGAACTGCATTCAGACCGTGAAGGAGAAATCAGTTATGTAAGCATATATTTGTGTTGAAGTAACAGTTCTCCAATATGAAGTAAAACAAGTTACAACTAAACTGAAAACATCAAAACACACTGATAAAAATCAACGGTGTGTAAGTTATCAAACAGTGTTATAAAAAAAACCCACTGATATGCATAATGACAAGTCATTTGGCAAACACTGTAAGAACAAACTGCTGGGAAATGTTTATTTCAGGTGAAGGTTGGGGGCTGAAGGTGAAATCAGGCAGATAAGTCTTTGATTGCACTCAGACCTATGATGGATGATAAGCTATGTCAAAAGACAATCAAATAAGAACTATGACAGGAAGTGAAGTTAAAATGCTATCTGAAATCAGTTGCTTACCAAACACTAATCATACTGTTAATATTTGTTATTTGTATGAGAAAATAGTCACACTTAGCTACAGTCAGCATAAATCCCATAATATTTGTATTCTGTCCTCTTACAAATATTTTATTTAGGTTGCTGCCAACATTTGTAAATAGTATTGTGAAAATAGCTCCACATTATAAATAATGCTGCATTCAGTATTTGTTTCACTTGGGGGAAAATAAATTGAAAATCACACTAACCTGCAGACAGTTTACCACATGTATATATCTCACACTTTGTTTTACTCAGCTTAACATATGCCGTATGCCTGCTTACAAACAACTGATTGCTGTAGGGGATATATTGTAATATTGTAATATCTGGTCAGCCATGCACATTAACTAATATATATATAAAAAGCTATGTTTGAATAATATCAAAATAAATCATAATTATGATTGATAAGAAAGTTAACATGCTGTCTAAAATCAGTAGTTCACCAATATTTGATCATAATTTCATGCTTATATTTGTGATTTCGTGGGGAAATAGTCACACTTAGCTGATGTCAGCATGATATTTGTATTCTGACTGTTTACAAACATTCAGTTTAAGTTGCAACCAACATTTGTAATCAATATTGGCAAAATAGCACTCCAGTAAAAAAATAAATGAATAAATAAATAAAAAGAAGAAGAAAAAAAAAGAAAATTAGTTATGGTTGCAATCAATATTTGTTTCAGTTGATTTGTTGGTTATCCCAGCACATTACTTCAGGATCAGTGAACTGTCAAAATTGCAGAACTCAAGCATTTGATTTTACATATTCATGTATTATTATGTCTATTGTTATTTATGTGCTCTCAGTGTCTACACTGTTCAGTACTGTTTGTTTGAGAGTTCAGTCATGTTTTTGTGTGTGGTGTGGTAAAGTGTTTGTGTGTGTGTGTGTGTTCAGTACTGTTTGTGTGAGTGTGTGGTGTGGTGTGGTGTGGTGTGTGTGTGTGTGTGTGTTCAGTATGGTTGGTGTGAATGTTCAGTTGTATTTTTGTGTGTGGTGGTGGTGGTGGTGGTGGTGTGTGTGTGTGTGTGTGTGTGTGTTTACTTGCACATGATGCGTGTGTGGAAATAAAGAAGAAGTGTGTACAGCTCTAAAAGATATTTGGAAATCCAGTTATCCTTACAATTCCAGTCAAAGATACTTTCGTTCTCAGGCAGGAATTACAAACGTTACCATGTGAGTTGCTGTTCAAAGTAGAAAGTCAACATTTTTAGGGCACTCACTGAAATCACTGTTAAACAGACATGCGTTCAGATGTAATGACAATCTTTTCATCCAAACAGTCTAATCGTTTACTTCGTAAACACTTTGTTTTCATGATTAATTGAGCAACGTCAAACGAATGAATCGAGTCCAAACGATGTCAGCCATTTTATGTCACGTGAAACGAGCGGATCTCGTGATTGGTTGCTCCACGCACGTCTGCCGCTTTTGTCGCGGGGAAATAGGACAAGTTCTATCCAGGATTTTGACACGAGGCAACTGCGATCTTGCTGCGTGGCAGTGCGACTCCTGCTGCCTGAATACCTCGCACACAGGGCGCCGCACGTTTTTGCTGCTTGTCGCGTGAAACTTGCTGCTTCGACGCTCCGTGTGCGATGGGCATAATACAGCTTATGCGTGAGGCAAGCTAATACAGCTCGTGCTTGAGGCAAATATTGGAGCAAGCATAGCACTTGGTCACATTTAAGTCAAAATGGAATCGTTTTGTGTCATCTTTCAGTCACTATGCAGTTTATTTCAATTTGTAAGTTTTCGCTCCTTTTGGATTCATTTCATCATACTGAGTTACAAGTACAAGTAGGCCTAATGGTGCAGGGCGTACTAATGACTGCAGAAGTGTGTCCTGTCATTAATTCCAAAACAGATTGTGTGGTTTAGACTGATGTGTCGTTATTTCTCCCCGTAAGTACACTTCTTGATGCTCGGACAGTATTGATGGGAGACTATGTGATTAACCAGCATTGTTACACCCAGGGGAAAAAGAAGAAGAAAAAGAAGAAGAAAAAGAAGATTCTATAGAAAAGGTTCACCAAAAAAAACAAAGAAAGAAAGAGAACAAAAAACAAACTGGAGGAGAAGCAGAAATTGATCCAGATAAGCAGTAAATGGACAGATAAGATTAAGTTTTGAATACAGACCCTACACAGAAAAATTAATGTATTTGCAGTTTTTATTCCAAATAGGTGGGGTTTTTTTAAGTCATACCCATGTTTACATATCACATATATTGATATAGAAATGATGAATTCATTGTTTCTTTGAACATGCCAGCTGTAAAATACATGGCCCAAAAAGACCATGACCTCATCAATGAGGTTGCACTCTTCAGCCCTTTCCAGAGATGCCATTCTTGGGAAGGACTCAAGAAACAAATGCAGCATGAGACCCTGGCAAGAAGAACCAGCAAGTCACTGAGAGACAGACCTTTGCTCCTCATATATGCCAGGAGGACAGTTCTCCAGCAAGAAAGGGTGCAATTGTAATGAAAATGAAATGGATAAATTGATGTTGATTTACATATCAAAGAGAAACCCGCTAAAAAGACATATTTGCAAAATGGTGCGTGCATGCAAAAGCATACACTGATGGTATAACATCACATCTCACACCATGTTTAGTCATGTGCATTTACCATTCTTGTAATTGTACACAAGTCATAGCTACACATGCACAAGTACATAGGTATATGGAAAGCATGCTGTACTAAAAGCCAAACATTCCTAATTTTCAGTAAGGCTTGATAAAACATATCATTCTTGCTATAATCACATCTTTTTTTTTTCTTTTTCTTTTTTTTCTGTTCTGGAATTGATGAAGACTGGAGGCTTCACAGAGAGGAGCTGGAAATGAGACAGAGGGACCTGGCATTCACAGAAAATGAGGCGGTGTAAAGCAGCCATGAGTGCCAGCTCACAATACAGCTTCTATGCAGCATCTCAATAAATGATGTATTGTAGTTTTTCTTTTGTTGGAAGCTTTTTGTTTTAATTCCAGATAATTCCAGAAATGTGTACTTGTATTTTTCCACTGCATATTTTGAGAATAGTGTGCAGTTATGTCGGTCATATTTTAATTATAAGTTTTGTCCATAACGTAATCATTTCCTTAATGTTGTCTTCCAATTCTTCAGTAGTTTTAGTTATAAAACAGAATGGTACAAGTTTAAGAAGAAAAAAAGCAATTATTTTACTAATTCACTTAAAGGGCAATACTTTGTAAAGTTTGTCACTGATTCTAGTCATTTGTTGCTCTCAATATTTCTGCATAGTACATACCCCTGTGCATGTAAGTTTTGTTCAGAGATGTAATGCACAAGAGACTTGCTTCCCTGGAATCTACATGAAAAAATATTTTTACCACATAAATAACTTTCAAACAACCTGCACATGTTCTCAATAGTATGTGTATTCCTTTAAATCAAACTCATGGCAGACAACATGAGAGCGCATTAAAATGTACGTGTATAATTATACATATGTTAGTGAGAAACACACACAGAGAGAGAGAGAGAATGATACAAAACTTAGAGACAGTTATGTTGGTCATATATTAATAAAAGTTTCTGCCACATAAATAACTTTTTTTTTAATTTAAAAAAATTAAAAAAACCTGCACATGTGGCAATCTTGTATTATCACCACTTTCAAGGATCTCTCTCATCTTACTTATCTTCTGTCCCTTTCCCTTCCTGATCTCTCAGGTATTCTGCTGAGAAGCTCCTTCAAGAACCAAAACCTTCAAAGATTTGGCCAAAGGGCCTCCCAGTATTATGCACATTCTCTCTGCAGTTCTCTTCCTCTGGATCTTCGTCACTAACCAGTGCTGTCTCTTTCAAAACAAACTTGAAAACCCACCTGTTCAATCAAGCCTTTGGATGAAGCATAGCAAACTGCCTGCATTCTTCCTCCTCCCACCCACCAAACTTTACCCTCAACTGAAATCATCATGTAGTGTGTGTGTGCCTGTGGGTGGATGTTTGTGTGTTCATGAGCATGTGTGTGCATGTGCAGGATATTTTTTGTCTTGTGTGTGTGTGTGTGATCATAACTGCATTTTGTAGTATTGTCTTGGTGTATAGACACACATGTATACATGTGTTGTTTTTTCATGTGCATAGGTATGTTATTATGCACTACTTTAAGATCGAAACCGCTTATAACAAGCTGCCGGGGACATTCAAAATTCATTATATCCGGCTTTTGTTACATCTGATGCGCCAGATTATGACAAATTTCTATCAGGTTGCTACATTATATCCAGCCTGTTGTGTTTCTCTCTCTCTTTCACACACACACAAGTGCTCACGTGCTTGCATGGCCAGTAATCAAGCTTATTTCCTAGGCTGTTTATATACTTTATATGGATGATTTTTAAAACTTCTTTCCAAAATATGGTTGTAAATGAATGTAGATCAAATAGGCCTATGTTGCAATTTGAAGGCATAAAACCGATAATAAGTAAAACAGGCGAACAAAATTCACTGTATTATTCTGAAAAATTCAGAAGAAAAGGTTGTCAGAAGAAATCACACAACGCCACTACATGAAAGTGGGAGGGGGAAAGGAGGGGATTTCTGCATTGTTCGTTCACTGTTTAACACTGTTAGGTCACTGGAGTATGCACTGGTATGGAAATAAAAACTTGAGTAATTGATTTTTAAGTCTGCCATACTGGAGAGCATTTTGTGCTTTTAACAACTTGACAAGAAATCACAATAACCAAATATAAATAGTGTCTGAATAAGGTCTTGAAAAGAAAACGATAATTTTTTACATTTCTTCATCAACTTTTCTTTCAACTTATTGAATAATTTCAAATTTTTGTTTTAGTGACAGACCTTTGCGATGTGTAGATGCCATGATGAAATGGCTAATGAAATCAAAGCCTGACACCCTCCTTCCCCTTTACCCCATCCCCGTCCCTCTAGCATCTCTCCTCCGTCTACAGTCTTTGGACCCCATGTGAGTCGACCACTCTGTTCCAACAATCATAGGCACTCGCTTTATCATAGGACGTTACAATAGGATTTTATTGCTTATGAATTACAGAGATGACATTTAACATAAACAAACATACAGTAAAAAAATAAATAAAAAATACTGTGTACTTTTATCTACCTGCGTGTATGTGAAGCTGTGTAAGGAAATGAAACATGCTTAGGGTTATGCAGCAAATAAAACACGTGTATAAACGTTATGGTTATGCAGCAAGTCAAACATGTGTATAAACATGTGATTTCTATTCAGAGCAACGCATAGAAAGTTCTACATTTTATGTGCCTATGCAACACTATCTGTAACCCTAGAATAGCCAGCAATCGTAAGAAGTAATATATTTCACAGCGACGAACTAAGCGACCATTTTCGAGAAATGGTTCCCAAAACATCCAACTCCGTTACATCGGACATTTTTTTTGTCTTTTTTATTTTCGTGAGCATTTATGCTTAATCTTGAAATTAAGCTCTAGGCGTTTACAAATAGAACACACACATAAATATCAAAAAGAAAATTGAACACAAGATACCAAACATTATTAAAAAGTATTCATCCCCCCACACCCACCCCCACCCACCCGCCCAACACACACACACACACACACACACAAGCACACGCGCGTGCTGCACACATGTCAAAGTACACAATCATAAATAGTATACAATCAAAAATACAACCAACAAATTCTGAAATTCTCAAACTTGCTCACTCACAAATAGTCATTTTAGTTCATACTGGAAAGGGACGAGCTACTAAAAAATTTTCAGGAGGGAAAAAGAAAGGTGGGTCTTCGACTGGATTTGAAAGATTGCAGGGAAGATGAGTGACAGTGAGGCTGAGGAAGTTGATTCCAAAGAACTGGGGCTTGGTACGAAAAACTGCTTTGGCCATACGTTTTGGTTCAAACAATTGAGATCATAATCATACAGTTGTCTGAAGAAAAGCGGAGTTGGCATGAGTGTATGTATTTGTAAGGATGAATGAGAAAAGAAAGATACTGTGGACCAGTAGCCTCAGTGGATTTGAAACAAAGAGAGATGGCTTTGTAAATAAACCTTTCTTGTACTAGGAGCCAGCGTAAAGCATGAAGAGGAGAGGCTTGATAAAATTTAGAGGAACAAAAGACAAGATGAACAGCATGGTTCTGGACTTTCTGAAGCCTAGCAATGAGCTAACTGGGTGAACTGACAAGCAGGGAATACAACAATCTTGTAAAGAAGGATTCTTGCCATGACCAACCTTTTGGCTTCGTTATATCAGGCAGTCGTTACATACGAATTTGTTATAAGCAGCTTCAACTGAAAAAGTTTTGTTTCATGTAAGGCGCTTAGACCCCATTATATGAGGAGTTAACGCTGTGTAAGTGTTATCTATTATTATTGTTAATTAAGGATACTTATATAGCACACTACCCAGAAATCTGCTCTAGATACTTTTCAAAACATTTTTTTTACATAACACATTACATCAATATTACATACACTCCAAAATGTGACTGACTACACACACATGCACACACACACGTGCGCGCACACACACGCACACACACATAGATAACTGGGTTGCAAATACTGTCAGTGCAAAACTGAGTATAACAAAATTAATGTATAACATAAAACACTAGTGAGAAAGAGGTGAAGAGACAGAGGAGATTGAGAACAATTAATGTACACAATGAATTTTTCATGTACATGTTTGTTACACACACACGCAACTAACAGAAGGTTCAGTGCATTCAGTTTGCTGTCCTAATTCATAACAATAGACTGTTAATCCATGTGCTTGCATGATCTTTAATAGAGCAAATAAGTATCAAATGATATATTAAGGGTGGGTTTTTTTGTCAAAGTTCACATTTTCATGTCCAAGCTTTGGTTTTATTTTAGCAAAAAATTAGCATGCTGTGGTGGAAATTTTAGAGTAACCATAGCATTTGAAACAAAATAAATTTTGAATTCCCAATACTAATGCTAGTTTTAATTGTCCCACTGCTGTGTCAGTTGCAGATTATAAAAACAACAACAAATATTTAACAAAGCAACAGCAAAACTGTGTGAAACTATAACATATCAGTTAGAAATAACCACCAAAAAAAATAAAATAGCCATATGTAAATAAATTACCAATCAGAATAGTACTATTTCAGTTGGTGTCTGCACACCCCAATATCAACTTATACTGGTAAAGATCACGGTCATTCCACAATATAAAATCATTTCCATTTCACAGTTCTCTCTCACAGTCAAAACATAACTTGTAAAACAGATGTCTCACAGTCAAACTATGACTTGTAGATTGGAACAAACACATAGTGAAATACACACATGAAATACTTGTATGATACATGTATACATACATGCATTGTAAAACTCATAATTAGCCCTCCCCAAAATTTAAATGGATGAAAGATACATCCTTTCTTTTTCACTCATGCCATAGATTCTCTCACATGCTTTATTCACACAAATAAAATTTGTAACTGAGATACAGACAATACTCCAGTTTTACTGTCTCTTGATTTGTGTAAAATAAAACCATTCACAGTATGCAGACAACTACAATCCTCTTGAAACTACTTCTGCTGTGTCTGTGCTTGCATCTTTTTTATGGCTTCTTCATCTGCCATGGACAGGGATGTCAGTTTTTTCCCAATGCGATCATGGACTTCAAGGTATTTGGCAACACAACGGTCCAGACACACTGCTTCCCCTTTGGTCAATTCTGATTCACGGTACTTGGGAGGTATACATTTCTTCTGACAGGAACTGGACATTCTGCACACACAAAAGATGAAAATCTGATTTCAATACTGTCATTAAAACTGGAGTCACACCTCAACTCTGAGCATCCAACAATATTCTAAGTACATGTAGCTGATTCAGGTTAAAAAGACAAGACACTTAAGTAAGCCAATATCAGGTTCATTTCAAAGAGCCTAGTGCAGATGAGTCTGAATTTTTTTCCTTAAACTTTGTTTTGTTTTTTTAAATTGTGAAAAACTGAAAAAGGTTTACAGAATCAAAACAACTTTATTGTCTAAGTAGAGAAATTAAGTGTGGTGAAGTCAGTGATACATACATATTACATGCAAAGCAGTAAATTTTGGCAAACAACATAGATATAACAAAATCACACTCAACTAACTACTAAGTCATAGCAAAGCAAGTCTGATTAAAAATAAAACAAAAAAACTTTCTACAATTTAAAACATACATGTGTGCGCACATTCACCCATATGCACCCACGCATACACCCTTATTGTAAATCACTTAATGCACATACAAAACGTATCAAACAAATATAGTGGTGAAGTCAATATGAATTAAAACGAATCTGCAGAACACGCAACCAAATTTAAAACAAATAAGGCATAGGAGCATCAATTACAGGCATAGAAACATCAAGTCCTTAAAACATCAAATGCATCAGTAAGATTAACATCTTTGTAGTAAAATACAACAGCTCAAATTCAAATTCAGAAAAATCAATTTCACAGTAAAATTAACATCCTCAGAGTATAAACAGCTAAATGTCTTATAAAAAAAAATAAAAATCTCACTCTTTCTCTCTCTCTCTCTTCCACCACTTCCTTGCATTCACACACACACACATGAAGACCACACTTGCACACACACATACGCCCATCCACACACCCCCATACCTCACACACACCCTACTTCCCCTAGACCCCTCCTAATTTGGATACAGCCTTTTGATACAACATGTTCCATCTGAAAGGGTTTATTTAACAACTTAACTGACACAGGAATTGGGAAGGAATTATAGAATATCACTCTAAACACTGACCATTCAACATCAAAAGAACTTTGGCAGAACAAAAAAAATCATCAACACATTGTTGATTCCATTTCAAATAACGAAATATTAGTCCTGTACAATGAGCCATCATTTTGCGTTCAACAAAACAGTCAAATGAATTCAGCTGACCTTAAATGACTAGAATAGAAACTTAAGCCTTGATAATTAAAGGGAATAGCTATTGTCATTCCATCCAGTTTAAACAGGAAGAGTGCAGGCTTGTGTCTGTGTTTGTATGTGTAGCAGTGTACGCTAAAGAAAAACAATTGGTTCTAAGTCTGTCTTTCTTTCTCTAATAAAAACAATATCTTTAATGATAATAAAATATTGTTTCACACATACACACAGTCAATCACCTTCACACAGTGACCCCCACCCCCCACCCCACCCCTGCCTCCCCACACAACTATAGAGGAAGGGATCTACTTAAAAAATAATATTCAACAAAAAGCTTTATTGCGCTTTGTGTACCTTATAGATGTTTCTTATCACATTTAATGACCTGCTAAATATCCTGCGTAAAAAGAGGAGAGTCTTGAGCTTTTCCTTTATGGATTTTAGGAAAATGGCAGCTCCACATTGATTTTACAATCACAGAAACAGACACACCCGTAGACCACAAACACTGTTGTAAATTTGTATTTACTGAGGCCTAGGCTTTGTAACATAACCAATAGACTTGAAGCAATCTAGTGTTCAGTTATTCTGTGCAGCACCCCAATGACTCTTAAAGAAGTTGAAGAAGAAGAATTTTGTTTATGTTGCCATAACATCTGAACCAAAAAAGGATGATAAAACCCCATGTTTTGCAAGTTTTGAAAAATAACCCCATGCTCGCACAGAGCAATCCTGTCCATACGCTTGAAGCTGCTTCTATGTACAGCATCTGTCATTAGTCAGAGTTAAACACACAGATGACAAAATTAACCATGCCTGCAGAGTCACAAGGCATCTGGCATGTCAACAAATCAGAAGGCAGACAAGCAAGTAGTGAACCGCAGTAGTCAATGAATAAACAAGCTCAGTGGTTGCTTATAATTGATTGGTACGGATTTTCCTCAGTTGGAAGTTTGCAGTTTTACATCAATTACTGACATAGTTGTGCATGGACAGAGCTGAATAAAAAATTAAAAATTTTTTTAATGCACACAGGTTTCTGACAGGATTATCAATTTTGAAAGTTGATAATGATATCAGCATTGCAGACAGTCAAGGTATGGTCTGAAATGTGAAAAGAGCAGACTTAAAACGTAGTATGGCTTCTGTTTGTCAGCATTCACTCCTTCACAGCAACAATGCACATACTAGATATTTAGCGGAGGTTAGCAAAAGAATTTGGGGAAAAAACTTTACTGAGTAGGGTGTCATCTGCCAACTTGTGAAAATCACTTTGATGTTGTCTGATGATGTCGGAAAGTGGTTGAGTGTAGACTAAATTAGTAAATAATACTGGACCAAGAATGGAACCTTGGGGAACACCATATCAAACAGGAAGGGGTCTGGATTCAGTATGAGAACTGGAAATGGACATGCTTTGAGTGGAATTCGAAAGGTGTGCCAGAGATTCCAAAAGTATGACAAAGGCGGTTGAGAAGAATATCATGATCTATTGTGTGGAAGGCTACAGAGAGATCAAGCAGACACAGAACTGAGACATCTCTGTTGTCTGTGCAGGACAATGATATGTTGGATATGTGTAAGAGGGCTATCTGTGCTGTGATTCTGTTTGCATGCAGACTGAAACACCTCAAGGAGGTCATTGGAGGACAAATGACTTAGATTCAGAAGTTGATGAAGAATGACTCCAGTAATTTTGACAAAAACCGAAAGGGTAAATTTGAAACGGGTCTGGGTTTTTTGGTTTTTGTTGTTATTTTTTTGTTTGTTTTGTTTTTGTTTTTTCTGTTGTTTTTTTTAAAGATTTGCCTAGACCAGGTTTATAGAGTAGGGGAGTGACCAGGGCATATTCAAAATCTTCATTACATGAAACTGCAGACAAAGATTTTCACAATATTTGTGATACATGTAACTGGAAGAAGACTATTTGAACACAGTTCAAACATATTGGCAGGCAGATCACAGCATTTAAGTGAGTACTGATCAAGCACTGATTGTGTTCTCAGAAGTCAGTTCAAAAGTAGTCATGGGGACACCACTGAAAGTATCTGAGTGAACATCAGGATCAGAATCAGTGGAGTCCAGTTCACTGCAAATACATGTCTTAAATTTTCTGATCAAAGAACTCACAGAATCTGTCAGGGAAGATCAGATCTATAGAGAGGTAACTGAAGGAAGGAAAAGAATGTTGTCAAAAAGTTCATCAGACACTTGAAAAAAGTCTTGGTGGATTTACATTTAGACAAGCGAGCACAATAGAGAGTTCACTTTGGCAATGTCTTAAAGAGATTTAAGAACAGAGCATTGCTGGGTAAAGATATGGCGGTGAACAACCAGGTGCATGGATCCCCACCTTCTCTCTGACTGCCTCAGCTTCTGTTTGGCAGCATTGATGTCAGCTGTGATCCAAGGGCTGAAGGACAATCAGGTATGAAGAGGAGCAAGGGGATCAAGCCTGCTGCGTAAAGTGTATATAAAACATGCATCTTCTTTCTTCTTTCTGTTACATGACCAACATCGATTTGCCGATGATTCTGTCATGGTTGATGCATGCTGGGTATTTTTGTGTCTCCATAACCCACAGAACACTGCA
>NC_134894.1:50023763-50071263 GCF_041734735.1 Babylonia areolata | reverse complement strand
TGGGGGGGTAAGGAGGGGGGAGGGGGGGACGGCGTTGAGGGTGATGGAAGTGGAAGGGAAAAGGGCAGGGGAGTGTATAGGAAGAGAATGGTCAGAGGAGATACCATCTTTTCTTGATAACTTGCTCCCTCTGCACTTGGCCAAGGGAAGGGGGGAAGGGAGAGAGGGTATGGGGAGGGGTGTTGGTGGGGATAGATGCCATGGAATGTGTGTGTGTGTGGGGGGGGGGGCCTGGGGGGGTAGAAGAGTAGGGAGGTAGGAAGGAGGGGTCCATCAGTGAGCAGTGTGTCTGAGAAAATCCCACACTTCCACCATAGGTGCCTGACACACTATAACAGACGCAAACTGTGTAAACAAGATGAATTCCGAGATGTAAGTGCACCAGTAAGCTGCACAAAATAACAAGCATGCAAGAAAATAGCATTTCAAATGAGTATGCTTTTTAGAGAATGCCACTGAAACTGAATTGCAAATAACTATGAACTTTTGATAATAGACTGTGTGCCGATTAAAAAAAACCCCACTAATTACTTGCCTCACACCTTTCAGATAACTGTTAATCACGGAATGCTACAAACATGTACATAATGACATGAAATAACCATCTTAATTGGACAGTGTAATTAAACAAATGTCGTTTATGGTTAACTGCAGCAATTTTTCTATGGAGGACTGTTTGACAAATATAAAACAACAAAAACTTCCCTTCAGGTATGAATGTTACTTTGGTGCTGCACTGAAAGAAACTTTGGATCTGGCTAAGATTTGCAATGGACAAGCAGACATTCTCAGACTTCTACAGATATTCTAAGTGACTCAACACTTACAATGTTTGATTAAATTTCAATTTGTATAAATCAAACTGCATGCATCAAACAACATATTGTTAGGGGATACTAAGATTATGTATCTTCATCCTTCGAAAGGGCATTTTCCTTTTGATCAGACATGTAGCCTTGGTAGATCGTCTTTTTTTTCTCATGTCTTCTTTCTGGACTGAGTCCAAAAGGGCTGGCCTCTTTGTGCTAGTGTATGTGTGTGTGTTCTGTCCATTTCATTGCCTGATAAGTTACAGTTCTTCTTTAGTTAATAATAAGACCAATGACCAGTGAGCTGCTTTTTTTAACAAGGCTAGTGGGCTCCGCATCACACCTTTGTTTAGGGGCAGCAAGTTTGCTAACATTGGGGGTGATAAAGTTCTTTTCAAACCTTTTTTCAGCTACCTTAGTGTACATCTAGATGAAACATGCAGCAACATTACCGGGGCTGATCTACCTTCTTCAGACAGATATTATAAGCGGCTACTCAAAAGAGCAAAATCAATCGGCCAGAACGAATCACATCCAGCTTTTGGGATTTTCGAGATGCTCCCCTCTGGTCGACGGTACAGAAGTATAAGGACGAAAGCCAATCGCTTCGCCAATAGTTTTTTTTCTCGAAAGCAGTCAGTGCCCCATCTCTCTAACAAATCCAGTATGATAACTAGAATTGTGCAATCAACAACCATCTACCTGAAGATCTAGTCATCAGCCCCATTCACATGTAATATGCGGCTTCTGTTCAAACGTGTGTGTGTGTGTGAGAGAGAGAGAGAGAGAGTGTGTGTGTGTGTGTGCGCATGTGTGTGTGTGTGTGTGCAGTGCATGCATGTGTGAGTATGCACAAGTTTTTATATTGATATGCACTTGTATATATCATAATTTCTACTGTATCTGTGTTTGTGTATGATTTTTGATTTATGTTCGTACCTTGTTATGCACTATCCCCCCCCAATATTCCTTGTGACCCTGGTACACTTGGTAATAAAGACATAATCTGTTTTATTCTATTTGATCTATTCTATAGCATGTAACATTTTGAATTTTGAAAAAAAACACAAAAAAAAACACACATTCAAGTCAACTTTCTGAAAAATCGGGTAAAAATGATTTTAAACCCTGGCAATCAAATATTACATGTCTGCTAATGGTAAGTTTTCCACATATATATTTTGCATCTTTACTGAGTTTAGTCACAAAAACGTTCAGCTTTATCCTGTTAAATAATTCATAAATCTGCCTTAATCTGATTAAATTACTGTATGTAATAGTTCCCAGTTTATCATATTATCACTCAGTATCACATTTTGTTGGTATATTGCCATGACTTTGCTCCATGATGCTTGTTCTAGTAACTGGTAACCCTTTTGTGCAGAAGGAGGCACATCAGTGGTTCCCTGTTTGTGTTTTGCACCTTTTCTTGTAGCCCCATCAGCCCACTCGTTACAGGAAAGACTGAGGTGCGAAGGAACCTTGCAAAAAGTAATATGTGTTCCTTTCAAAACTCAAAAGGTGTATAATGTGACTGATTCTATTATAATTTTAGACTTGTCCCTACAAAATTACCAGTTCATTGCACAAAATACCGATTTGGAACCACTGCAAATTAAGACTTGTAAAAGGCAAACTGGAAGATCAAGAATACTATTTAGAGCCGTAAGAACAGCAATGAGTTCAATCTATTTTTACCAGTATAGTATGATTGTTCAGTTTTCAGTTCTGGAATGAAGAAGACTGAACCTGCTTGGCTATTGTCTAGGAGTGAGCCATCTGCATAAATCTGCAAACGATCGCGGCAGTTATTTCGAAGGTGTAATCGAACTTCCGTTGCCATAATATTTAGACTTTAATTCTTTTTGATGTCGGTATGATTAATATCAAAATGTGCTTTACTCATCTCCCAAGTGGGGCAAGGACATATAGTTTTTGTGTGTCTACATCACCTGGATTAATTTCAGACTTCTGGAACTGGTTTGACGCAAATGTGTTGGTGGGTGTTAAACAAGACCCATTTTTTGCTTGTTTCTGGTAGTTTTCCGGTGTAGTTATTACTTCTTCTGATGTAAATTAGTTGAGCTTATCAGTATGTACTTGGCACCTGCTAGGCTTCGGTATTCATTCAGAGGTTCTTGTTCTTGTTGCTTATAGTCTACCCCACCTCATAGGGCCATATCAGGACTGTCAAACCATACAGATGCTCAACTTCATCAACACAAAACTGTCACATCTGCAAAAAAAACAACAACAACAAACACAGCGACAAACCTTAAACAGTTCATGACACAGAATCACAACCACTTAGCTCCTTAGGGCAAATAAGACTTGGCTATATGGAGGACGCCTGCCATTCTGCTAAATTTATCATCCCCAGATTACAAAAAATCATAAAGGAAAAAACAATACTTCAAAACCAAACAAAAAATACATAAAAATGGCCATACAGGCAAATAACACTGCAGAATGGGCAGCTAGTGCCCATCCCAGTGTTTACATCTCACTACCTAATCACCAGAGCAAAACAGCACACATACTACATCACAGACTGTGAAAAAGAGAAAAAAGTTTCAAGGCTTGCTCGAAAAAAGAAAGGGGAATGGACTGGGAAGGCAGAAAAAGGAGACAACAGTGAAGAAGAAAAAAGAAGACAGAAACAAGGAATAATAGAAAAGAGGATATTTCCAGCACAGAATTTCCAGAAAGCAGGTTGCTATTTATACTGAAAGACCCCCGGCATCCCTACAGGGGGGATCATCCTGAGGTAATTTTCCTATTCCTTTGTTCCGTGGGTCGATGCATGGAAGGGTACACCAATGTATATTTTACAGTCTATGCATTGAAGTTTCTTTAGCAAATAATTAACAAACAGTGAAGAGTGGTAACTCTTTCCATACACAACTTCAAGTCAATGCTGCTTATGTTACCCATTCAGCCAGCACACAGGTAAAAAACAAGGTACACTGGAACAAACCCAGATACTTCCTAAAAAAATGGAAGCTCAGTGCTTGTCCTTATACTAACCATTTGACATGTGCACACAGCAATAACAGAAGAAATAATCAAACACAAATTAGCTTTTATTCAAGACTGGCATAATCTTTTCATCCTGAGTACCGGTATACTAAACAGAATATATGGACAATACAGAAAACACACATGGTTGCCTTGATAATTAATAAACTCGACTCGGCGCACACAAAACTCTGCTGCCTGACTTGTCTTCAGAATGAAAAGATCTGAGCACATCACTCCTCTTTTGCAACATCTCCATTGGCTTCCGGTCTCACACAGAATAAAGTACAAGATCAGCACTATGTTATAAATGTATTCACAAATCTGCCCCATCCTATCTCTGTGGCTGCCTTCACCTCTACACCCCATCTCGCTCTCTACAGCCATCTTCAGATCCACTTTGTTTACGAATACCCAGATTCAAACACTCGACTGTTGGCCGACATTCTTTCTCCATCTCTGGATCTTGCTTTTGGAATGAACTTCCTCTTTCGCTTCATCAGGTCTGCACACTCAGCACTTTCAGGTCTGGCCTTAACACCCACATCTTTCTATGACAGCCTCCCTACCCTGCTTCTTCTTTGTCTTCAATTTCTCGAGTTTAGAGTTATGCATGAGTGAATGACTGGTGTGAAAGCGCCTTAATTTATCTCTGCACAAGATTCAGCGCTATATAAATACTTATTATTATTATCATTATTGTCATTATAACAGTCGATGCATATAAAAAAAAATCAGCTTGACAAAATTAATATCACATTTTCATGTGTCTCTTTCTAGTGAAAGGTGTTAGAGCATATTGTGTTGAAACAGTTGCTGCAACATTTGGAGTCAAATAACCTTCTACAGCTTACCGTAAGTGCCATAGCACTGAAACCGCCTTGCTGCAAGTACATAATGACCTCCTTCAGGCCTCTGATACTGGTTTTGTGTCTATCTTGTCACTCCTCAACCTGTCAGCAGCATTTGACACTATAGACCAGGGCATCCTTATTACACTGTTCCGTGCCACTTTTGGCTGCTCTGGAACGGTCTGGACTTGTTCATACCTTACTTAACATGCCGTACCCAGCCTGTCCTTGTTGGTCATGAATCCACTCCATCTGTGTTGATGTACGGGGTGCCACAAGGTTCAGTCTTGGGCCCAGTTTTATTGACCATGTAAACACAGCTTCACAGCACTGTCATTCATTGGTCAGGTCACTCATACCATTTCTTTGCAGACAATTCCCAGTTCCACAACTCTACTGTTCCCCCCGATTTTCACACTTTGTCACCAGTACCGGTAGCTTGAAAAATTACACTGAGGATGTGGCCGAATGGATGAGTGAGAACAAGCTGAAGATGGACGAGGAAAAAACTGAAGTAATTGTCAATGGCACTAAATCAAAGATAAATCAGGTCACATCTTCCTCTATGTCCATCTCTGGCTGTGACATACCTTTCTTCCAGTCTGTGAGAAACCTTAGATCTACACAGATGAAACACCGTCTATGGTTGCACATGTCAAACATTTGTGCCGCACTCTGTTCTGTCAGCTACGTAGGTTAAGTAAAATTTGTTCTTTCCTTCCCACTGCTGCTGCCAACAAACTTGCTGTTTCCTTCACACTACCTAGATTAGACTGCTCTCTTCTCACTGGTCTCCCTGATAACAAACTAAATAAACTTCAATGCATTCAGAATCATTCAGTTCGAATCATACTCCTTAAACCCAGTCAGAACACTTCACTGGCTTCCTGTTAAAGCAAGAATTCAATATAAAGTAGCACGTCTCTGATTTCAGTGTCCATATCACAAGAATATGCCACCTATCTTTCAGATCTTCTCCATCTATACCATCCTTCTAGGTTGTTGCGCTCAAATGACACCTCTCTGCCGACAGTTCCTCAGTTCTGCTTTCAGAACTTGGGCAAAAAATCTTTCTCTGTCTTTGCCCCCACAGTCTGGAACTCCCTGCCTCTGTCCCTCAGAAAAAACAAGTGTTTTTCAACTTTTCAAAACTAATTTATACGCACCTATTTCAAGTTCACCCAGCATGATGCATGCAAATGAGTGCCTGTTTGTTTATGTCGATGTGTTGTGGGGAAGGGTGTGACTAGACTGCTTTTAAATTTTGTATCTTGAAATGTAGATTTTTTTTTTTATTACATTGTGTGTGAACAGTGCTAAGAGTTGGAAGTCTTTGTGATATAGTTTTTAATTATTGTGATATTGAGAATAGTTTTAAGTATTGTGATAGGATTTTTAAGTAGTATGATATGATATTGCATTATCTAGGCTTCTTCGGGTGATATGTATGATAAGTGTGATGATTGTTGTGTGTGTGTGTATGTGTGTGTGTGGATAAATTTTGTACTTGAGTGTTTGGCTGGCTGTCTGTACAGGGCTTTGCATGTAAGATTTTTTTTTTTTTTTCATTTTACTGTTTAAATGCATGTTCTCAACATCAATTTTTACATTGTACAGCACAACTGAGCATGTTTTACATGGAAAGGTGCTTTATAAATCATTATCATTATCATTATTATCAATGTATGAATTACAGAGACACTGAGAATTTTCAGAGGCATGACAGAAAGCTGTCAGTGCAGACAGTTTAATGAGGCCATGGGCTTTCAACAAGCATGAAGCTCCCCACTTAATTTAAAAACAAGACCAGGAAATGCTTAGCAACTCAGATCATAATAACACACACAAGGAAATGCTTAGCAACTCAGATCATAATAACACACACAAGGAAATGCTTAGCAACTCAGATCATAATAACACACACAAGGAAATGCTTAGCAACTCAGATCATAATAACACACACAAGGAAATGCTTAGCAACTCAGATCAAAATAACACACACAAGGAAATGCTTAGCAACTCAGATCAAAATAACACACACAAGAAAAGTACAGATAAACACATCCACAGAAACTTCCTTCTTTAAATTTGCTGTAATAATACAAAGAAAAACCTGATGATTAAAACTTGTTTGACACAATATCCTAACTTAAAGCACTTAATAAACAGCAAAGTTTAGACTCACCAAACAAAAAAAAACATACAAAAGCTAAATATGGTTGTGTACTTCCTCATCGTACACAAAGTGGTATATATATATATATATAGTACAAACACACATTTAATACTTAACTCAAGATATTCTAATCAGACGTATGTTTACTGACATGTGTTCTAACTACTGACCTTCACAGGCAGAGCAGGAACCTTCAAGTGGTTTTAAATTAATATTCATTCTTTGTCATAATAATCAACCAAACTATATCTGTCATGATATTCAACCAGTCTTTTCTTGTTTGTTGTGCCATGTCAATATACAATGGATTAAAATGAGATTTTAATATCCAAGACTCGAGCCTGAACAACTTGACCTTAAGGGTGCCAGCCAAAACTACTGGATATTTTAATGTAAAAGTTCACAGCCATCTTTACTTCCCTTATCTGTGTGTCTCTCCTCACTTGCATACACATACAGAAACACACACACACTCTCTTGTGGTGGTACAAAGAAAGGAGAAGCAGAAAATGATTCACTCAAAACACATAGGTTTTTCAAAACCATTTTGATTTACTAAAATACTGATATAAGATATTTGTTCTAATAAAAGCAAACATTCCAAGTCCCAGATACAGAAACCTGTAAGAAATAAACCTAATATCTGATATTCTGTCATGACAGATTGTCATTTTTGACTAAAGTTAATTAATATTCTCCGTTGCATACTGCTGTGTATGATTTCTTTCATTGTTAACATTCAGAATCTTGTCCAATGCGTATGACGATGATAAGTAGCATCATGTCCAGGTATGAACACTTTCGAAATACAGGCAGTGAACCTCCAGCGAACTAATCATCAGACAGATATACAAAGCACATCAGGAAAACCTTGGCTGACTTGGATGACTGCAGCACTAGTGGCTGGTAGTATAACAGATGAAGAGTGGAAAGATCAGGGCAGTTAGGGCAAATCCCTGTCCACTGCCATCAGCTTGTTCACCACTTCCTCAATGGCTGTCACTGATGGAAGCTCAAACTCCATCCATCTGTCGCCTGGGCTGGATGACAGTTTGTTGTCAATTGGAATACAGCCTGCAACAGCATGTACTTACTTTTGCAGTGGTGGACATACTTTTAGGAGAATAACAATAATGCTGTTACAGGTTACATGTATGCGAACACTCATCGAGTCACAAAGCAGAAATTATGTTTCCTGACTGTCAAATACACACACACAAGTTTCAAGTTTTAATTATCCTTTCACTCCTATTGGAGTATGGAGGATTACTGCAAAATGATCTTTTCATGCCCAGAACAAACATTTCCAAATACACAACAATGTCATATTAAAGTTGAGAAAACACAAATGTCTTTTAACTCCAAAAGTATAGCTAGGCAACATTTGCAAATCTAATCATCTTACTTACAGCTAACATGACTTTTTTGCCTCCTTTGAGCATATTACAAAAATAAAAAACCGATTTTGGAGACAAATATTTTTTTAGAACATATCTATTTCGTAACTGATCATAATTGGGGCATTCCATTATAAAAGGAAACTCATCCCCAATCGCAGACATGTTACAAACCTTACAAAGCCGTAACTCTCGTGGTATGCCTTTGTGTCTCCCTGTTTCTATTTCCAGCTTATGATTACTACTTCAAAATCTGAAGAAGCTGATAACGTAATTATCAGGCATTTGACATATATTTTTCTCTACCAAATCCACTTTTGAAATTTTGATAAAACAAACATTTACTACTCGCCTCTAGAGCATGTCTCCATAGATTTTGAAAGTTATCTCTCAAAGCAATGTTGACATTCTTGCAGAAAGATTCCCTCTCCAAGAAGAATTGAGTATCCCAAACACAGTCATACCCTGCTTCTATTAAAATTTGTCCGATACAACTCATCCATTTTGAAGAATAAATACCATCTCAATATAAGTCAAGTAATATCAAATATAATTTCCCAGAATATTTTTCTGTGTTTGATATCACTAAGCTGGTCCAAAATCGAACTAATCTCATTTTCACAAACACATTAAATACCAGTTTCTCCATAAACAATTTGGCTCATAGTATTTCTGTTCAGTTTGAACAAGCGTTTCAAAAATTTCAATTCTAATTTTTCAAGTATATCTACATTTTCATAACCCCAGATTACTGCACCATATAACAAAATAGGAACAATCATAGACTGGTACATGTCCAGAATGATATGTAAAGGTAAATCTTGATTTCTGGCTGACTTAAAGTAACGAAAACATAGCTTTTTGGCCCTGTTCATAAATCTTTTTTTTTTTTAGCTTTGTAAAAAGTTCCGTTTCTACTAAATTCGATACCAAGATATTTAGAAGAATTGACAACTTCCAAACATGCATCACCAAACTTAAAAACAGGCTTTAGCTTGTTTGCAGAATTAAATATCATCACTTTAGTTTTCTTTACATTGTCCACTAGTTTCCATTTTAAACAATATTTGTGAAAAACACTGAGGGACTGTTGCAATCCTTCTTTCGTCTCCGAAAGTAAAATTGTCATCTGCATACAACAGTACAAATAATCGCATGTAATTATCTAACTCTGAAATGTTAACATTCAATAAAAGATCAACAGATGGACACACACACACACACACACACATACACACAAATCCCCCCAAAAAAACAAAAAAAACACACACACAAAGAAAAAACTAGTCTGCTGCAGTTTCTGTTCCAGTAATTCTCACAAACTATAATTCAAGATTAATAATATACAAAATATGATACAGAGCCTTCATGGCTAACGTGTGATTCCTGCTGCACAATAACAAAACCAAAAACGCCGACAGTAGAGAGGGGTGGGGGGAGATGGGGGTGAGTGGTCGCCTGTAACAATCCAAATCATATTTTTGCACACCATCAGAAATAAGTGTTTGTCAAACCTAAAGTTGTGTGCTGGATGTGCTGGAAATGGAACAATTTTACTTTCATTTGCCCACATCAATCAGCATTTTATTCTTTCACAATCAAAATAATTTAAGATCAATAAAAATTTCAAATTCTCCCAGTCTTTGTCACAACTTTTCAGCTTTGATAAATCTTAACAAAATGGCAAACACATTTTCAGACCTAATATACATGATTATCACTCTGGGAAAAAACAGTTTTTTCAGATGCTTTTCTTGCACTCAAAACAGTGCAGACTGAAGGTTCATCACTAACTCTGTCTGATCAAGGACGATACCCCTTTCACTTCCGGAACTATTTGTAATTTTTGCAAAATAATTCCCAACCTCTTAAATACGAATTAAGTTAAGTCTAACTGCCAGGGTTTTTTCACACACAAAAAACAGGTGTATATTGTAAAAAATTTCGGCGCACTTTGTTATTGGAGAGAGACCCATAAAAGTGTATATTGTTTTTTAAGGTAAATGAATAAAGAATACAAAACTCAAGATATTTTCCAATTCTGTATTTTTCCAAAGACAAGCAATTGTTTCAAAATCAGTGGTTTTGGGCGGGGGGCAGGGGGGTTGGGGGGGGCTGGGGTGGGGGGCGGTTGGGGGGAGGGGGGTGGGGGGAAGGGGGGGGGGTGTCAGATTTTCAGTTTGTTCATTACGAACATCAGTCTGGTCATTCCCAGAGTAAAATAATCTTTTGGACAACTGGATAACACAAATTATACCAGAAATTTTAGAGCAACCGTAATCATAAAAAAGAGAATTATACACAATTCATTGTGACTACTGAAGTGATAACAACACAGCTGTGACTGTCCTATCCTTTCAGTCAAATCAGTTTTTTTGAAAAAAATCATGACCATCAGTAAAGTCAGACCAGAAAACTGTTTCATTTCAAACACATTTGTATCTGTCCATGCTGATAGTCTGGATTACTTTTTTTCTGCCTGCCTGGATTTGCCTGTACCTGTTGGAGTGTCTGCTGTACATTCAAACTGGTTCTTAAACAAATTTCTGATTCAGATTATCATCTACAAAAAGAGAGAAAAAGTCAATACAGTCTGTGTTGTGGGTCTTTTTTCAGTCCACTGTCACCAGTATAGTTAGCAATAAAAGGCTGAAAATTGTTTGTTGGCCCTACATTGATCCCCTAAAACACAGTAAGACCACACATGCTCAACATCGGCCCCTCTCCCCTTCCCCCTCTCTGACCCGCCATACTTTGTCCAGTTCCCTTCAGTCCCCTCACCCTATTTCTACCTCTGCACTTCCCTTGCGTTAGCTCAGTGCCAAGAATGTCGCTCACACTGCTTCTAATTCGGTCATGTCACTGTCAGTCATGTGGTCAGAGTCTGTTCTGTACAGTGTCACTCACTGATCATTGATCTTGCCAGTCTCTTCATCGCTCCCTTTATTTTCTACTGAATCGTCCAATTAAAGTTTATTACTGTCTTCTTCAAGTTGACGCTTCAATTCATTTCTGAGCATCAGCTAAAGAAAGCAGTTTTGGTCATTTTGGTGCACCTCAATTGCACGGCTTGACCTGGGTATGAACGTTTTGCTCAGCATGCAACGAGCAAGTCAAAACACAGTCAGTAATCCAACCAAATTGTTCAAATAAAGGACAACCTCATGATGTAGATGGGGTTTCTAGCTATAAATAGAATCTAGAAAGATTCCCCAAGCTAAAGGTACCAGTGTTTTTGTCCATGAACTCAATACAAACCATGGAAAAGTCTGAATATTTCAGTGACAAGTTATTTCGTCTCCATGGCAGCGAAGTGTACACAGCCGCACTGACAAATTATTTTGTCGGCCAAGCAGTCCAGGGGTTAATTTAGGGGACATGTGCAATGCTGTTTACCCACAAAACAACCACTTGGGCTGATGTAGATTACCAGTAAGACCTTTACACTGAGTGAAAAACAAAATAGCCTATTTTTGCCTTGTGTCATATTTTAAAATGTTTTAGATAAGTAAGAGGTGCACAAAAAAAATATTTCACATTGTATATTCAGACTGATATTCTATTTCTTGGCAGAATGTTGCTACTCCTGGCAGAAAAGTGAGGCATTGTAACTCCCATACTAAACAGAACTTCCTACTTTAACTAAATATGATAAAATGACAGCTATTAATCAGTTAGTCAGTATGTCAGATAAAAGTGCTCAGTTTTGTGAATAAGAAATAAATGTATTTCAAGATAAAATGAAATTGTTAACGTTTACCATAACCACCCAACAACATAGATACACACAGAGACAAACACATGGACACAAAGACAACGGAAATACAGGGTTATTACACAGACTTACGTTATGTGTAAATAAAAATGTGAGCCAATGAATGGCTCACAATGTAGCTGACTGACTCAACCAAGTTAAAAAACACCATCAAGGAATGTTTTCAAACACCTTCAACTCAGCTTCAAGGATGCCAGACTGTAAGTGATCCTGTGCCTGAATTCAGACACTTGATCACATCAAACATGGTCTTGGACATTGTGAAACATGCAACACTGAAGGCAAAGGGGTGCAAGGACAAACATGGCAAGCCTGTGATGAAGCCAATATTGGTTTGCTTGGCTGCCTTCTTTTCTTTCTTTCTTTGGTACCATGGAGCAAGACTTTGTGTCCACAGACATGATATGGGGCAGGCTATGTATGGCCAAGGACCAGTCAGGCAATCTTGAGGAGAAACAGATTTCTGTCTTTCCTCACATACACACTGATGACAAGACAGCAGGCACTGGAAGGAGAGCATGTGATGTGTTCTCCCTCTTCAGGGATATGTGGGACAAATTCATCAAGGACCCCTTACTTCACTTTACCCCTGGGCCTTATGTAACTGTTGATGAGCAACTGGTGCCATTCTGCAGCAGGTGCCCCTTTATATAATACATGCCAAACAACCTGACAAGTACATCAAAGAACTGTTTCAGGTTGCAGACACTGACATTCACCCCTTCAATGCTGTCACATACATTGGTAAAGTGGGAAGGACCAGTCAGGTTGGACTGACATGGAATGTTGTCATTGACCCTGTGACTCCTGTCTTGGATCATGCATGGAGAAATGTCACATGCCATAACTTATTGTGTGACAAAGAGTTATGTGAGTCACTTGTCCACAATGGGCTGTCTGCCATCAGCACTGTGAGAAGCAACAAACGTTTCCTTCTCTCAAGAAAATGTAACAGCATTCCTGGATAGCAGTCAGAGTTTGTCTTCCAAAAAGACCCACAATGCACTGTGAACTGACTCTGAAGGGAGTGTGGGTCTGATAAACCCTCAAAGTATGAGTAAGTAGGGGAAAAAACATGACAAGTTACAGTGAAGGCTAAAGCCTGCAAAGCCTTCCCTTTCCTGTGAAGTTCATGAATATAATAATTTTTGCTTTACTTTTACTGGCTCATTTTTCCTTTGCTCCATAGGAACTGTTCCAACATACCCAAAAACTGCACTCCAGCTTCCTTTGCCAGTGCTTCACCACCACCACTGGAGAAAATGTTGGTGCACTCCTGGAAGGTAACACAATTTTAAAACACATTTTAAAATACATTCCATGTTTACTTTTGCTATAGACAGATGGATTTATGTGCCTTTGGTATCAATATACATGCACCTATTTTAAGAGGTGTGTGTGTGTGTGTGTGTGTGTGTGTGTGTGTGTGTGTGTGTCTTTGTGTCTGTCTATGTGTGTGTCTATGTGTGTGTCTATGTGTGCATCTGTGTGTCTGTCTATGTGTGCGTCTATGAGTGCATCTGTGTCTGTCTGTGTGTCTGTGTATGTCTCTGTCTCTGTGTGCCTGCCGTCAATAGAATCTGAGAATATGCCATCTAGATAGCATAGTATCAGTGAACACAAAAGACATTTGTATTCGCTGTGCCTTGCGTGTTTTGAACAAATTTTCAGACAAACAAAAGATGAGGGGTTGAATCACTGAATGCTAGACTTTGTGCCATTCATGCCACTGAATTATTACTTTTTTCAATCCAAATGTTTCATCTGATGAAAAGGGCAAAACATGTATCTAATGCAACAAAATACTGATAAAAAAAAAAGAAGTGTTAAAGACATTCTCAGTCCAAACTACAAACAAAAGTTCTGTACTTGACATAAAGAGAATGTCAGAATTCTGGACAACTTTCAATCGAAATCTATGTTCAAGTGCGCAGACTGATGTTTCTTCCAGTCAATATGTCAACCTGGTGTCAGAAAAAAAAGAGCAGCACCTGTCCATAAATATGTGCATGTAAGTTTTGATCACTCTGATCTATCCTTGGATACTGACAACAGTGTGTCTGCATCATTTTGTCAACCCACATCAACCCTAACTGAAAAATCAAGAACATTCTGCATAAACACATCTCCAATCACACACAAAACATCAGTCACTGATGCAGCTATGTCCCTCCTTCACACAACTGAAATGCAATACTCAGATAATAATGACACTGATACAATTTCTCACAGAAGAACAAAAAGTTACTGGCACACAGGAAACTGCTAAGTCAAGTGTCAAGTCAATAGTCACAAGCAAAACTGGAGGTCAGTGAATAGTGTCGAAAAAGGTCACACAACTCAGTGAATCAACTGCTATGGCATCATCTGACAGACTTTCATGCACAAGGGTGAAAATAACATATCACTTTCATCTCTTCCGAATCCCTTCAACTGATCTTTCCCTCACCCTCTCCAAACAAACAAAAACAACAACAAAAAACAAAATGTGAGTGTAGTGTGACACCTCAACTGAATGGGTTTGCTTCTGCAAAGATTCAGATGATATTACAATTTCACGCAGAACATATTTTATCATTAATAACTCACAAATGCATGTGCAACACACAACACAAACAGGGTTATTAAACAGAGCTAAGTTTGTGCATACAAAGTAATCAATAAAGGATATATTTAGCCCTTCTGCTTCAAATGAATAATATCAAAGAAGTATCAGAGAATTAGGAAACGTGATCCTTTTCCCCTGAAATTACTGCTTGACGGAACAATGACTTCAGAAAAAAGGATCCTGATTCAGCCAAGCACCAGAAAACACATGAGCTACTGGCCAAGACTAACTATTTCTTGAAAATGAGGAAACTAAACTACAGAGTCTGTTTTGTTTATTCTTGTGAACTGCCAGTTCCATCGCTGAGTCTTTTCAGTCAGCTGAAACCTAGAAGGTACACTGTAAAGTTGCTGTGAAAGAAAATGGCTCAATTTGGAAAGAAATTCAAATTTTGTATCATTCCTCACCAATCACACTTCAGTTTCATCAGTTTTACTTTGCCTGCTTGGTTTAAATTCACAGAAAGAAACCTTTAGAAAGTAAAAATGATCAGAACATACTTTACAGATTAGTTTAATTCTTTTCTAGAAATAGTTTGTTTTGACTTCCCATAACCTCTTGTGTTTTCATCTTTACAACTGATAGTAAATACTCACAGAACAGTGAGGACATTTGTAACCACTCATGTTCTCAATGATGCCAATCACAGGAATGCCTGTTTTGCGACAGAAGGTGAGCTCCCTACGAACATCTCCAACTGCTACTGCCTGGGAACAAATGACCAACAACCATGCTCAGGGTCAGTCTAATAATTTTCTTATAACAAATATCATCCTATCAAACACACACACACACACACACACACACACAAACAAACAAAAAACACCTTCTCTAAAGCATATATATCAAAGTCTTGAATCCATTCTTGTTTGTTTTGAGGTCAAACCATACACAAATAAGTGCACTTCATCTTCTGTCAAACACAATTTCTAGCCTATAAGGTGATACAGCACATAAGGTGCTCCCCTGGAATTTAAAGAAAAAGTTATTTTGAACCCATGCAGGATGCACACATTCCATAATCCTCATCTGCAAAAAAATCCCGAAAAATTAAAGTCTTCCAAACTGATTGGTGCAGAATGGCTCTGGTGACCCTAGATGTTGTTTTCTGAGCTGTGACATCATCTTCATAAACTTGAACAGAATCCCTGTTTTTTCGTTAGTTTGTCAACTCAGCTCTGTTATCCTTTTGTCTGCTCTGTTACTGCTTTTTCATGAACTGGAACAATTTCTACCATTCAGGTTCCAGTCAAAGCTTTACTGTTGTCAAGCCCCAGTGCTTTAGCTCCTGTCTGCTAGCTCTGCTTCCAGTCCTGGCCTCTACCCTGCTTTGAATGTTCGAAAACATTTGAAGGCAATTAGTTCACTCATCTGATTTCCGCAACTGAGATGCTGCTTATTTTTCACAGCATGAGGGCAAAGTGCAATTATGTTCACTTTAAATTTAGGTCATGTGTGATTTGGTTTCAATTTGGTACACTGTTGAACATAACAATGTCAAATTTAACAGTGGCAAGACTTAAGCATGTAAGTGTTGTTATTCATTGTGATTGTGTCCATTCATTACAATCATTTCTGTTGTCAAATATTGAGTTTGTTGTGATAGGTAACACCAAGTGGCAGTCAGAATTCAGTTTTCAGACACAGATAGGGTGCAGACACCTGATAAGACACAGGGTCATATTTCAGTTATAAAGTTGCACCTTATAGGCCAGAAATTAAGGTAACAACAATAATAATAATAATATCATTATTAATAGTGTACATCTCTAAGAACTGAGGGTGATTTTTATGAAAGAAAAAGTTACAAATTACATGAACCATTTATGACCACTCTTTCTCCCCCTCCCCCCCATCCCCCATCTCCCTCTCATTCATCATACATACCAAGTGAGCTGACAGGCATGTGTTGGTTTTTTAAAAGAAGTAAACAAAGTGCTAACAGATGGGTTTTAAAAAGATGAGTTTTTAGTGAAGGGTGAAAGACAGAGACAGAATCAGATGAAAGGATATCATATGGAAGGTTGTTCCAGATATGACGAGGAGCAAAGAGCAAAGAACATTTGCTATAGGTTCTTGAATTGACAAGAGGATGTTTCAGGAGGTAACAGTCAGAGTAAGAGCAGAGAGCTCTAGAGGGAGCCAGTGCAGAGTACAAAGGTGGGGAGAAATGTGATCAGTACGCTGGACTCTCAGAGTCAGACGGACAGCATTGTTTTTGAAGATTTTGAATTCGCTGAAGAAGATTATGTGGACAACCTATGAGAAGATAGTAACAGTAGTCTATTCTTGAGAGCACAAAAACAGAAATAAGTTTTTGTAGTTTCAAATGAAATGTACTAACGAATATAGTTCATGTGATGAAGTTCACAACTGACTATGCATATCAGATTGATCACCTGAGCATGCACACTGAGTTTGGTTTAAGATAAGATAAGATAAGATACGATATGAATAAGTTTATCATCTCACAAAGAGAAATTGTGCTGCAAAACACAACTAGACAATAAGCCAAAACACACACACACACACACACGAAAACAACATTAAACATTACTTGATTAAACAGGGGCAATAAACATATATAAGTTTTCCATATAAAAGCATTTCACAAATTTGCTTTAAAACATTCTAATTATTATTATATCGTAATCATGAATATAAATATGTTTAAAGACATGAACGTTAACACTGCACATATTGTATTGCACATTCATCCTGCATATTGTACACTCATCCTGCATACTAATAATACACATTGTCATGTATTTTACGCTAAATAGTTTTAGAAACTAAAAGTACAACCTATTATGCATGCACTTTCACACATTCTCACATGAAAGCGCACACTCACTCATATGCGCACACAAACACACACCCACACACCCACATGTACATTGTGAACTGAATGTGGAATAAAAGTCTTCAGTGCTCTGGATTTTGATTTAAAAGTTCTGTAACATCATCCTGATGGCAGCAACTCTTACTACTTTACTAAAATATGGGTGTCGTCAGTTGCTATCTGCCTGGCTTTCTGAAACACTTGTCTCTCATACAGCTCTTGCATACTAGCTTGTTCACTCCAACAGTTTTACTGCACACACTCATGACATCATTCAAAACATGATTACTCCTCACTCCCAGACTTCCATACCAGCACATAAATGAAACTGTGATCACAGACTTGATAAAACATTGGCAGCAGCTCTGAAGAATACTGGAATTGATACTAATATTTCTTAGTTTCTGTAAACAAAATATTCTGGACTGGCATTTTTTTATAAATAGAATCAGCATTCCTGTCAAAAGTCAGCTTATTGCCTAAGATAGTCCCTAAATATCTATATTCATTGACTCTCTCCACTGTTTGACCATCTATAATAAGATTATCTACAGGCAAGGGGTCTTTCCGAAAATCTGTTATTTTCTTTTATTTATTTTTATTTATTCAGACTTCTTGCTATAGCGCATATTCTTGAAGCTCTATGCGCTTTACTATAGCACTAAAAACATTCACTCAAACATCCCCACACAAACATATGCATATAATTTGAAATATAGGCGAGAGAGAAAAATTAAAATAGGTCATGTCAGTTGATTAAATCAAGAAATGCAACAGGTATTTAAAAAAAAAAAAAAAATTGAAAAGAACACAAGCACGTATACGCATGCATATATACGTTTTCAAAATGTTCAGATCAAGACAGTTTTCCTCACACCAAGAGCAGAACTTTTTAATTTCACTAAAGTAAGTAGCATCAGAGTTGGACAGATCTTCAACAGGTGCAATTGCTGAGTGGTTAAAGTGTTGGACTTTCAATCTGAGGGTCCCAGGTTTGAATCTTGGTTACAGCACCTGGTGGGTAAAGGGTGGAGATTTTTCTTATCTCCCTGGTCAACATATGTGCAGTCCTGCTAGTGCCTGAACCCCTTTCATATGTATACGCGAGAAGAAGCAAATATGCACGCTAAAGATCCTGTAATCCATGTCAGCGATCGGTGGGTTATGAAAACAAGAAAATACCCAGCTTTTTCTTTGGTGGTTGTTGTTGTTACAGATTTGTTTTGCCTTGTTTAGTCTGTTTTGTTTTGATTTGTTTTACCTCTCTCTCTGTAGTGGAAGATGCTACTGTTCGTTTTATATTGTTTGTTTCATACTATTCTCTGTATTTTGTACATGTTTTTGGAAAATTAAAAAAAAAGTTTAAAAAAAACACAAAAAAACCCAGCATGCACACCCCCAAAAGCGGAGTGTGGCTACCTACATGGTGGGGTAAAAACGGTCATACACGTAAAAGCCCACCCGTGTACATATAAGTGAAAGTGGGAGTTGCGGCCCACAGGCGCGGAGGAGGACAGATCTTCAATAGCTGAGTCGTAAGAATATCTTATGACAGGAGTTTCCTCTGTGCCTCTGCAGTCATTCATGTACAATGTAAACTGGACAGGGGACAGTACTGTGCCTAGGGGTGCACCAGCAGAAGTAGAGTTTTGAGACGAGTGTACAGAATGAAAACAGACAGACTGAGTTCTACTGAGAAGAAAGCTAACTATCCAAAGAATGAGCTTAGAATCAACATCTAAGCCCTGCAGTTTACGGCAAGGAGATGAGGTTGTACTGTGTTAAAAGTGGAAGAGAAATCAATGAAAAGAATATGAACAAAAGATCCTGTGTTATTTAAATGGAGTCAATAATGACTCTGAGGTTCCTTGCTGATTCAGAAAACTTAACTGTACTATCATCAACAACAACAGAGACAGGGAGAGAGATAGATGTGGACATTCTTAAAGAAGAAATAATCATAGCTTCAGTCTTGTCATCATTTGAATTTGTTGAGTGTCATCCAGAATTTAACATCAAGAATGCATTCTTGCATCGGCTGAATCAGACTGTCTATTTGGTTTGGTTCTGCAGATTTCTGTAACTGAGTATCATCAGCAAGAGTGGTAAAAAACAATGACCAGAAATGACATCAGATAGAGGAGCAGTGTACAGCACAAACAGAACGGGGCCCATGACAAAGCCCTGTGGCACACCATCAGAGATCAGGGTTGGATCAGACTTCAAGTTATGAACAAAGACAATCTGGAAGAAAACCAGTCCAGAACTGTTGAATCAATCCAAAAAGTATACTTTGATCTATTGTGTCAAATGCAGCCAGCAGATCGAGCAAGGTCAACACAGACAGTTTGCCTTACTCAGAAGACAATAAATGGTCATTAACCACTTTCAGTAATTAAGGAGGTGGGTGGGAGAGGAGTTGGCTGCCCATTGATGAAGCACTATGATGCCAAAAGCAGGGCTATCTGGATCATTTTTAAGTGTGTGTTCTGCACTTTTGACCACAGTTTATCAAACTTCTGATTTTGCTCTCTTTCTTTTTGTTTTCTTTATTGATTAACATTTTCAGATTTAGGGCTAGATCCCTGCGATCTTGAACATAATTTCATATTGAACTGAATTAGAGTGATCCGTTATATAATTCCATGCTGTATTTAGTTTTCACATTAGTTTTTACACTCAGGTAACTGACATTGAGACATCATGGCACCATCCCATGTTTAAGTCAAATACATTCAATCCATCAGATTAGCTGGTCTGTACTTGTTGCACCAGAATTTCTCAAGTAATTGTCTTCCTGACTAGTCGTATTGTGTTGGATCTGTTCCAATGGCTGTGCAGTCATGTTGGTAATATGTCCTCTATCACTGAAGCATTGACCACCATGGTGTCTTTTTTTTATGTCTGACTGTCAGTGTCCAGGTACATGTTTGGGTCATAACAGGAAACATCTGTCACCAGGTAAACACAGAGGCACACCACTGGCCCAGAGTGTAAACACAGACCCACACACATTGGAAGAAAGGGGTGACAAGGAAAACACCCCACATCTATCCAAGTGCACCCAACAGCTCACATGCTGGAACAGCCACCCATCTCTTGAGAGCTTGGCATCAAAAGCAAAATGAAATCTTTCGACCCCACCTACATAAATTTCTGAACTCAGGTTAGAGTTCAAAATGTTCAAGAAAAGGAACATGCCACACACATATCCCAAGAGATGCACATGCATACGCTCAGAGTTAAACTGAATATATACACATATACATGAAGGAGAGAGAGGGTGATGAGGAGGGGGGAGAAGGGAAGGGGAGAGATGCTCACGAACACACGCACAATGAATGCCTCGAGCCTTGACAGAACACACAGATGCTATGCTGTGTTGACACAAGCTGTTCGTCCAATAATAATAATAATAGTAATAATAATGGATATTTAGATCGCATCTTCCAACACTCAGGGTGCTTTACAGTAACTGCAAAAAGTAATACCAAAGGAACAATATGGTATGGGGTCAATGCAACAAAGAAATAAGAAGTAACACCTTATCACACACACACACACACACACACACATGTGCGTACACAGGAGCACACACATGCACACACATACATACATACACACACATACACGCACAGATAAACATGCGCATGCACTCACACACACACACACACACACACACATACACACACATAAGCACAGCATCCACACTCCCCCTCTCCCTCCTCATGCACACACATCACAATCAAGTAATCAGTCTGCATGGAAATAGCATAAAATCCAATGAAAGTGGGTGACATAGTATTGTGTAAAGAGATATGTTTTCATCCTGATCTGAAAGACTCTTGGGACTGATTGTGTCAGAGACAGTATGGATGAGAGTTCCAAAGCTTAACTTCTGAGAAAGAAAAAGCTCACTAGCCATGCTGTTTGTGTGTGTCAGTAGGAAGCTGAAAGGCCTGATGTCAGCAGAGGATCAGAGGGTCCTGGAGGGAATGTATATATGGAGGCATTCAGATGAATACTGAGGAGCAGAGCTTGCAATAACTTTGAAACAGAAACAGGAGCACTTGCATTTTATTCTTTGTTCAGTTGGTTGCCAGTACAATTTATCAAGTAGAGGATCACAAGGTTGTTTCTAGAAGATCTATGAATAAGCCTAGCAGCAGAGTTCTGATTGCAGTGAAGAGGTTGAATGACAGATTGAGGACAGCCAGTGAAGACAGAGTTGCAGAAGCCAAGATGAGAAAGGATGTAAGAAGAGGCAAGAGTATTGGTTGCTTCTTCTATAAGAAATAAACGAATTGAAGAGATATGCTTGAGGTTAAAGTAGGCTAGTTGGAAAGTTTTTGTGACATGCTGTTTCAGGGAGAGATTGCCATCAAGAAGAAGGCCAAGGTCATCGACACAGTCAGAGACCTTTATCAGCCAATGGGAGTGATGTTGGAATAGAAACTGAAACTGAAAGGGAAGTGGATTGAGACGTTTTAAAGAAACAGGTGGCTTCAGTTCTATCACAATTTAACTTTAGTTTGTTGTTCTACATCCAAGTTTCAACATCAGAAAAACAAGCCTGTAAAGATGATGAGAACAAAGAAAAATCAGCAGAAACAGCAGAATTTAGTTGCTGTGTGTCATCAGCAAACATTTCATGTGCAACTGAGTGACTGTAGATTTAACTCAGATGAAGTGGAAGTGCACATGATAAACAAAACAGGGCCTTGCACAGAGCCTTGTGGAACACCAAATGCAAGAGTTGTATTTTTAGAGTGATGATCTATAACCAGAACAAAATTTTTTTTTGAGAAATCAAACCAAAACTGGTTGAGTGCTTTCCCACAATTTCTGAAGGTATTATTCATGATCAATCGTGTTGAAGGTGGCATAAAGGTCTGAAATAATACTAAAATTTTGTCTCATAAAGAGAGGCTAAAATGTCATTCATGACATGAAGGTTGGCTGTTTCTGTGCTATGTCCTGCGCGGTAGGCAGATTGATGTGGGGAGATATGTTTGGAATTGAGATGAGAAGAGAGCTGATAGAGGACTACTTTTTCAAGGATTTTTGACAAGGAAGGTTACAATCAGACATGTGTGATGTGGGATGGTAGTCAGTGTTTGGGTGTGTGACAGTAAGTGAAAAGGGGTGGTTTGTGACTTGTTCTCTCTGTCCGTCTCAGTCTCTCTGTTGTCTCTCTCTCTCTCTGTGTATGTGTATATTGTCATTTCTGCTGCAAAACTAAAGTTGTAATGTGACCAGAGATGTTGCAATGTTTGTTTTTTATGCATTAAGACTGAGAGAAGAGTACTTTCAGCCCTAAACAGACATATCAGCCTTGTGCTTTTCATTTAGTTTACTTGTTCTCAGTGAGCTCACTGTGTATTATGTGGATTGTTTTCGTTCTTCCTATTTTATTTTAGTTAAGCTGTGTGTGCAACATGTGCACCCAAAATGTATACAGGTCAGTGACCTTACATTAAAATTCTTGCGTTCTTGCGTTCTTGTGTATGTGTATATTATGAACAAATTGACAGGAGTAGGTTATGATCAAGTATGTGATTGCACGTGCATGTATGTGTGTTTTGTGCAAGTCGCATTATATAAAGATTATTGTATGTTGTGTGTAAGTTGCATTATTTAAAGATTACTATTTCTGAGAGAGTTGATAGTAGAATTGCAGTATTGTAATATATGCTTTTTTTCCTACTATCTTGAATATATACATGATTTTTCCTTTTAAAAGCAAAGTGTGTCAGCAGTGAAAGAATACATAGAAACAAAAGAACTGATCCACAGATGCCTCACATCTGCTAAAATAAATTAAAAAATAAAAGGAGGGAGTAAGGGCAAATGCCTGACCTGCACATAAACCCAACAGACTCATCAGACCCTGAGAGCCTACTAAATGCTACAGTAGAGATAGGGGTGGAGTAACAATTTTCATGGAAATGTTAACCAGGTACTGTGACTGTAAAACAGGCAATATGAATAAAATGCAAAGGTGTAAATACTTACAAAAAATCACACAAACATATATGTACACACATGCATGGATTATCCAAATATTTCGAAGTATTTAAATGATTTTCTGGTATTTGAATGTCAGTTACAGAGACAGTAGCACTCTTATTAGAAGTAGTATCTAGCTGACACTGATACACAGTAAGAAATAATCTAATATCACATGTGTGTAACCAGTGTATCACCAAGTAACCACCACTTACCACAAACCTGACACAATGCAGAATACACAGCTCCACTAATATTCAACTTTTGTTAATTCTTATGAATAGTGCTAATGATTCTGTGTTTGTAAAGCGCTTAAAGCTTGGTCTCCAACCAAGGACAGGCACTGTATAAGTATCCATATCCATCATAATCATCATCATAATCAACCAGCAAAAAAACACCATATTGCTTCCATTTAATAAATCAATATGAAAGGCGATCATGTTGCTCAACAAGAGAATGCATCAGGGCAGCACACCCTGACCTGTGGAGTGGTGACAAGAATGGCACCGTCAGGGTTGAAGGCTCTCAGATTCTCCATCACACTGATGTGTTCATCAGATGTTCCTGGCGGGGTGTCAATTATCAGATACTCTGTGTCTTGCCAGTGCACATCACTCAGGAACTGGCGAATCATAGCTGCAGAAGAAAAAGAGAGGGGCGGATGAATGAAATAATAGTTGCTCACAGCACATATACACATACGCATAATCTGTGCTATAAAAGTATGATATAATCATATATTTTACTTTTAAAGATTTTAAAGAAAAAGTATAAACACAGAATCATACATGTTTACAGCACTGTGACAAGTAAAAAGCTAATGCCACCAAAACCCTTGCCTGCTGAAGATTTTTTTTTTTTGCGAGATCATTGCTCATACACTGCAGTTTAAACAGATATAAAGTTATTTCAATTCTGTTGCACGAGATTGTTGTCACTGTTGTTTTTAAATATCAATCAAAGAAAATTTCTATGAAATCAAATAGTTTAAAAAAAAATTTTTTTAAATCTACATCATAATTCCAGGATATCCAGCAAAATTTGTTTTCATTAGGTGCCTGTGGCCCTGTATAATCCTAGTGCTTGATCAAAAAGAAACTGGCCAGCCAACTGTGTGTTAGCAAGTGACCACTGGACCACACACCCCTTGCTCCTGGTGAACTGGACTGACCACCCTTCTCTTCATTCCCTCTTCCCTTGTAGGCTACACGTGTAATGGCAGTGGATGTGCTGGTAACTGGTTCATGTTCACTGTCACTTTGCCCGGACCTGCTTCAGATGCAGGCTGCTCAGACTCTGGCACAAAACTTACATCACCGTTTAATTTCACTCTGGGTCATGAAGTGGGTGGTGACTTATCATCATAGTAAAAATCTGAACCACCACACAGGCTTTCCTCCCCATTATCCATATCATTCATTATTTCATGACCCACTTCTCAGACTGTAAACCTTCGAAAAATCAGCTGAGACTAATCTGTGCTAGACAACACCATTTTGACCAGCCATGTCAGCAACTGACATTGGAATTTTCCACTCCCTGTGAGTCATTCAGTGCAGACCCAAAATGTCCCAGTGATGTTACCAATTCTCAAACATTCTAGAAGACAGTAAGACATAGAGTAAGTCCCTTCCCTTTAACCATCAACTACTAACTGCTGATGAAAACTGGACATGCCAGATACATCTAGTAGGCATATGACAGAACAACAAAAGAGTTTATGTCTTAACTCACTCCATACGAACGGCGACAGTGACGACGTTAACAGCGTTTCACCTCAATTACCACCATCAAAATATTGCAAGTGGGAGGCTCTTATACTGAAGAGGTGTTTGTTGACAAAGAATACCACACTTCTGACGACGGAAGCTAAAGGTTGGGTCATTCAGACACCCACTGGACATCTGAGGGGTCTGTGTAGAGGAGAAGAGAGGACTGGCCGTACTGAGTGAGTTAATCCTATAACAGGCAATGGATTAATTGACAGAACCAAGATTCCTCCTCACACAGTCTAACTCAAATTATTCTTATCATTCTTAACAAAACATCTCATGTTTAAATATCAATGAAAGTCCTGTGATATTTCAGACAATGCTGATGATAAGTTTTTATGAAGTATCCTATTTCAGCACACTTTTTGGTGACTTGTCAGATATGTCTCATTTCAACACACTTTTTGGTGACTTGTCAGATGTGTCCCATTTCAGCACACTTTTTGTTACTTGTCAGATGTGTCCCATTTCAGCACACTTTTTGTTACTTGTCAGATGTGTCTCATTTCAACACACGTTTTGGTGACTTGTCAGATGTGTCCCATTTCAGCACACTTTTTGGTGACTTGTCAGATGTGTCTCATTTCAGCACACTTTTTGGTGACTTGTCAGATGTGTCTCATTTCAGCATACTTTTTGTGACTTGTCAGATGTGTCCCATTTCAGCACACTTTTTGTGACTTGTCAGATGTGTCTCATTTCAGCACACGTTTTGTGACTTGTCAGAAAAGTCTCATTTCAGCACAATTTTTGGTGACTTGTCAGATGAAAAATCTTGTGAAGATGTTACACACAAACACACATGTATGCACACATACGTATACACAGACATCACACACACTTCTCTCCAATTTTCAAATATAGATACAAAAGAAACACAAGTTTAAATATTAATTTTAATTCTCCAAATACCTGTTTTCTTTGGACCCCGCCAAATGATGGCCTCAGTGTTGTTTTCCAGCAAGAAACCAATGGACATGACACCCAGATTCTGTTCTGAGTCCACATAGACAGGCAGCCATCTGGATATTCGGTATTGCAGCAATTCTAAATCTAATTCATGTTTTAGAGAAGCAAACAGGAAAAGAAATAAATGATTATAGAAAAAAAATATAGAGAAATATTTCTTAGAAAAAAAGAGAAAGAACCATTGAATGACCTGAACCATTGAATGACCGGCCTTCTGTCAAATGTATTTCTAAAATTCATTGTACTGTGTTTGTACATTTTCCCATCAGAATCAGTCAGAGAATACCTGAATAAAGCCAAACATAACTAAAAAAAGAAAGTCTCTATGGGTAGGATTGAAATGTAAAAGAGGTTAAATAAGTGTTTACAAATCAAACTATTAAACTGGCCAAAAAATAACAAAACAAAACCCTGCTACATTAACAGGAAGAAGATTTTTTTTAATGTTTTTAATTTCCATTTTTATAACATATAGACAATTAACATAAATACCTATATAAGAAAGGGGAAAGACAAAATGGACAAACAATGAAAGCAAACCAAAGATGAAACCAAAACATAATGACATAAATATACAGTTCAAGCATGAGTACCGGTACTGATCCTCTCGTGACATTATCCGGACCAACTCTTCCTCCCAAATTTCCTTGACTGTGGTACTCCCACTCCTACTCCATTAAAAATTATTATTTAAAGGCAGGAGAGGCAGGACAGCCCACGCTACAGACTGAACCTGGAGTATTGAGATATGTAATTTCAAATGCTAGCCACTCAGCAAATTAGATTTTATGTTCATAAACTCAAACACTACACAGTGATTTCAGAGTGACTGCTGGTTGTTCATGTATATAGCCCCAACTGCCTAATTACACCACACACGCATTCCAAGTAACTCCTGACAAAACCTCTATATTGCACAGCATTAATGAGACAGGCATCAACATAAAGCTATGTGGGCACACATAATTCATATAATAATGATAAAAATAATAATAGAGAGTACTTATATGGCTCCAAGCGCCTCACATGAAACAATACATATACAATTGTGTATAATTACATACCTCTGCACATGAAAAAAACAACACATTCATGCGTATCTAATTACATACCTCTGCACATGAAAAACAACAACACATTCATGTGTATCTAATTACCAAGACAATACTTTAATTGCAGATATGATCACACACACACACACACACACACACACACACACACACACACACACAAAACACAAAAAAACAAACAAAAAGAAAACACCCACAATTGTACACATGCGCGCACACTATCTTGTGCACACACACGCACTCACGCACACACAAACACCCACCCACAGATACACACACACACTGCATGATTTCAGTTGAGACAGAGAGTACAGACTGAATAATATTGGACAAAAACTGAACATTAGGGAACACCACATCAGGATGACGTCCGGATTCAGAATGAGAACTGGAAATGAACACCCTTTGAGTGCAATTGGAGAGGTACTAATTGAGAGCTGTGCAAGAGATTCCAAAAGTACGATGAAGACGATTGAGAAGCATATCATGATCTATTGTGTCGAAGGTGGCAGAGAGATCAAGCAAACACAGAACTGAGACATCTCTGTTGTCTGCGCAGGACAATAATCTGTTGAATATGTGTAAGTCGGCTGTCTCTGTGATAAGAAACTCTAGGGAGAGCTGGACAGTACAAGGTCTTCAGAGAAGAAGTCCCCCTCAGTCAAGTGTTTCGGCCCTTAACTCCTTACACTCTAAGGGGGCCGGGCCGCATCCTGGTCATGACTCCTGGATGCCCTTGTATTGCCGCCTTTTCTTCTTCTTTTTTTTTTCCTGGTCCTCAGCAGGACGTTTCCAGTTGTGATTTTGTTGGCGCCAATGTACTGTGATACTGTCTGTATACAGACTGAAACACTTCAAAGAGGTCATTGGACGACAAATGACTGAGGAGTTGATGAAGAATGACTCTTTCAAGTAATTTTGACAGAAAGGGTAAATTTGGAATAGGTCTGTAGATTTTTAGGTTTTCTTCTTCTTCCACTTAATGACCAACATCAGTATGCTGATGAAAATCGTTGTGTTGTGGGAGGTTGCTTTTGGGTGCAATTTAGCTGGGCTACCGAGGGATGTTCTGTTAACTGACAGGCGAGATGGGGCACAGTCCACTGGTGTGTTCGCATCTCCAGCTAGGCCATTCCAGCTACCTTAGCAGTCCCCGGGAATACACCTGAATGGCACAGCCCTAGCCTTCTACAACACTACTTACCAGTGGGAAAAAAAAAAGACTAGGTTTCTTGAGCAGTGGTGTGACCAGGGCATGTTTAAAATCTTCAGGAAAAGAACCTGTAGAAAAAGATATGTTTATTGCCTTTGTGATAACTGGAAGACCGTTTGAGTACATATTCAATCAGCTTATCTCAATAACTGTAATTGCAACAATTTAAACACAACAGGAAACAACACACACACACACACACACACACACACACACTCACTCACTCACATATGTGCACAACTGAGGTTTTTTTGTTAAGTACACAGTTTGCATTATCTAAATCAAAATCAAGTTTACCCTTCTGAGCACTGATGTATACTCTTGTCCTCCAGGTTGAACATCTTTGGAATGCTGGGCCCACATAGATCCACATCTAGCAATCCCACCTGCAAAGTGCATGGAAACACAGGCACTAATAATAATAATAAGAATATCAATAAAAATATACATTCATATAGCACCATTTCTCTCTAAGAGCTCTGGGTGCTTTACATGAACCATTCATGACCACTTTCTCAAAACCCCTCTTTCTCAACTCTCCCTCTCTCATTAGTCATGCATCCAAAGTGAGCTGACAAGGATGGTGTTGGAGAAGAAGGAAGCGAAGAGTGCTTATAGATAGGTTTTAAAAATATGAGTTTTTAGTCAAGAGCGAAATGCAGAGAAAGAATCACATACACAGATATGATGAGTAAGGTTGTCACAGATATGAGGAGCAGCAAAGAGGAAAGAACTCTCACCGCAGGTTCTTGTGTTGACACGAGGAAGTTTCTGAAGGCAACAGTCAGAGGAAGAGTCCTTGAGAGAGTGTAAACAAAGGTCAGAAATATATGTGGGTCCTGCAGAGTGGAAAGCAGAATAGCAGAGACACTCAACTTTGAATTCAATGCTCACTTCAATGGGGTGCCAGTGTAGAGTACGAAGTGGGGAGAAATGTGACTAGTACATGAGACTCTGAAAGTCAGACGGGCAATGTTGATGATGTTGATCTTGATGCTTTATTACCTGAGGCAAATAAGTTAGATGAAGATGAAAAGAATTCTTTAGAAGGACTAATAACCTATGCTGAGGCACATCAAGCACTGAAATGATGAAAACTAACAAAAGTCCAGGATCAGATGGTTTACAATTGATTTTTAAAAATTTTGCTTTGGGAATTTGGAGGTGTAAAATCATTAAATGAGAGTTTTCTAAATCTGCAATTGTCTGTAACTCAGAGACAAGATGTAATCATTTGCATACCTAAAGAGGAGAAACCAAAGCAGTATCTGAAAAACTGGAGAATAAAGTTGGTTTTACCGAGGTTAATCCATGAAAATCAAAAGGCTTCATGAAGGCTCCCTATATTGTGGAAAACATTAAAAAAATTTATGACCTGCTTGATTATGCAGAAACAGAAAACATCCCTGGATTGTTACTCACAGTGGATTTTGAAAAAAGCATTTGACAGTGTTTTGTGGTCTTCCTTGGAAAAATCATTATGCTTCTTTAATTTTGGTCCTTAAATTATTTGGTGGATCTATTTACTTTTTGTAAAGATGTGAAGTCCTATGTTTCAGTAAATAGAATAGAATAGAATAGAACATGTCTATTACCAAGTGTACATAACAAGATACGAACATAAATCAAAAATCATACACAAACACAGATACAGTAGAAATTATGATACATACAAGTGCATATCAATATAAAATGGACATAATTCTAATCCTAATATAAATGGATAGTATTCTAAATGGTTTGATATAAAAAGAGGAGTACAACAGTACAATTGGGGGATCCATGCTCACTTTATTTATTTTCAATTTGTGCAGAAATTATGTCTTTCGTGATAAGACAGAATAAGGAAATTAAGGACATGGGTTAGTGATGATGAACTTTTGTTGCCTCAGTTTGCTGATGGCACATCTCTGTGCTTGGATGTAGTGCAAAATCCTTTAAAGAATGTATAAGTTGTTACATTATTTTTTCAAAAATTTCTGGTCTACATATCAATACTGATCTGTAAGATCCCATGTGTACACTTTGTAATCAAGACATTCAGGATATCCAACATTTGTTATAGCAGTGTCCTGAAACAAGGTCGTTTTGGACAAATTTTGAAAAAAAAAAAATGCTGTATGAAAAATGTCACCACAGTTCAATGTCCAAATTATCTGAATAGCTCGTTATTTTTGGTGCAAAAAAAGACTTCATTACAGAAGCTGGATTATATTTCCTGCTACTTACTGCGAAATTTCATATTTATAAATGTTATTTCGCAAATACCAAACCAAGCATTCAACCATATGTTGCAAATTTATGAAACAGATACTTAGAAATGAACTATCTTGCTAGAATTACAGATGATTTAGCACTATTCATTTCAAGTGGATGCCATATGAAACAATGTTTACACAATGGTAAAGTGAAGATGTGGAAACAGAATGCATGTACACAATGACTTGATTTTTATTTACATGATGATTTCCATCTCTTTTTGACTGTCACTGTTTACATAGTTTTGCTAGTGGATGTAGATGCACTGTGGTTCTCCCAACCCCCCCCCCCCCCCTCCCCTTTTTTATATATCAATAATTGCTATATTGTTGTAATATGCCCTCTCTCTCTCTCTCTCTCTCCCTCTTTCTGAATTCTTTCCTTTCTCTTCCCCTTCCCCTGAGTGTGCATGGTTCTCTTCCCTTTGTTTTGGATGTTTAAAATCAAAAGAACAATTAATACATGTACAACACAAACTTTATTTTTGGTAATAATGACATAAGCTTTATTATATGTGCTATATATGTGCTCCTTTTTTCTTTTCTTGTTCATATGTTACACATGTTGTACTGTATGCCAAAAAAAGAGAGAAAAAAATAGTGTTTCACAACCACTGACTTGTATCACACCAGCCATGATAAATGTGGGTGAAGTTCATGTCAAACATAATTGCTGCCTCAACTTCTGAACATTCTCAGTGGTGTTCCTCTCACATTACCCTGACTCCCATGAGACCACCCAACAAATATGATCTTGCATTTCTGCTGAATCAGTAAACAGTGCAAAGCCTGTTCTGATCAAACATGAAAACACTACAGTACATACTAAACCTAAAACCATCAACAACACTGGTTAGTCATGGTGCCGTTCCAATTCAATGATTCAGCTTAAATACTGGCACACTGCTCCCCTATGAGTCTTCTTCAGTGTTTGGGGGCTGCACTCCCACATTCACTCATATTCAAAAAGAGGGCTTCTACATGTATGACAGTGTGTGTAGCATATGCCTATATGTCAGTTAACGCTAATAATTGCATGTGCCAATGTTGATACGTGTGAGTGTATGCTGGTGAATGCATGACCAGGAAGCTGATGCTGTGTGGAACTGGAAGGAGAATTGCACATGCATGATTCACTTGTGATCAGATGTCTTGTAACCTGACTATTCAGAAATTGATGTTATGAAGACAGTCTGATCTTAAGATGAGATCTGGCCGCGCTTCAGAGCAGCAAAGAGAGAGAAAGAAGTGAATATGTCTTCCTGCATCTTTTAGTCTGAATGCGAGAGAAGAAAGAGAAAGAACAAAAGCAATGTACCAACAGGACCACCACAGCTTAGCATCACCAACAGGATTTCAGCACCATCACAAAAGTTTGACATTGTTGTGAGAATTTTTTATCTCCACGAAATTACAGGCACAAGACTGAAGAACAAGTTCCTAAAAGACTGTCAACGTCAACGCCATCCATAGCAGCAATTTAAAATAAATCGCTGGTAAAAATCATCAACATTGATACTTTGTTCCTGTTGTTCTGTTCCTGGCAGCGGCATTACAACAGCACAGAAAATCAACACAATACCATCGCTGTTGTCGAAATCTTATCTCTACATGGTGCGACTGGAAAAACGTAAGTAAAACCAAAGACGACTGTCACACATGATCACTGTTACTCATGCATATTCATTGTGAAATTACCTGCAATCCCATCTCCTAATTTGTCACCTGAGTAGCCATCTACATCAGTTCTGGAGCTCCAAGAAAATCACCTGAGGAGGTTGTAGCTGTTACGGAGGGAAATCCTTCCTCACAGCTGATTTAGTGACAAGTCTTTAAAAAATATATTCAAAAAATGAAGATGGCAAGCAAAGAAGACCTCTTTGCAGAGATTGAGAGACTTAAAGAGCAGATGCAGCAGAGTAAGATCCAGCAACAGAAGTGTGCAAGGAAACCATTTTAGCAAGAGAAGAAATTGGAATCATTTTCTGGTGATCACAGGAAGGATGTTCAAAGTGGGTTGAAGAATGCAAAGTAGTCATCATGTCGCCAAGATTTAGGGGGGACCCTAAGAACCCTGAAAAATTCAACCTGGCTCAGCAAGTGAACTTTGCACTAGAAGGAAAGGCAAATGAAGATGTGGAGATTCATGGCAGATGTTCCAAATTAGAGGAGATTTTCAGCATTCTGATTAAGACCTTTAGTACAGCAAGATTCTTCACTGAGGCACAGAAATAATTCTTTGAAAGGAGACAGCATCAGGGTGAATCTCTTCATGAGTTTTCCTATGACCTTTGTTGCTTGATGGATGGAATTACACAAACCAAACCAAGTTTTGCAGACCAGAAAGATGAGACTCTCAGAGATCATTTCATCAATGGCATCAGTGACACTGTTAAAACCTAGAAAATTTGAAGGAGATCATCAAAAAACAGCAGAAGCAGACTGACCAGATAGTGAACATTATGAGGAAGATGAACTTAGATACACGCAGTTACTATGGAGATGAGACAGTCTTTCAAGAAGCATCAGGTGGACAATCGTGCCACCAACGATGCCCTTCATTTAGAAGAGGAGGAATCGGAATTAGGACTGGAAGCAGATTTAGAAGAAGCCAGTTCAGAAGAAGAAGGTCTAGAAGACCAGGCAGTTTTCACAGACAACCAGCAGCATATAGGCAGCATACATCATGCAGAGACTGCCAGGCTGTTGGACATTGCCCAACTATTACAGCGACAATTGATGGAACCAAAGTGTCATGCATTGTTGACACAGGCTCCATGGTGACAACCATAACAGAGGATATCTATAATCAGCACCTGAAGACACTCAAGCAACTGAGAGAGAACACCTACACACTGACTGCAGCAAATGGCCTTGGAATCCCCTACCTGGGCTACCTATGTGTTAGGAACAGAAACATTCAAGCAAAAAGGCATCTTTATTGTCAAGTCGGCAGCAGATACAAACACAAGCAAGAGAAGAGAAAGACTGCCATGTCTGCTTGGAATGAATGTTCTACAAGACTACAAGAACCTTGCCAAGGTGCTGACAACAGCAGCTTCAAGTACAGAAGTTGCATAAGACCCATTATTGACAATACTGTGCAGAGGAAGAGGACATCCAAATTCATCAAAACTAAAGATGACTAGATTCTACTCCCATCCAGTTGATTCTCAGTGGTCATGACCTCAGGTGAAGCAGAGATCCCAGAAGATCAGGAAGTCATGATCCAGCACCTGCATTGCAGTGAACACCTGCCAAGGGGTATATGGTAATTGACACATTCACCAGGAAGAAGAATGGACTGTATCCAGTGCATGTGCACAGGTTTGAAGAGGGAACTCACCTCAGCTCCGGTGCTGACCTATGCTGACTTCACTAAGCCGTACATTCTGCAAGTGGATGCCAGCTGTGAAGGTCTTGGAGCAGAGCTCTCCCAAGAAGTATAAGGCAATATCAGAGTTGTAGCCTACGCAAGCAGAAGACAGAAGCCAACAGAATGCAACATGGAAAACTACTCCAGCAGGAAGTTAGAACTCCTGGCTCTGAAATGGGCCATAACTGAGAAATTCAGAAAGTACCGGCTAGGGTCCAGGTTCATGGTACTCACTGACAACAACCCCCTGACCAATCTTGACAATGCAAAACATGGGGCAGTGGAACAGCATTGGGTGGCAGACCTTGCTCCATTCAACTTCACTCAACAGATCAGGAAAGGAAAAGACAATGCAAATGCAGATGCTTTGTCAAAAAGAGGTGGATCAGAAGAAGCTGTCTTGAATGCTGTTGAAGCAGTGACAGAATCAACATTCATCCCTGCTGAGCTGAAAGAAGATATTGCCATTACAGATCAAGAGTTACACCTGCAAAGTCAGACTCTTAATCTGTCTGGAGAAGCAGCACTTACAAAAACTCCAGCAGCAAGACCCTGTCATATCAAGAGTCATCTCCTACATGGAACAGAAGAGGAGGCCCGCAAAAGCAGACAGGTCAGCAGAGTCCATGGACACAAAAAAGCTACTTGGACAGTGGAAGAGGTTCAGCTCACATCAAGGAGTACTGTACCGAGTCATCAGGACACCAGAAAGAGAAGAGACCTGACAACTTGTCCTTCTCAGGAACATGAAGCAGACGGTGCTCAAGCAACTCCATGACAACATGGGACACCAGGGCAATGAGAAGACCATGCAGCTACTAATGGTGGAGGGTGACAGCAGATGCGGAAAACTACTGCAAGAGATGCCAATGCTGTGTGGCAGCAAAGGCACAGATCCCTGCAGAAAGAGCGCCACTACGAACAATGCTGGCTACATGCCCATTGGAAGTGGTAGCCATTGACTTCGCCCATTTAAAACCAGCCAAAGAACATCCTTGTCCTTACGGACTTGTTCACCAAGTTCACTGTCATGGTGCCAATGAGAGACCAAACAGCAGAAACCACAGCAAGAGTGATCATTTGTGAATAGTTCCACAAGTATGGCATCCCTAAGAGACTTCACTCTGATCAGGGGAGGAACTTCGAGTCCGAAGTCATCCACCACCACTGCAAGATGTATGGAGTGGACCAGAGCCAAACGACCCCTTACCACCCCCAAGGGAATGCACAGAAGGAGTGTTTTAACAGAACACTCCATGACCTCTTGAGGACACTACCTGCTGAGAAGAAAAGGCACTGGACCGAGCACCTGCAGTCCCTGGACGTTGCTCACAACACAATGCCGCATGTCGCAACAGGTTTCGTACCATACTGCCTGATGTTTGGTAGACAACCACGGCTGCACATGGACACCATGCTGAACAAGGAAGAAGACTCACTTTGCCCTGACTGGATACTGCACCACTGTCACAGTCTGGATTTGGCCTACAGACACACCAGGAGACTTCAAGAAGAGGCCTTGAAGAGGAAGGAGCTGTATGACCAACATACATGGGATGAATCAATGTCTAAAGGACAGACAGTTCTGCTGAGAAATCATCCCCACAAAAGATACAAGATACAAGATAAATGGAGAGAGGAGATCTACAAAGTGGCAAACGTCTACATCTACACCGTCATCCAGTGGAGTGTTGGCCTAGAGGTAACACGTCCGCCTAGGAAGCAAGAGAATTTGAGCACACTGATACAAATCACACCAGCAGTCACCAGTATTTTCTCCCCCTCCACTAGACCTTGAGTGGCAGTTTGGACGCTAGTCATTCATATGAGACGATAAACCGAGGTCCCAAGTACAGCATGCATTTAGTGCATGTAAAAGAACCCATGGCAAAAAAAGGGTTGTCCCTGGCAAAATTCTGTAGAAAAATCCACTTGGATAGGAAAAAAAAAAAAATTGCAAGCAGGAAGTAATACAAAAAAATGGGTTGCGCTGTCATTGTAGCGACACGCTCTCCCTGGGGAGAGCAGCCCAAATTTCACACAGAGTAAATCTCCATGTATCTCCAAGGCAGGCAAATGTTTCCACAAATCTTGGATTCTGCTGAAGAACTTTGATGGGTTTAATTTTTCCAATGCCCTTGAATGCACTTGTTGTGTTGCAGCCGGTATAAGCATGAAGAGCCAGGAAGGCAGTGCAGTGCTGTTGCCCGTATGCTTTTGCAATGTCAGTGACGTTGATGAGCCGCGGTTTGTTCCTCATTCCTGTGTTGAACAGAATCACCATGTCCTTCATCTGCAGAGCAAAGTGCAGGAGAATGAAGAAAATGTCCTAGTCGGGATTCTTGATGCGGACGAACCTGTAGCCATTCCGTTCAGCGTACGCACAGTATAGGGCAACTCTGGAATCCGTCTCTTCTTGTAAGGATTGCGACTGGCGTCGTTGTCTTCAGCTCATCTGCCAATTGCAGCAGGAAGGCTTCTCCCTCACATATCAGCATGACTTTTCTGTCTTTGAATTTTGGCGCATTCTCATCTTTGCTCCAAACGTCAAATAATACTTGGGTGAGCTGCTTCTTATTTTTGTTGTTTGACAGAAACGTCTTCCAGTCTGCAGGACGCTTGGTGCTTTCTCCTTTCATGATGATCTTATCGCCAGTGCCTCTCCTTTTCCTTTCCATCGCTTTGATTGAGTCCGTTTTGTACATGTCTGTACTGAACACCATGTCCGTTCCCTTTGGCAGCATGTCAAATATCTTCTGGTTGACCTTGAAATTGGAAGGAAGCTGTTGCAAGCAGTGATACACTGCATTGCCATCGATCACAATCAGCGTCCCATCATGGGGAGTTAGAGCGGCATCTTCCATATCTTTGGTGACGTAGTTGAACCCTTTTGCTTTGTCGGTCTTGGCAAGGGAATTGTAAGCAGTGGCAATACTGTAAAGTACAGGAGTAAGTTGTTATGTCATCAACTGTTTCAGATCGAGTTGAACACCTACTTCCTGTGCTTCACAAGGAGTTGAAAGGCAATGTTCCCTTGTTGTTTGTATTCCACAACCTTCTTTTTGGTAGTCTTCATGTGGACGGTTTTGTTCATCGATGCCATTGTTTTCAGGTTTAGCTGCTTGACTGGTTCAAAGAAATGGTCATTTGCCATCATTCTCTGCCGGCTGGGACAGATGCTCCAGATGACAGAGCGATGAGTTTGACCGAGGCTTCCTCACAGAAAGGGTTGATGAAACTTTTGATTGCATCCTGAGTCTTCATGATGTTGCTTTTGCTCTTCAGTATCTCAGAAGGACGCAAGTCACGATGTCTACTGCCAACCTCATCACCTTGTGCCATGCCAGCCAGGTCGAGAGTTGCATGAAGATACTTTGACCTCTCATGGGTTGTCCTGACCCATCTGTGGTTGGCCTTCTGGTTGGACAGCAGTCCCGTGAGATCAGCGCCACCTCCGCCAGCCCCTCCTCGGCTTTTGGCATGCTTCATGAACGTTTCTTCCATGGTTTTGTCCACTGCACAGCGATTGCCAGGAATGAAGGACTTTGCCACATTGAAAGCACCTCTCTGCAGCATCTCCTTGGCTCCAGGATGTGACAAGTCATGTTTGCCAAGAAGACTGAGAAGGTCAGGTAGTGTGTGTAGTTTTGTCCATCGAAACTGAAGAAGAGGTCTGGCATTTGGGACATCGTTTGTGTGTAGAGCAGGAAGTGGTTGATTTTGACAGCCTCAAGGAGTGCAAGGACAAGCCATACATGATTGATGTATGACAAAGAAAATTTTCTATCTAAAATTACGTTTAAGTAACATACTTACCGTGACCCACTAGTGCAGACTCCGGCAGGGGTCTGACACTCCGGTCCTGTGCAAACTACTATCCACCTATGAGGAGAAAACGAAAGTAGCTACGGCCGATAACCTCCCAGAAGTAGGTAACCTCCCCTGTGCCCGCCTGGCTGGCGCCCTCTTTTGACGGCAATATGCCAGAACCAGCGCAGCATGCAGGAAGCGGGGAGGACGGGAGGGTCTTAAATTTGGGTCACAGTAAGTATGTTACTTAAATGTAATTTTAGATTGAAAATTTCCTTTTAATTACACATGCTTAACCGTGACCCGCTGGTGCAGAATAGTGCGACAAGGTGGAGGGCTCACCTGTTCTACTGTCTGTGTGCTGCGATGGCCTGTTGTGCAACTACCACAGAAGCGATGCCTCTTGAACCATCATCCCGCAGGCGTGCGACGTCTCTCAGGTAGAAGTCGATGAAGGTGGCAGGGTTTTTCCAGTAGGCAGCATTCATGATGTCTTGCAGCCTTGTTGAGTGCGCTAAGGCAAGAGAAGAGGACCAAGCTCTGACTTCATGTGCTCCGGCTGAGGAGGCATCAAGTCTCAATCCTGCGTCTGCATACATGCAGTTAATCGCATTGACTATCCATCGAGACAGAGACGTCTTGCTAATGTCACGTGGATGGTCCAGGTTCCAGCTAATGAAGAGGCGTCGTCTGGACGATCAGAATGGACGCGACCTTTTGAGGTATACACGCACGGCCCTGACCGGGCAGAGGAATCTGTCCTCATCGTCATGGGCCAGTATAGAAAAGAGAGGTTTGATGAAAAGAATGGGAGAGGGTGTACTGTGAGTTTGATTTTTGGCAAGAAATCTGGGGAGGAATCTAAGTGAGATAGATCCGTCCGGCTCAAAGGCTATATCTTGTGTGATGCCACTGAGGGCATGTACCTCACCACACCACCTGCCTGAGGCTAGTGAGATGAGAAAGAGTGTCTTCATGGAGAGTAGCTTGAAAGGAGCTATAGCAAGGGGTTCGAAGGGGGCCTGGCCTTGCGGAGGTATTGTAGGACCAGAAAAAGGTCCCATGAAGGGGTCCGAAGGGATTTACGTGCATGACTGAGGGATGCCCCTCGGACCAGTGCCCTGAGCAGGGGGTCATCTGAGAAAGAGGGCCCGCCCAGTTGCTGAAGAGTGGAGCTGATTGCAGTGCAGTGGACGCGTACTCCGGAGGCAGAGAGGCCTTTGGCGGAGGGGAAGAAGCAAGGAAGTTGGCGAGATCGATATTGGATGGGTGTGTGGGATTCACTGAGTGGGTTGAACACCAGGAGAGCCAGCGGTTCCAGTGTGCAGAGTAAACGCCTTGAGTGCCTTTGCGATGTGACCTGCAAAGGTCAGCCGTGTCATCGGAGGCGCCTAGTGCTGACAGAGATTCCCGCACAGTAGCCAGGTGTGTAGGTTGAGGACCTCTGGGTTTCCGTGGGGAATGCCTGAGCGGGGCTGGATCAGAGAGTGTCTGCCGATGTGAAGGCGGAGTGGGGGAATGTGAATGAGGTGGAGCAGGTTGGGGAACCACGGCTGTGCTGGCCAGTGTGGTGCGATGAGAATCATGGTGGCACTCTTCAGCCTTGCCTTTTTGAGGACTTTTCCCATGATGGGAAGTGGGGGGAAGGTGTACCCCAAAAGGTTGGACCAGCTGATCGATAGGGCGTCTATGGCCCAGGCCTGCGGGTCTGGGACTGGGGAGACGTATGTTGGAATGCAGAAGTTGAATCTTGTGGCAAAGAGATCCACATGTGGTTTGTGCCAAAGGTCCCAGATCGGCTGAAGTGTTGAGTGTGACAGGGTCCACTCCGTTTGGAGCACGGTATGGGATCTGCTGAGGTAATCTGTGAGAATGTTCAGCTGGCTTGGGACATGTGGTGTCAGGCGGATGTTGTGCTCTTGACACCAGAGGAGGACTGTCTCCGTATGCAGGGACAGCTGTTGTGAGTGTGCCCCCCCCCCCCCCCCCCCCCCCCCCTGTTTGTTTAGACAGCATGCTACCATCGTGTTGTCCGTGCACAGCATGATCGACCTGTGCAAGATGTGGGGGAGGAAGTGCTGGAAGGCCAGGAAGACCACCTCCAGCTCCAGCTTGTTGATGTGCCACAACTGCTGTTGCGGTGTCTAAGTCCCCCGACACCGTGTGGTCCTCCATGTGGGCACCCCAGCCCATGTTGAAAGCATTGTGTACGGTTCTGCATCCGGTGTTGGGTTCGAGATTGGAACCCCGGCCTTGAGCCATTGCATGTCCATCCAGTGCTGGGTCGACTGTGAGAACCATGTGCCCAGAGGTATACGGGTGTCCCATGTCTGTGAAGACTGGGACCACCTGTCTTGGAAGTGTCGCTGAAATATCGAGGGACTGCATGAAACCTAGCAGAGAGGCAAGTTCCTTGGCAGACGCCGAGGTTACCTGTGATAGCTAAGAGAGGAGACTGTAGCCTGTAGAGGCGAGGTATGGCTGGACGTATGGTCATTGATACTGAATCGATCGCCATACCCAGGAATTTGAACTGCTGAGAGGGCTCCAGTTCTGATTTTTCTGCATTCATGAGAAAGCCCAGTGATTGGCACTGGTTCCTGACAAGGTTCAGGTGGTGCTGGCAGAGGGCTTTGCTCTCCGCAAGGATCAACCAGTCATTTTGGTAGACCCTCAGGCGTATGCCCTTGCTACTGAGGGCTAGACATAGTTCCCTGACCACCCTGGGTCTTTGCGCAAGGCCAAATGAAAGGGCTCTGAACTGGAAGGACTTGCCGTCCCATGAGAAGTGGAGCCACTTGCGGTCCCTGGTGTGAATCTGGATATGGAAGTATGCGTCTGTGAGGTCTATGGAGACTGCCCAGTCGCCTTGCCTGATGGAGTCCCTGATTGACGCGGGTGCTTCCATGCGGAATGGTTTGTACTGGTGGTACTTGTTTAGAGGGGAAAGGTCTAGAACTGACCACCATCTGCCAGAGGCTTTGGGGATGACGAAGATGCGGCTGAAGAAGCCTGGTGACAGAGGAGGAGCTTTCTCTATGGCCTCTTTGTGGAGAAGAAATGAGAGAAAAGATTTCGTCCCACAGGGCTGAGCAGGCTGCGTCGCCCTGTGGGGGACTGGGGGGGAGGGAGGAGGAGAGAGGGTGAGAGGTGCTTTGGAGGAGAGCCAAGGCAGGCGAAACCCCAACCCTATCACTTGGAGGACCCACTCGCATGCTGGGAGGGACAGCCACGCTGGCATGTGCCTGGATAGGCTGCCTGCTGGTGCACGAGTGGCGGGTGAAGGGCAGGGGTGAGTCATTGGGGGTGGGCCAGTCTGGAGCTGGCTGTCAGCCTGTGTGGAGGGTGAACTGCATACTGCTGATGCCTGTACGCCCTGGGTTGCCCCCTGGGTTGCACTCTGGCATTTGAGGGGGAAGGCTGATGTGAGCGCGGCCTGAAGGTGGCAACATTGCTGCGCCGGACAGTATATAGCTGATGTCACGGAGCGTGCCGCAAGTGTGCCGAAGTGCGGAGAGGGCCTGCACCAAGGGCAAGGTCCCTACGCAAGGCTGCGTGGTGTTTCATGGCCGCAGTGGGGGAGCCCTGACCGAAAAGGGAACCGTCGGTGGGGGTAAGTGCTCTGAGGGAAGCGTGTTCTGGCAGAGAGCGCACACATGGGGATTGGTCGAGCACAGCATCCCTCCTGGCCAAAATGATATTCATATAGGCCTGTGATTGTATGTCTGCAGAACGCACGAGAAGCTGGCTGATCTGCTGGATGAAAGGGGAGAAAATGGTAACGTCAAGGCTGGCTGGTTGCTCAGTGAGGGTTTCCATGAGGGCCCTGGCAAGGCCCACAAGGAAGCTTTCCATGGCAGCAGTCGATTCTAAAGATTTGAGAGCTTCCTCCAGATCCATGAGGAATTTGTCAGGTAATGTTACTCTGCGACTGTCACGTAAGTTTTGCAGGAGGAGTAGGTCGTCCTCATGAGAGGAAGGAGTTTTTGAGGAATAGGGCCCAGAGCTAAAAGTGGAGGTTTTGAAGTTTTCAGGAATTTCCCTCGACCCATTGCAGCTGGAAAATTTGGAACAGAGTCAGAGGGGACATCGCTGATGGGTTGGCCCCTGATTAGTGCCAGTGTGTTCTGCAGGGCCTCAACTACCATGGTCGATTGTGTAAGAGCATAGTGAGGGGCATGGGAGGATCTGTGGATGCCCATAATCTCCATAGCACCACAGGTTAGAGGCATGCCCGGTGCACGAATTGTCTCCACCCTATCTGAAGTGTAGGAAGCTAGGAGGGCTAGTGCTTCTTGCAAGGAAACCAGCTGATTATCTTCCAAAGGTGGTTCCTCTGTATCAGTGTCCCCATCAGAAAATGTCTCTCCTATGGCATAGGATGATGGGTCAGGCTGTGTGCTGGGCACGTGACCAGGCTGCTGGGAGGTGGTTGTGGAGGGTGGAAGCGGATTTGCTGCAGCAGAAAAATGAGCAGTGGTAGATGGTGTGGCACCAGGAATCAGAGTGGTGCATAATTGTTGCAGCAAGTTAACAATGAGTTGCTGGTTGTTTGGTTGAGCAGCTTGCTGATCCGCCATTAGTGGGTGGGAAACAGGAGCAACTGGCGGTATGGCAGATGGGGTCATCACCACATAGCTTGTAGGGGCTGTGCACACATCCGCACTGAAGGCGAGGGGTGATGTCGGTGCAAGGGAAGTAACTGTGGCGGTGACCGGAATGGGTGCCAAAGCAGGAGTTGCCCCCTTGGATCAGCTGCTCGGGACAAGGGGGAGGTTGCACGCATATGTGCGAGCGTGTCCCCTAGTGGTCCACCTTCCTCCCTATACATGGGGAGGGCATCCCTAAGTGCCTCGGTCACTATAGGATCCAAGATGGAAGAGGCATGCCGCATGGGGGGCACATGAGCCTATGTCACGGCTGCCGCCACGGATGCATCGCACAAAGGGCCCTGTCTTGTGTGCGGATCCAAAGCCAGTGTATGGTGTTGTTTTCCCAAAGGGATTGTGGCACATTCCATTGTTGATACTGTGGGTATAGGCAAAGTGATAGAGGAGATCAACTTGGGCACTGCCGACTGGCAGGACTGAGAAAACGCGGATTGCGTCGATCTGTTCACGGATAGAAATGAATAGTATCAATGGCACCACTGATCTGAGTATGGGGTAACGAACCCCTAGAAGTCACCGGAGGAGATGTTGGAGGCAGTGGGGGCCTGGAGTTGACCGGAGGTAGTGGAGGAAGTGGAGGCGGTGGGTTCGCGTTGTTCAGAGAGCCCAAAGTAGAGGGCCCAGAGTATCTGCGAATCGATTGCGATCGCGCCTTAATTTTAGCCCGATCGCACAAACGAGCCACATAATTATGTGACCTGGTTGAAGACATAATTGGACAAACAAAAAGGACGCCAAAGAATCGACAGACAGATAGAAAATACAAAAAAACTTAGCCTTATGCACAGCACAGGAACAGGAGTTGAGATGGCTGCCAGAAAAAGAGGGCGCTAGCCAGGGGGAAACATGGGAGGTTACCTACTTCCGGGAGGTTATCAGCCGTAGCTACTTTCATTTTCTCCGCATAGGCGGATAGTAGTTTGCACAGGACAGGAATGTCAGACCCCTGCCGGAGTCTGCATTAGTGGGTCACAGTTAAGTATGTGTAAGACAACCAAAATTGTGCAGCTGGTCCAAAGGCTCCTTCTCTGAACTGTTCTTACTCTGCCATGAAACTGGCAATAGCTTCATCTTGCTAAAAGATAAGATAAGATAAGATAAGATTAACTTTATTATCTCCAACTGGAGAAATTTGGTCAGGTGCATTATCACAACATAGACAAGTAAACAACATGGGGACAATAACTGTAAAAGCCAACAACAGCCCCTACAAATATTACAAAGATACAAATGTAAAAAATATCACATATATCGTTTCATACATACATCCACACACTACAGGTAATAACTAGTATTCTTAATGTAAAAACAGAAAGAATTAAGAAACATTATTTGAATATAATTATAAACATAGCCTACTATACTGCACATTGATTATAATAGACAGATAAGATAAGAATAAAGATGAATTGCGGAAAACCACAACCAGATAATCAGCACACACCCGCACCCCCCCCAGCCCCCACCCCACCCCCACCCCCCACACACACACACGCGCGCGCGGATAGCTTGATTAAACAAGAGTAATAAACATATGTTCTCAAATAAAAGCATTTCACATATTAGCTTTTAAAAACATTGCAATTAATTATTACATCGTAATTATTAAACAGGAATATATTTAGAATATGGACGTTAGCATTAGACATATTCCATTGTACATTCATCCTGCATATTGCACATTATTCTTCCTACATATTGCACATTCATTATAACCAATTGTCACGTTTTAAGCTCAGTAAACACACACACACACACACACACATGCACACCACAACTAGAACAAGGTACAGCCTATCATACACGGACTTTCACACGTCTCACATGAGAGTGCATGCGCGCACACACACACACACACACACAGTTCTCAAGAATTTAAAAGGTGGAATGAACGTGGAATAAAAGTCTTCAGAGCTCTGGATTTCAACTTAAAAGTCCTGTAGCGTCGTCCTGATGGCAACAGCTCATAATACTTTGCTAAAATATGGGTGTCGTCAGTTGCTATCTGCCTGCTTTTTTTAACCACTCGACTTTCATACAGCTCTTGCATACTAGCTTGTTTCACTCCCACAATTTTACTGCATACACTCATGACATCGTTCAAAACACACTTACTCCTCACTCCCAAACTTCCATACCAGCACATAAATGAAACTGTGAGCACGGACTCGATACAACATCGATAATAATTTTGAAGAATATTTGAATTTATACCAACATTTCTAAGCTTCTGTAAACAAAAAATTCTAGATTGACATTTCTTATGAATGGAATCAACATTTCTTTTAAAAGTCAGCTGATTGTCTAAGATGGTCCCTAAATATCTATATTCATTGACCCTCTCCACTGTTTGACCATCAATAACAAGGTTAGCTACAGGCAAGGGGTCTTTCCAAAAATCTATTAACATTTTTTTTGTTTTCAATACGTTGAGATCCAGATAGTTTTTCTCACACCAGGAACAGAACTTTTTAATTTCACTGAAATAAATAGCATCAGAGTTGGACAGATCTTCAATAGCTGAATCATCAGAATATTTTATGACAGGAGTTTCCTCCGTGCCTCTGCAGTCATTTGTGTACAGTGTAAAAAGAACAGGGGACAGCACTGTACCTTGGGGTGCACCAGTACAAGTAGATTTTAGAGAAGAGTGGGCAGAATGAAAGCGGACAGACTGAGTTCTATTGAGAAGAAAACTTACTATCCAAAGAGTAAGCTTCGGATCAACATCCATGCCTAGCAGTTTGAGGGCAAGGAGATGAGGTTGCATTGTGTTAAAAGCAGAAGAGAAGTCAACAAAAAGGATATGAACAAAAGATCCCGTGTTATTCAAATGAAGGAAAGCATTATGAACTCAGTCAATGTCTCTTTTGAGATGAAAAATGAGGCTGTCTGAAGTTTGATCATGCTGTCTTCTGACAGTGTCAGAAATGACGTGTCTTCATCTCTGATTTCAAGATATCTTTCCAGCACCGAGCGTTCTAGACTCTCAAGCATTGTCTTATGGCAGAACAATGCTTGTTCATAATGTTTGCCAGACAGCACCCCTTGCAGAGAACCAGAAGAGATCAGGCCTGCCTCCAGAAGGATATCTCCGAAACCAGAACCATCCAGCTTTTTCCCAAGCATCTTGAAGTACACACAGGCAAGGTGGAATGTACCGATCAGAATGATATGCTTCTTGTACTGGTCAGGATGGTTTCAGACGATCGGGTAGGCTTTCATACAAACCCAAGATCAAACGCAGTGATAACGTACTCTTGTCCAACCTCTCTCGTGGCCTCCTCTGCAAGTCGCAAGCACTCCTGGACTGTCTTGTACTCGGTGACTGGGTGATGGATCACAGGGTAGTAGTCCAATGCCGTCAAGTTAATGATAATAATATCATTTATTTGACACAGCTCAAAAGTCACAATAATACTTTCATGTTCACCCTCATGGTTCTGCACCACAAGAAACACTTTCCCCATATAGTCTTTCACTACAGTATAGAGTCTTTCATTTCATAAAGAAAACACACACACACACACACACACACACACACACACACACACACACACACATATGTGCTCACACTTGGAAATTGCACACAAACTTTCTTTTCAATAAAAAGACCAATATGAATTTGTAAAGAATTAAATTTGCGTCGAAGCCAAATAGGGGGTAGGGGAGATAACCCGGTGACAGAGAACAGCAGAATAGGCCCATGGTGATGTGGCATAGCTCAAAAGAATCACAAGAGACTGTTCTTTGAACTGTGGTGTACTTTGTTTCTAATAAGTTGTACGGTTTTCGAGAGAGACGGTTTATTGCAAACACTTTGGTTAATTCACAGTTCACAATGTATGACAGACGGTGGGTACACACGTAGCTTCACTGCGGTCACTTTATTGTATATATTGTCGTTCTGATTATGGCTCAAATAACAAAGACACAGGTGATCACAAAACTTATGGAAGGTTTTGGACCCACGAAATGCAGCCACAGCACTTGAGATGGGTACCCTTCAAAATTAAGTCAGAAGGGACAGTGAGTCCCAAGATTTTTTTTATGTTAACATGATTTTTCATGATCCATATACCCTAAAGCACAAAAAAAAATACATATGACAAATTTATTAAGGGGGGGGTGAAAGGTGGACCATTTCTCCTGACAGACTAAGAGTCACTGGAAGTCGACAGCCTACAGCCACAGGATGATCCTCCAGCAGTACAGAAGCCAGCAGCACCAACACCTCCACCAGTCCCTGGGCCAAGGTGCAGAACCAGGTCAACTGCGGGGCAGCACAGGAACTTGCATCATTTGCCTCATTCAGTCCAAGCTCAAGAACAACTGGCAGGCAGTCAGAATTCAGACTTAGATGGCAGACAGAATATTGAACTTGTTCTCCAGAATCCTGCATGAAATTCAGAGTCAGGCACAGCTCTTATGGCCATACCACAGCAAGACAATGTTTTAAAGAGAGAATTTAGAAATGTTTCCAAACAAAAGTAGAGATGATCCAGATGAAGTGTGAAAAAAGACAGTTGTATAATGTGAGATTGGTTGAGACGTTTACTTTACAGGAAGTTTGAAAAGAGTTGTTGAATTTTTATTTTGCACGAGAAAGGTCAGGAAAGAAACAGATTTTAAAATTTTCTCGACTGAATAATAAGATGGTTTTAAGAAGCACCATGAGATGTAACTCCTGAACTCGGCAAAAACGCAATTCTAAAGGTTTCAGAGCAAGCAGAACATTTTTACTCCTTCGTGATTTGATACGGATTCTACCTATGATCCATTTTTGAAAAATAATAGATTGAAAGGTATTTTGATCCAGGTGAATGCAAATATTGTATCCTTGTGTTTAAAAATCTTTCCATACTGCTGAGGCC
>NC_134894.1:49746263-50018763 GCF_041734735.1 Babylonia areolata | reverse complement strand
ATTTCAAGCCTGAAATTTCTTCAAAAGACTCTAATGTATCATATAACTTTTGTAAGATTTTCTATCTCCTTCTAACAAGGACGAAGTGCCATCTGCAAACTAACTTATTTTCAATTCTGTGTCTGATATCTGTATCCCTCTAATTTCTTCATCTTTCAACATTTTACACGCTAATATCTATGCACACAACACAAACAAATAAGGTGATAGTGGATCACCCTGTCTACACCCTCTGCCTACAGGAAAACTTCTGGACATTTTTCTATTAACTGTCACATAGGCTTTCATATTATCATGAAAAGTATGTCCATTTACTTATCTTTTCCAAAACCAAATACTTTCAGAATATTTTGGGTATGATCCCAATTGTAGTTTTTATTTCCTAAATTCAGCTAGATGTGTTTTTTTTTCTCATTTAAGTGCATCAGATCATCTTTGTTAAAGTGGCTTTTTCACTAATTTATTTTGTTTTCAATATTTTGTTCTTGTTTTGTTGTTGTTGTTGTTGTTGTTGTTGTTATTCCTTTGTCCTATGTATGCCATGTATGGTTGGTTTTGCTCTGATTTCCATTAGATGTATATCTAAAAACAGTTGGTCTGATATCATGAACTGAATATTGTAAATTGAGTATTTGGTTCTACGTTTTCTCTTGCATATGGGGATATCTGCATATTGGCCTTCCTTTTTTTTCAATAGTATCATTAATAGGTTTTACATAAGCACAGTCTTTGAGAAAAGAAGAATTAAATTTCCAAGCTTTTGATTTTTTCTTCTTCAGCCCTTGTCTTCCCATTCTATTTAACACTAGGAAAATGCAATTTCCTTTTTCATTCCGACTTATCTTTTTAATTTCAAAATTCAAATTACTGTTCAGCAATATGGCTACTCCTCTCAACCTACTATTATTTAAGAAAATACATATTTGTAGCCCCATTCAGTTCTCTATTGCTCTGATTTCTTAGTGAAGTGGGTATCCTGTGAGAAATACACTGAGCAGTTTTTCTGTCTAAAAGTTAAACATTGAAATGCATCTCTTCTTTTCTGGAAGTTACCAAGACCCTGGCAGCTGAGAGATGATACTATAAATATACCCATTACTATTTTGGTTTCAGTTCATGAGTATATCTAATTCCACATGTGATAATCTTCTCTCTCTCTCTCTCTCTCTCTCTCTCTCTCTCTAATGACTTTGTCTATGATGAACTAGGAAGATACCCAATTTTTTGGAATTCATATGTAAAATATGTGAGTTATTAGTTAAAATTAAATGGGATGGATAATAACAGATTACCTTACAAAGCATACAAAATACTGTTAAATTTAGATAACAATGGTAACAAGATGTGGGTGACAAGTGTACGTACATGTTTGTTTTCATATGGTCATGCATGTGTGTGGTATAATAAGGGTGTTGAAAGTATTACTGGATTTCTTATGTTTCAAACAAACAAAGGATTACTGACTGTAGGTGGCAGGATTGGCACAATCATGTTCAGACTAGTGATCAGTTTTTAGAATATAAAATAAAGACTTGTAATCATGTAGAACATTATATTTTGATAAATATGAACAGGTATGTTAGAAAGGCATTATCTAAATTCAGGTTTGGTGTGTTGGATATTGCTTGCCATTGTTTCAGATTTAAAAAAAAGTTCTTTTAATATTCTGTGCCGTCTATGTCATACAACTGAAGAACATGAAATCTATATCATGTTTTGTTGTCCTGATCTACATGACCTGAGGATGAAATTAATTTAAACTTAGTATTATCAAAATCCATGTCTTCTCAATTTACTAATGGCTAAAAATGAAAACATCTTGACAAATGTGGCTTTATTTCTCTACAAAGGATTCAGGCTACTTTTGGATGTATTAATGTGTTTCATTTGTACACATTCTTCTTTATATTTGTTTAGAATCTATGCTGGTATTATAATTATCATCCGTTTAATGATTATCATTATGTAATATCCCCTTCAGAGAGGGTATTCTGAATAAAATATTCACATTCACATTTGCATTCTCTCTCTCTCTCTGTGTTGTTCCCCTCCTGGATCACAATTCAAACTAACGTGGATCTTTGCATCCTCCACGAAGTGTCTTCCTTCCTTCCTTCCTTCCTTCCTTCCTTCCATAGAGTGACCACAATCATTTCTAGATTATTCGGTCTCTAAGGGAGGGTGGGTGATCTACACAAGAAGTGCTAAACCTATATAAAGATTATATCAAATTTGAGCCGCGTCTCCTGGCGTGTTCATATCGGGAGCTCGTAAACTCCACCAGTAGTGTGTGTGTGTGGTTTTTCTTTTGTTTTGTTTTTAACACCACCCCCATACCCCACCCCTCCAATGTCTGAATAATCAACTTCATCATTGTGGGCACTCTACGGTTATGATGGGAAAAAAATCTGGGACTCAGAATCATCAGCATTTTGTTGTTGTGCGTCAGAATGTATGTCAGGAGCAAGTAGGAGAACATACATGTATACCAGTGGACCATCTCTTTACTTATGACTTGACTTGATCCACGGTTGAGACCGGAGGTCTGTTCGTGGTTCCTCTGAAAACTCAGTTTCTATTTTCCCACTATCTCTCTTCTTTTTTCAGCCAACACTCCCGTCCGTGTCAGCAATTGACATCGTTGACCAGAAAGCGTGTTGGGGTTGCCACATCTGTATCTGTTGAATACATCGCTGTCGCCAAGATTATGGCATTATCGCGACATTGTTGCGAGAAGTTGTAACTCGTAGTGAAACAGGCCAAAATCACACCTGTCTTCAAAAAGGGAGAAAATACAAAGCAGCTAACTACCACCCCATCTCCCTCATCTGCATAGCCTGCAAGCTGATGGAACATATCATCACCAGCCACATCATGTCCCATCTTGAGAACAATGAGATTCTCTGTCCAGAGCAGCACAGCTTCCGACACGGACAGTCATGTGAAACTCAACTCTTAGGGTATGTGGAAGAAGCGACCAGAGAGATAGAGAAGGGAAACCAGGAGGACACTATCGTCCTCGACTTCTCAAAAGCGTTTGACAAAGTCAGCCATACCCTACTTGTCCACAAACTACGTCGTTACGGCATCCGAGGACGCACCAATGCCTGGATCAAGGATTTCCTCAAGGACTGACAGCAGGCTGTGGTAGTGGAAGGAACAAGATCTGACCTTCTACCTGTGGAATCTGGCGTCCCTCAAGGCTCGGGTCTAGGGCCGAGTCTCTTTCTTCTGTACATAAATGACCTCCCTGATGGCATCAAGTTGAAGATCCGCCTATTTGCCGATGACACCATGTGCAGCAAGACCATCATGAAGAAAGACGAGCAAGTGCTGCAAGAAGATTTACACTCCCTTACCACCTGGGAGGAGAAGTGGTCCATGGAGTTCCATCCACAGTAGTGCTCAACGCTGAGAGTTTCCCGGAAAAGGGACAAGACCGCCCCTGCGTATTCGGCAACAAGAAGACAAAGGAAACTGCGCACAAAGCCCTTGTTCACCCACTTCTTGAGTACGCAGCCACCTTTTGGGATCCCTACACTGCAAATGAGGTTGAGGCCCTCGAGAAGATCCAACGAAGAGCAGCAAGATGGGTCTCAAATCGCCACCGCCAAACATCATGCGTGGACTCCATCCTCGATTCACTCAATTGGCCTCCCCTACAACAGCGCCGCAAGAAAGCCCGCTTGGAGATGTTTTACAAATTCCACCATGGTATCATCTCCATCAACTCCAAGTACCTGCCCAAGCCATCTAAGAGCAGGCTGAGCTGTAGAACGAACAACAGCCTCATTCCCTCCTGCACAACACTGTACAGGCAGATGGCATTCTTCCCGAGGACCATACCAGAATGGAACAAGCTGCCTCAGGAAGTTGTGACAGCCGAGTCACTGGACTGCTTGAAGTCCAGACTGGCCTCTCATCTCATCAATATAATGATGTTGGTTGTATAAAGGAAGAAGAAGAAGAAGGAATGTCATTTTATTCTCCAACGACCCAGCACGTTTCCATCACCAGTATAAAGTTATATATAACTAAGTTATATTACCCTGCACTGTTGGACCTGTCCAGTTACCAACTAAATGTAAGTCTATTTTACCAAAGAGATGAAGGATAGCGTCCTTTTGTCATGTGGTTTTCTTCTTTCCTCAGCTGATCTTTCACAAAACATTCAGAGTGCTCTCCCGTTGCATTAGACCGGAAATGCCAAAAGAACCTTCAAGCAAGAAACCCATGTGGTACAGCTGTCTTCTTCTTCTTCCGTTGAGCGACCACAATCAACCCTCTGATTCTTATGTCGCTGTTATGAAAGGGGGGCCTACCAGTCAGCGCTAAAAAAATTGTTTGTTTTTTTTTATTATTGCCAGTCTTGCTGCCACGAAGACGTTTTGGATTTCCTCTCACAAGATCCCTCCACATACATTGCCAGTCTTGCTGCCACCAAGACACACCATTCGGTCGAAACCCAGTGAAGTCCCCTCTCACAGGATCCACTGTCAACATACGTGCGCCTAAGAGCTGAGATGGGGAAACCGAAGAAAGTCAAGAAGTCTTTCAACTACACCAAAGACCGAAGGAAAGAGTGGGATAAGGCAAAGAAAACCCCAACGATTGACTGGTAATGTTTTGATCATAACTGCGAATAGACTGCGCTTGTTTTGTACAATTGTAGATTGATGTACTCTCCCTAAACAGTAGTACATGTAGTAGTAGTGTGGTGGTGTGTGACCATCGTTGTGCTGCCAAGGCATGTGAACCGCTCCACCACACTGAGTCTCTGACCATTGACTGTGATGTTGGGCTCAACGTGGGGTTTCCCAGGGGTTGGCTGATGGAGAACTTAAGTTTTATTTGTGCTGATGGTAAGGCCAAAGTTCCTGCTGGCAGTGGCAAACTTGTCGACGCTGAGTTGCATGTCAGCTTCAGATCCAGCGTTGAGGGCACAATCATCAGCAAACAAAAAGTCTCTGATGATGTCTGTCATGACCTTGGTTTTTGCTTGAAGCCTTCTGAGGTTAAGCAGCTTGCCATCTGTTCAGTACTTTAGGCTGATTCCAACATCGCCATCTCTGAAGGCATCAGTAAAGCATTGCAGAGAACATGAAGCTGAACAGTGTTGGAGCCAGGACGCAGCCTTGTTTTGATCATAACTGCGAATAGACTGCGTTTGTTTTGTAGATTGTAGATTGATGTACTCTCCCTAAATAGTAGTAGTAGTAGTGTAGGGACTGGCAGGTCATCTGCCTGGACCTCTCGGCCTTTTTTATGTCCCCATCGAATCTTCATCTTTGCCTCTTTCTTTTTATTTCATTTATTTAATTTCTTCTTTTGTTTGTTGTTGTTGGGTGGGATACGCTTCTGCAGTAACTTCGCTTTCATTCATCATAACCTTTTTTTTTTTTTCTTGCAAGATGGTATTGTTGTCAAGGAGATTTTTTAACATGTTAGTATTTTGTGTAAGTTTAACTTTGGTGGGTAGTGCATTCTATTTCCATATTTGTGCAATTCGGTTAGCCAATCACCCAATGATTTTTTTTCTAAGGTTGATGTTGCAGTGTTCTAAACAAATTTTCTTTACTGAGTTTCTTGTACTATCATAATCTGACATTCTAAAGATATGTCTTGCATTTACATCATTTATGTTATTTAATATCTTATAAGTAATATAACTATAAGTTTGAATAAAATCTCCTCATAATCTTCTACCTTTCAGTGAGTGTAGATTTAAGTATGTAAGTCTTTGTTGATAACTCATATTCTTGCAAGTTGCATTCTTTTAATAATTTAGTTGCCCTTCTTTGGACCCTTTCCATTGCTATAGATTGTCTGTTACATGGGTGCAACTCTTCCGTCCTGAGACGGATTTCAGTTTTTAGGTTTTTGTCAGAAACGGAACATCCATTTCCTAGGGAAAAAAAGCAACAACAAAAAAAGAAATAGTGCTTACCCATCCATGTTGTCGGTCCAAGAGAGCAACGTACTGAATGGCTGTGCCCACCTTCCTCCCTCCCCAACCTTCCTCCACCTCACCCTTGCACTCCCACTGGCAGAGCTGTCAAAATCACTGCAGCGCTCAATTTTTTTCCTGTCCTCATACCCTCACTAGACTACATACCCTCACTAGACTACACCCCTCATTCACTCCTCTTGCTTCCCTCCATCAGATGTCACTTCCCATATTCTCCACCCTTGCCCCCATACCCCCTCCGCCCCTTCCTATGGCATTTCAAAAATACAAGATAGAATTAGAACAAATCTGTCAAGAATATCAGTTCCTTAATCTTTTGCCATTTCTAGTGCTGTAGATTTTGTACATGAAAGTGAGAAGTTTGAACTGTTGAGGAAAGCTTTCTGTCAAATGGATTGTTTATGTGATGTTATGTGTGTTATTATACAGCTTGCAGATTCGTCATGCCTGGGACAACAAAAAGAGTTTATCATCCAACTTTGAGGAAATGGGTTTGTCGTCAGACCCGAACAAAACCCTTCGAATTAAAGCTGCAAAGGTACAGTGTCCTTACTAAATTATATAAAAATAATGATAATAATAATAACTGGACATTTATCAATGTTTTCCTCATTGCACAAAGCACTGTACAATCCACACACACTCACGCATATGAAACACACTCAGTCCTCAACTCACAATCAAGCACAATAAACATATATATTTAATATGCACATACAAACTTGTATGTACAATACATACATACATACATACATACATACATACATTGTATACATACATACATCCATACATACATACATATGTACGTACATACATACATACAATATACATACATACATGTATACACTCAACACACACACAATACAACATTACAAATATATCTACACAATCAACTAACTACTTTTATGATTGAGAGAGGGTCTAGAGGAAATGCTGCTGGAAGAGGAAAGTCTTGAGGTTAGATTTAAAGGAAGGCAGTGAGTTCCATATTTGAACTGCAGATGATGTAAAGGCTCGACCACTGTGCTGTTCTCTTTTGTATTTTGGGATGTGGAAGGTTCTGTCATCGGCAGTAGAGCGAAGAGAACAGGAGGGTACATAGATTTGAAAGATGTCAGAGAGGTATCAGGGTGCAGTTCCAGATATGACATTGTAGCAGAGACAGGTGGATTTGTATTTGACTCTTTGCTGTATGGGTAACCAGTGCAACTCTTTTAGAAAGGGTGTGCAGTGTGTGGATCTTACTGCTTTATAAATCAGTTTGGCGGTGGAGTTTTGTACCTGCTGTAGTGGTCTGAGGAGTGTTTGCAGATGAATGACAGTGGATGGCAGGGAAGTGGTACTGAATGGAGGAAGGAGTCTGAGGATTCAAAAAACAAAAAACAAAAAAAACAAAAAAAAACAAAAAATCAGAACAGCTTGTGTTTATTTCTAGCGATGTTCATTTTCAGTCATGGTAATTCAGACAGTCAAGTTCAGGAAAAAATATAGCTTTATATTACTTGCTGATCATTTTAAATGCTTGAAACAGAAAGAGGAGCAGGGAATGGTCAGTTATCAAGTAGGACTATGGCATGAAAAGTATTAATTTATTGATTCACAGACGTCCATGTGCACTCTCTCTTTCTTTGTCTTTCACTCTTTGTCTCTCATTTTTGACTCACCTATATAAACAAAGTGAGTCTTTGTTATAACCCAGTGTTCGATTGTATGTATTTGTTAAATTTTAATAAATTCATTTTCTCTGGAAATGCTTTGTTTGCCAGTACCAAATTTGAATGAAAAAATCTTCACTATCATACCAATAATATATTGTAAGCCTTCCGGATTAAGCATTTTTTTCTAGATCATTAAAGGTTTATTTCACTGATGCTAATTTGGCTATTCTCAGTTGTCGGAACATGTGGGTTTGAAGATGGCATGACATTATTTTTCATGTTTGCATATGCAATTAAAAGAAATACAAATTCTGGACAGAACACATGTGTGTGGTTCATCCGTCGGGATCGACAAGGACCATCTAGTCATCCTGGGGGTTGGTGGGTTGGGCTCTCTGGGTGCGCAGATGACTGGTCATCCGCGCCCGGAAGGTTCTGACGCAGTGTGGACAGGGGATGGTGGCGGCTGTCGGGGACTTGTTGGCACTGCTTTTCCTGACCTGTCTGCGTTGCTCTGCTGCAGCAATTCTGTTGGCCTCACAGGATTTGGCGCCTTTGTGGACAGCTGAACGCCACTTTGGTCTGTCTGTCCATTGCATTCAGCTCCCATGTGTCGTGGCTGATATTGAAGGCCTTCAGAGAAGCTTTCAGAGTGTCTTTGAAGCGCTTCTTTTGGCCTCCATTGGAGTGCTTGCCATGTTGGAGTTCGCCGTACAGCAGTTTCTTGGGGAGCCGGTGGTCTGGCATGCGAACTACATGGCCTGCCCAGCGCAGCTGGGCCTGCATCAAGATGGTGTAGATGCTGGGCAAGTTTGCACGAGTGAGCACCTCTGTGCCAGGGGTCTTCTCTTGCCACTTTGTGCCAAGAAGTTTTCTGAGGCTGGTGGTGTGGAAGTGGTTCAGCTTTTTGGCGTGGTGTTTGTAGACCATCCATGATTCACATCCATAGAGCAGTGTGGTGAGAACTATGGCCTTATATATTTTGAGCTTCGTCTCCAGGGTGATGCCTCTCCTGTTCCAAACGTTCTTATGGAGTCTGCCAAAGGCAGCGCTGGCTTTGGCGAGTCTGGCATTCACCTCGTCAACGATGACAACTGTGCGAGAGAGTGTACTGCCCAGGTATGTGAACTTGTCCATCGCATTCAGTCATTGCCCATTGACGAAGATGTTTGGTTCAACGTAAGGCTTTCCTGGAGCTGGCTGGTGCATCACCTCAGTCTTCTTTGTGCTGATTGTGAGGCCAAAGTTGTCACAGGCAGCAGAGAACTTGTTGACACTGTGTTGCATGTCAGCTTCGGAGGCAGCGTTGAGAGCGCAGTCATCAGCAAACAGGAAGTCTGTCCTCACCTTGGTTTTTGCTTGAAGCCTCCTCCTGAGGTTAAAGAGTGAACCATCTGTGCGGTACCTGATGCCAATGCCTACGTCAGCGTCTCTGAAGGCATCTGTCAGAATGGCTGAAAACATGAGACTGAACAGGGTGGTGGCAAGAACACACCCTTGGTTGACTCCGTTGGAGACAGGGAATGGTTCTGAAGTCTCTCCGTTGTCTTGGACTCAGGCCAGCATCCCATTGTGTAGTTGCCGAATGATGGTGATGAACTTTCTGGGACACCCGTACTTTGCCATGATTCTCCAAAGGCCATCTCTGCTAACAGTATCGAAGGCCTTGGTCAGATCGACATACGTTGAGTAAAGGTCGGCATTCTGTTCCTGACACTTCTCCTGGAGCTGCCTGGCAGCAAACACCATGTCGATAGTCCCGCATTCTTTCCGGAAGCCACACTGGCTCTCTGGTAGACCTTGCTCAAGGTGCGCTATGAGACGGTTGAGTAGCACTCTGGCCAGATTCTTGCCTGCAACGGACAGCAGGGATATTCCACGATGGTTGTCACAGGCCTGACGATTTCCTTTGCGCTTGTACAGGTGTATGATGGAAGCATCTTTGAAGTCCTGTGGAACTGCCTCATGCAGGTATGCTGACTAGGGTGGTGTGGAGCAGGCAATGTTTAGGGCATCTTTCTAGCCCCTTCCTCATGCCATGGAGGTGAGCAGTGCTGTCCTGAAGAGAGCTGCTCAGTCACTCAGGGGGCTGCCGATCTCCACCGCTGCTCCAGTCGGTGAAAAACGACCCTATGGCCTGAGCCGCCTGTGTGCAGGTCCGCGGCTACAACTGCCAGTGTACCCACACCTGTTGCTTCATCGCTCACCTGTCGCCACAGGGCTTGGGGAAAATGATGGTATGGGATGAAGGATGACTGATGACTTGTGCGATGACTTTGTTTATAGTGAGGAGGAGTTGCGCACCGTCGACCTCACTCTCTTGTCCGAGACCGTCTGTATCCAGTGGCAAGACGAGGTCAAGACGACTGGAGATGGAAACGGATGCAGTGGATGACCAGGATGTCCTATGTGCCTCATCCTGCCCTCAGCACTCCACAGTGCTCAGCTGCAACCGCCTTCCTCTCCGTTGAACCATGAAGGTTTCTTCCGCAGAGTCCGCCGGATCCAGTCTTCACTTGCTTGGGTAGACAAGCCCTAACTCACCGAGGGTTTGAGACCCGTCGGCTACCCTCACCTTGTTTAGCCAACCTGTCAAAGCCGTTGCCTGGGTGTTGGGCACTGCCGCATGCTAGCAGCTTCTAGGACCCATAGGTGAAAGCTTGGTGCTGGTGGGGACCAACAGAGGACGAACCACTCCCAGAAGAGCGTGACAAGCCCCCCCTCTAGAGCTACTACCCCTCCCGTGCACCCCCTAACCCCCGGACAGAACACATACAGTGACACTAACTACATCATCAACATTTTTCCTGCATATGAATATTTTAAAGTGGATACTGAATTAACTAGAATGAATGTAAAAGAAAAATGGAATTGATAGTTTCAGTTTCAGTAAGCTTGGCTTACAACGGTCTGCGCTGATTTGGAGAAAAATGGCCAATTGTTGCAGTGTGCCTGAGACGATGCCAGTGTCTCCTTTACCACAAACTTAAAATAATTTCTTAGATAACCAAGATATATCAAAATAACATGATATGAATGGTGTTATCACCTTGATACAGTATTAAGTAATCATTTTATCTCGCTAAAAAAAACACAATCTTAAATATTGATTTCGGTTATTCGTTGGCAGATGCGTTTCAATGCTGTAAGTCTACTTGCTTCTGGCCAGAACATGCATGGCTCAATCCCATTAGCAATGATTTTTTTTGATTTTTTTTTCTGTCAAGCTTAAACTTAAAGATATTTACACTGAACACATTTTTAATGATTTTGTTTTTCATTTTTTATTTTTAGTCTCTTTCTCTCTCTCTCTCTCTCACTCTCTCACTCTCTGATTACTTTTCTGGATAAAGTGCATTTCACTCCATCACAAGTGAGTCTAAAAGGTCTTGCCTCTCTTGTTTCTGTCTATTTCAATGTCTGTCTCTGAGTCTGAGTTTCTGTCTAGCTGTCTTTTTTTTGTCTTTTTTTTTTTTTTTCAAAAATTTATCTTGATATTTACAAGGTAGACTTGTTACACTAAAAGATCTACTTCAAACTTTAAACTATTTGTGTGAAAAACTAAAAGGAAAACAGTTTTAATTTATAGTGGAAACGTTTGTCTTTTGGTGGGGGGTTTTTTCTTCGTTTATTGGGTTTTTTTAATCTTCATATGCAAATTATTTGCTGTTGTAGGAATTGTTAGGCCCAAAGGACACTGCTGAAACTGCAAGCAGAAAGGAGACAAAGAAGGGAAAGAAGATGCATGTGGTGAAAGGTGTGTACATTGTATACTATATATCAATATTATTATTAAACAGAATTTTGTTCAGATCAGATCTATATGCAGGCATGAGATTTTTCCGACTATAGTCAGATTTCCGACCGAAAACTGGCTCCAGAGGCCATTTTTTTAGATTTGCATAAATCTGTTAGCTAAAATGCCCAATGTTTGGATAAGCGAACCAATTGAGAATAAGTGTTTCATTGCTCCTCTGTCATCATGCAGCTTATCCGTATTCGGTCGGGATTACAAAACTTTCGCTCGCGGGCTTCACGACTTGCAAAGATACCTGATTTCGTCGATCATCTTCAATCATTGACAAAATGAGAAAACTCACAAAGGATAAATTTTTTGCAGCAGAGATTGATAAAGGAGTGAAAATAAGTGGAACTGGGCCTGGCAGGATGACATCGTGAAAACAGAAGTGAAGAACAAAAAAATAACTTTACGGTTAGGACTCCATTCACAAAATCGACACTGCGGGCAAGACCAAGTGTCACTGGTGTCAAGATAGTATGGGTGCAACTCTTCAGTCTAGGCTTTTTCAGATTTACATAAAAAAACCGGAGTGTCCATTTTCTGGAAGAAAAAAAAAGAAAGAAAATCCGATGGGCCGTTCTATGTTGTTTACCAGTGATCTATCAAAAATGTAAACGGCTGGAATGCTCATTCAAAAGCGTCGTTTGTTGACCCCTTGAGAGGAAATCCAGTGACTTGTCAGAGCAGCAGAATCGATGTCAGAAAGTTTCCTAACGGTTGATTTAAGTTGTCAAAATGCCGATAACGAAAAGCTATCCCTATGAAAGGCGATCCCTACATAGCACACATTGATATCACTGTGAAAAGCACGCACGCGCGCGCACACACATATTCACTCGATCACACACATGCGCACAGACATGCGCGCGCGCGCGCGCACACACACACACACACAGGGGGTGAGGAGCAGGGCATGGGGGGCAACGGGTGGATGGTTGAAAGGGAAGCATGAGAAAAATGTGGAACATAAATAGGCTCAAGGGATGAGAAGTGTAAGTATACTTCTGAGTGAAATATTTATGTTGATGATGATGATAATATGTTTGTGTATCATTTGCTTAAATGCTCCAATTTTTCTTTTTGTTAGTTTTGATTGTTTAAAAGTATGTACAAGTTTATATAATGTAATGTTAAAAAAATGTTCATAAATATGTTTTTAAAAGATAGCAGTTGCCTGAGCAGTGACCTTCACAAAAACCCAATATACAGACCAGGCCCTCAGGAACATTTCCATACAGTTGTAATTAGAATTTTAATGATGGTGCATACAGACATGAGATAAGAATGAAAGTTGGTCAGGTGCAGCAAACTTCTGCACACTCAGACAAACATACACACTAAATATGACTGAATCATCATGAGCGTGCGTAGTATCATGCATTTTAATGGCTTTAGATAATGTTTGATTTCATAGCAATTTTGCCTGACTCAGCAAAGTTGAAAAACAAAATTTGTGGAGCTTTAAAAGGTACACAATATATGCATCTGATTTGCATATGTTTCAGTCAGTCATACAGCAATATATGTATACAGATATGTATTATATTTCTCATACAAAGCCTACCTGTATTGTCCCTTGTTTATTGTTGTCCATTTTATTTCAGAGCTGGAGACAGAAGCAGCACTTCCTCAAGAGAAGAGACTAAAACTGTCAGAGCCAGATGTTGCTTTCTGCATTTCAATGTTGGAGAAGTATGGTGATGATTATAAAGTGAGTTGAAAAACAAAAAAGAAGAAGGAAACAATATTACTATAGGTATCTATCAAGTTAAAAAAAAAAAAAAGAAGAAGAAGAAGAAAAAAACAACACTACTATGGGTATCTATCATTCATTTTTATAGATTCCCTCCATGGAGTAATAGAATAGAATAGAATATGTCTTTATTACCAAGTGTACCGGGGTCACAAGGAATATTGGGCGGCTGTTTCTGTCATGTCCCCTTATCCCTTCACAATAACAGGTTCACTTTCTCCCTTTCACGCTCCCTCAGTTTCTTCCTCTCTCCCACCCCCTACTGGGTGTTGGGAAAGTTTGAAATGTTCCACAATATTAACAGTGACAAATAATTTAAGTATATGAGGATTTGAGTTATGAGAAAAGCCCACTGCATCAACATGATTTTATCATATTCCTTGACAGCTTGGACTGTGTTGCTGACAGAAATCACAGAACAGGAGAACTTTCTATTCCTTATGCCACCAGTTAATACCCCTTTGTGCATATTATCAAAGGATGTCAGCTGGTAGCACCTCATGTCAAACTAAGGGACGACCACCAGGCAATATGGACATCAGTGTTCTTAATCAGGAAGCCCTCAAAATCAGAGCTGTTGCCACCTCGGCATCACTCCAACATACTCAAGGTCATTTGAAGGCAGCATGCAGGCATTCAGAAATCGGGAATCAGTTTCCTCTGAAAGCTCATTTGTTTCCTGTGTTACTTGTTATTTAGACAAATTATATGCATGATACATGGACTGTTGTGTGCAGGCCATGGCCAGAGATGAAGAAAACTACTACCAGGACACACCCAAACAGATTGCACGAAAAATCCGTGTGTTCCGCAGCATACCACAACAATACAGTGCTTACCTCAACTCCAAATGAATGCTGTGATCTGCAGAGAATTTGGAAGTGGATGAACTGGGAATGAATGCATGGAAGTCTGTATGGAATGTATGATCTGCTCTTTTGATTGTCAAGACTGAACATTTTTTTGTGAACTGAAGAATGAAAACATTGTTAAGAATAAAAATTTAATTTGGAATCTTGGCAGTATGCAGAATTTTATGACTGGCATTGTGCTGAAATGAGTTGGCTGTGTGTGTGTGTGTGTTTGTGTGTGTGAGCATGTTATTGTAGTTAACTTATTCAACCATATTAGTGTTTTGTCACAGATAATGGATATTTGATGCATATGTTGCTTTTGTTGATCACTGTTTCTTGAACAGGAAAAAATTTAAGAAATAGTAAAAACCAAAATTTATGTATAAAAAAGTCCCTTGAATATAGCACCTTTTGACAGACATGCTTGTTTTTATCTTGAGAATGCAGACATTTTCTGATTTTCATGGATATTTTAAGTTACATTTGACCTTTTTAAATAGGTCAACAGTTTTCCAGCCTTTAAGCTGAACCATACCATACTTAAAAAGTTTTTGATTGATGGATCCAAACAGGAAAATCATTTATTCATTTACAGTCTGTTCATCTAAGATGATGATATTAGACTGTAAATAGTAAAAGGATGTTGTTTCTTCTGCATTTTGCGTACCAACATTAAACTGTCCATTTTCTACACTATAACCACTTCAGAGTTGCAGCTGTACAGCACAAAACATGGTTTTTAATCTTCTTAAACTCAGTGTCTGTTGAAGCATTACTGGCCAACTGAAAATCATCCAGAATGTTTCATTTCATGATACACAATACTCTGCAAAGTGAGGGGTGCATCAGAATACCTAGTCATATTGGCATTCAAGGCACTGAGATTATTGACTGACTTTCCAAGAAACAACAGTGTCACTTACATCTACACCTGTTACTTAGGAAACCTGAAAACCTATGTTCAGCCATATGTAAAAGATCTCTGGTCTAAGAACAGAATTCCCAAGCTGACATCAAACTCATCCAGATCCATTCAATGTAAAGAAATTTCTTCCAGTTGCCATTGGAAATAAATGGAAGAGACTGTCCTCAACAGTGACTGAAGGGTCACTCCACACCCTCTTTTCCACTTAGAAGACCCACAATGTATACAATGTAACAAGCTCTTTAGTATGAAACTTCTTATTGAATGGTAGGCAGTTAACATGGCAATGATGAACAATGCTTTTTCTATATCCTCCGGAATACACATACTTTGATCATTTTCAAAAATCAGTTGGACAAAGAAAGAGTATGCATTTGTGCACACACATTCACACATACTTGTACACATCCACACGCACACACACACACCCACATACACACAGATGAATCAAAATAATAAAAGCACTCTTTATTGCAGTGAACACTCCAGAGCAAAAACTACTCAGACTGGTACTGTTTGCAATGTAATACTGTTGGATGGAATTGTAATTCTTTAATACTGTTTAACAGACGACTTGTCACCACACTTTTACCAGTAACATCAAAACATTATGGTCTTGAGAACTGAGTGAAAAATAAAGCTGATATGGTTGATTATCAATAAAAATAATCATACCAACATATTTCAGTACTACAGTTTATCATACCAACAAAGTTTTAGTACTGATTTTGAAAAAGCAATACATACAAGAGAAACATGATATTTACATGGAGGATATATATGGGGAAGAAAGAAGAAAAAAGTATCAACAAACATATGCACAAGTTAGTTCAAGTCATTAGTTTGTCACACTAATGGGACTAAATCTGACCATTATATAGCCACCTTAAATTCATCTTGCCAGCATTGCTCAAGTTGATTGAGCATTAGTTTGCATTCAGATGGTTGAATTACTATTTCACTGCCCTGAATGTTGTGTCATTCTGGTAGTGTTACACATGGGATGGTTATCCATCATAGCTTTTTCATCTGGTTGGTGAATGTGAACCTGCATTTAAGTGACACATATACTTGCTTTTTTTTTCTCCAAGGTTGTTGCTGTACAGTTATGAATGCAAACATTTATCAAGAACAATTTTTATAGTGAAAACAAGTAAGTGAAAATTCTCTTCAGATTTTTCTGCAATGAGATAATTCAACACTATACATTTTAAGCACACACGTACTCTTATATTTCTATTCAACCAATATTTATCATCAAAAACAGCGAGGCATATTTTGTACAAGTGATATTCATCATCAAAAAGAGGAAGAAGAAAACTTTCAGATATCAGCCTGAGATTCCATTAGTAATACTGATATTGTCATGGCAAAGAGCATATCATGGTTAACAAATTCTTTAAAAAAAAGAAAGAAACAGGAGCCTTTCTTTGCCACTGTAACAAAACACTGCATGTATTACAATGTGAACAAAGTTTTTAAAGAACAGATTAATACACTGGAATGTACTTTTTTGTCTCTGTATCAGATCATAATGAAATAATTTGAATTTTTCTTTGCCAGAAGTAATATCATGTGCACTCATAACATGTGTGAAAGAGGAAGAATATAACAACTTGAACTGACAGTAATCAAGTTTGGCTTCTGAAATTAATATTTCCTATTATGTCTACATTACGTAGTTGTACATTCCCACACAATCTCATCCATGTTTTCCCCCTTAATTAAAACCTGGTCTATAAATGTTTTCCCATAATATGGGTGCTGTAGACCTACATGTTTCCAGAAACAAAAATGATCAGACAGAAGATTAGTCGATTTCTTGGAAGAGCCTTCCTTCAGCTTCTATACTTTTGCATTGTCCTGCAACAGTCAACTATCATTTGTCAACCAGTGTTCTTTTTCATCTTCATTTTAATTTTATTTCACTATTGGGTATTGGAAATAGGAAGTGATCACAGACAGGCAATTCAGGTGTGTGTGGGGTCGGCTGCAAGTCACCCTCCAACAACAATTAATTACTCTTGCTGCTGTGTGTGCGTAGCATCATCATGGTGGGGATGGGGGCAACAGAATCACTCCTTTTTGGCTCCAAGAGACACACTTATGTACATGCCATTTGACAGTGCTGGTCTCTGTTCTTATCAGGTGGCAACCCTGGTTTTCCAAACAAATAAAAATCGCAGGAAACCATTTTCTTTTCAATTCTGCATATCTCAATCGCAAAACGTGCTATAAACTTAAGTTAGCAGGAAACAATCTATGGTTATAGTTAACTTTGGATCAGCCTTGATTTGTCTTTCCATTGCCTTGACAACGGATTCTCATCTTCAGAACTCTACCACCCTCTCAGAAAAGGGCAAGACTCCTTGATAGAGTGTCTTCGCAAAGAACAAGTCTGTTTTAAAGCATCAGCTATTACTCTCAGGGTACCACACTTTCACATAGTATTAATCAGTTTGAACATTGTTTATAAAGAGCTTTATATTTGGAACACAAACATGAGCAGGAATAATGACTTTTCACAGTGATTTATTCATCTTTTTTCTTTCTTTTTTTTAATCTGTGAGATCAGTATAATTACTGGAGCAAATTGATAGTGTGACCATCTAGAAAAGTGTAAAGCACCCCATATATCAACCCTGTTTTTGACAAGACTTGTACAGGTACAATCACTCAGTGTCATGTCATCCAGAAAATACATGCTCCTTGTTGCCTTTCACTGTCCTTGATTTGCTCAGTAGAGGTGGACTGGGTTGAGGACAGATAAAAGAGAAAGGTGTACATTGAAAAACATCTCCAACAACAAAACAAAGGAATAACTGAACAAACCCTCACAGATGTACATTGTTTTGTTGGTTGTGTGGTTTTTTTTCCAGTGACTTGTTACTGAGAAAGGAATTGCACATTCCAGAATTGAGGGTGTGTGGGTGAAAGAGAAGGAAGACACAAAAAATGTGCTTGGTTGAAGTGTGGAATACTTCAGATTTCAAAAAGCCAAATTATTCAAATAACCATAGTAATATATAAAAATTTTTTAACATAAATCAATACTGCAAGTAAACTATTTTGATGAAGAACATCATCAATTATATCACAACAGAACATCACTGATAAAGCAAAACAAGCATACAGATGAGTGAAAACCCAACAGAACAAAATGATTAATAGCCTGACATGTACGTAAAAGTCTAACCTTATGTACAACTATTTTAATCTGAAATAAATACACTCTCATTTTGATCAACTGAAGTTACATATTTTTATATTTTTACTGTAATCATAATCAACTTCATTGTCATTGCGACACAGAGGAAAGTACATTTGCTTTACTGATGAAATAACAAATATGCTGGATCTGTTACCTGGGTGTATTTCCTTTTTGGCTGCTGGCATCCAGAGATCATAGGATCAGACTGAAAACTGCTTGTGCTTTGATCAAACTTTCACTTCACACCAAATTTTAATTTCAAATTTTGATATTTCTGAGAGTTATTAACTTTTAAACTGTGTAACAAATAAAAATGATTTCCAACGTCTACAAAACTTTTCTCTGTACTTTTGTTGAATGTGTGAGCTGCATGAATTATCTGTTGATTGGCTGAGCAAGCTCCTCAATGCGGCGGGGTATACCCCCTTTCAGCGCCGACTCCTTCACAGCAAAGGCATTGGGATTAAACTGCAGGTGGTCCATACTGGCACGGGTGATGGGTCTTGCCAGTTCTAGGAGGCGGCCTGATGCTTGGGCACGCTTGGCTGCCTTGGACACAGGCCACTCTATTTCCTTGGCATGCTGGAAACCTTCAGCCAAGGGTTTGGCACGTGCCAATTCCATGCAACGTGCAGAAGCCACTGCTGATTTAGCCTGATCAGACACCTGTATATGGAAATAAAACAGCATAAAAATGATGAAACATATCCTGGCCCATTTGTCACAATCTTTTTTTCTTCTATCCAGAGCTGACTGTTTCATTCAAAATAGCAGCTCATCCACAACTTGAGACCTCAGCACGTTGGGTTTATGCAAATGTCAGGCATCTGCAGCTGTTGTTTTTTTTTTCTTCTCTTTTTAAAAAAAAAATACTGGAGATGTGGTGAAGTTTACACAGATCTGTCCCATGCTCTGACACCTCCTTGAAACTAAAATTTGAACTTTTCATAACACACAGTATACTGTGACACACTCGTACACACTCCACCAGGGGTCTGATGCCTGTCCTGTGCAAGATACAACTGCCAAAACAAAGGTAGCTGTGGCTAGTAGATCCCCTTTTATATATTACCTCCCTTACACTTATGCATACACAATCCCCAATTCTATTAGTCATGTTCCAGTCCTGCATCCTGTGCTTCTGATGCTTTCTTTGTATTTTTCTCTTTCCTTGCCAGTTTGTCAAATTGTTCTTCTTGCATGCATTCATGTTTTCTTTTCTAATCAAATAGTTGGATTGTTCTTGCACACAGTCAAGTCTTTCAAAATGGTATGACACAATTTGTCCCATTTACGTGATGGCTAAAACTGAGCCCAGATTGCTCTTGATCGGTGGACAGGCTGAGCCCTCTCACTTTTACTCCAACCACCATTCCTTCCCCACCTCTAACACCACAACCCCCTCTCCTTCTGATCGATACTTGCCCAATCCTATTGGTACTGCCACCACCAATCTCATCTTCAACAGTGCCATCTTTCCAACTGGACCTGAAAACACTGGTGGCCAGTCCTAACAAAAAATTACCCTGGCTCCTTGACTGCCGCCCAGGCACACAGGGGGAGCATGTTTCATCCCTACTGCCCATCAGTGCTGGCTTTAGCATGGAAAAAACAAGATGCAATGGCAGCTAATTGGAAGCTCAGAAAAGTACCACTTCAACAGTGACTTTTCAGATATAAGCGTATGACACATCACCTCAAAGAACATTGCTTAAATGTTAGTTGACAATAATAATTTTGCATTTGTTACCAACTTATATGTTGTTCAAAGATGCTCTAATGCGTTTCAAAGCATTTTTGCCCCAGAAAAAACTGTGGTCAGGACCTTTTAGCATAATTTTAGGGGGGGAAAAATCCTTCTAGATGCAGAAAGTAACCTGTCTGTTAATGATAGTTTCAATTTTACAGTATCCTTACTGTCTTTGCTGATGTGAATTACAGTCTTCTAGTCCACCAGAAGCATAAATGTTTATTTTTTTAAAAATCATTCATAAAGCAGTATGATAAAGGTCTGGAACAGATGACATGACATAAAAATGTTGTTTTCAAATTCTTGAAGTCAAACATCCTGAAAAAAAATGTTGCAATGCAGCTCATGACTGTCAGGAAATAGCAAACATGAAGATGTGAACCATCTGATATAATTCAGTAACTCTATCAACAGGGCTACTTTAAACAAAATGGCCACACCTCTACTTACTGGCCACTGGGGATCACGAAATGGACCATCTGGTCGCGACTTGGGTAGGGCAAGATTTGTCACATGATCCGATGCTTTAGTAAGACGAGCAGCAGCACTGACAACACTCTGAACAGGTCTTTCCCCCTGGAATTCTGAGTGATACTTTCGGTGTTCTGCTAGCTGGGTGGTGCGAGGGCGTTCTGAGCACTGTGTGGCTCCTCCTGGCACTGTCCATATGGGGCTGGCACGGCCACAGCTGAAGTAGAACTGCTGCCTGTTTCATGAAAGAAAACTTTTGGGGATGAGAGGGGGAGTGATCTTTCTTTTCCAAAACATTTACCACTAATTACAGGGGGGAAAATGTCTATACTGTTTAGTGTTTTTGTGTTGTGTTCTTGATCTAAAGATCGATCAGTGGTACATGCTTTGGATAATAATGCTCAGGCCATGTAACAAGTTGCCATCATTTTAATCCACCGTTATTTACCCAGAAAGACATCACATAGAAGCACAAATGGGAATACCTCCGTAATTAAAACTCATGGAAAGTTTATCAATGTTCCTGTTTATGAAAAAGGTAATCCTTTTTTCTTTTTTTTTCCCCTTGCAATGAAAGTTATATTTTCTCTTCAACATCATCACCATGACAATTTTCCTGTGACAAGTTGCATATTACACAAGCATGGTAATAATTAGAAAGGGTATGAACAAGGTAATCCATACACATACAAAGTGTATGTCATACACATTATCAGCTAGCAGACATGTACCATGTGAAATACGTGAGACTCTGAAATCAGTAGAATCACACTTGTAGGGTTTTTTCAATGCACTTGTTTAGAAAGTGATCAGTATCTATGTATGCAAACACTTCTAGTGTGGTACCATCTGTGTATGTGTGTGTGTGTGTGTGTGCGTGCGCGTGTGTGCGTGCGCGTACGTGCGTGCGTGCGTGCATGCTGCATGAGTGCGCATGTGTGTGTGTTTTGCGTGTTTGCATGTGTGTGTGTGTGTGTGAGAGAGAGAGAGAGAGAACATATTTCTTTGTCATTACACCTCACTGATAGATTTAACTATACAAGACAAAAATGACTAATTTTCTGTTTTATAAATTTACAAGTAAATAAGCGAAAAAGAATTCATGTACATGTTATAGTGTGTCAGGCACCTATGGTGGAAGCGTGGGATTTTCTCAGACACACTGCTCACTGATGGACCCCTCCTTCCTACCTCCCTACTCTTCTCCCCCCAACCCCCTTCCATGGCATCTATCCCCACCAACACCCCTCCCCATACCCTCTCTCCCTTTCCCCCCTTCCCTTGGCCAAGTACAGAGGGACCAAGTTATCAAGAAATACTAAGTAAAGATGGTATCTCCTCTGACCATTCTCTTCCTATACACCCCCCTGCCCTTTTCCCTTCCACTCCCATCACCCTCAACCCCGTCCCCCACTCCCCCCCCCCCCAACCCCCCTCCTTACCTCCCATGTCCATCTCTGGCAGGATGGCATCTGCCTCAATGGTCACCACATGGTGTGGTGTGTTTATCATGAGCTGTTTAGAACAGAATCAGGGCAGGGTGATCTTTCCTCCTCCTTCCCTTCCTCTTTTCATCACCCCCCCCCCCCCCCTCCCCTTCTCCTTGACAATGCTGGGTTCTGTGAGGACAGTGCTGATGTGCAAGTCTAGCACTGTTGGTCCCAGATTGGTCTGTTAACTTCAGCCAATTGGAAACGTTCTGGGTCGGAAGATAGTTTGCATATGGCGCCAGCTTGTGAAGAGGATAAAATGAATAGGCAAGTGCAGTTTCTTTCTTTTCCTTCCTTGAAGCAGGCCAGGAGAGCCAGACGGTCAAGACAGTACCATGGGGGCTGTGAGTGTCAAACTAGCATCATTTTTTCAGACTTAGTTGAATGCTTGGTTCCTGGTATTGGATTCTGTGACTAACACATTTCCCCAGTGGGATTGTGTTCCGTCACATGAACATGAAGTGAATCTCACTTTAATTATTGATATGTCAGCCAGGATCTGTGTGTGAAAGATAGGTATTTGTTTAGATTTCTTCCAGATACTCTTGGGTGTATTAAACAGTGGTGGAGAAATGGGACTTTGAATTTTTTGCTCTTGGAAAATGACCTACTCCTGCCTCTGTTTTCTCTAGATCAAAAGATGAATTGGAACCATGACTTAGTCCAGAGTCATGGGGCTGGAAGAGAAAAGGGCTGTTGGAAAACAGATCTGAAGAATAGGCAACTTATAAGGGTATGACCAGTGTTAGTGGTAAATCATGGAGATTCTGAGAGTGTCTTGTGGACAATGAAGTCAACACCTGTGTTGGCTAAGAATCAGTAGCCTGTACATAGTTGGTTTTGTCATATATTCCTTGTGGTAGCTTAGTGTGTTTGACGTTGTAATTTTCTTGGCTTGCATTATTAGTTGTTGTAACACTTGGATGTTCTCAGTGCTACTGGGACATATTTACTTTGGTGATTGTTGGTTATCACTGCTCTGATTTGTTCTTTTTTACTTCAATTCAGTTTGCATGTCTCGGATGTTGTTGTGATTATAGAGTCTGTTTTACTTTGGTTAATTGAACTCACTTATTATTTCATGAATCCTGAAAGTTTGGTGTCTAATTTAAGTCAAGAAACCCCAAGGCATTTAATGAAATGATCTAAAAGTGAGTAATGTATGGAGGTTCAGTTCCATAGGGAAACATGTCTTTTCTGTTTATTTTTCACAAAAGACTAACTGCAGTACAGATTTATGGTGTCTGTGGTTACACTGAACAATAGTAATTGAAATGGGCTAGTAGGGGTTTAAGTACATTACTTGTAATTGTTTGTACTGGTGTTTTGTTTTGTTTTTGTAACTTAGTTCCTGAAGTTTTGGAAACAGTTTGGTGTTAGTTGAATTGTAATGTTGTATCACAAGAACATTATGACACTTTTGGCTGATGTGGTATTGCACAGTTAATGTAACTGGAATGTGCTGATGCAGATACCATGACTTGTGAGAGAGCATAGCCAGCATGTGTATGGCTTAATTGTATTTGAGGCTAGTGACTGAGGGAAAAGTGGTTAAAATAGACAATGTAGTCAATACATGACTAAATGGAGTACTGGTTTAGGGTATTTGGGTATCTCCCCCCCCCCCCCCCTTTCCTGTTTCCTACAGGTTGATATTATGGTATGATGCTTGGACATCATGTTTGGGTTTACAGGTTGTGCATCTTGGCTTACATAAATGATAATGTTGAGTAACATGTCAGTGGTGTGTCAATTGTTGACATACTGTGGGAACAATGTAAGCATTCAGTCACAAAGAAACACAGAGATTATGTGTGTTGCATCTGTGTAGAATGTTTTGGTTGCAACAGTTGGAGTTATTTTGAGGCATGACATACCTATTTTGTATGTTAGGTGGTGATGTAACGTTATATTCAAGGTGAACAAATCTACAGGCTAACTGTATGTTCATGCTTTTCCATGTGTGTGCACATGGGTGATAATGCAACATGGGGAACATGTGTGACTTGGTAGTTGTGATTACCATGTGCTGTAGTCATGTGTTATTTGCCAGTGGGGTAACACATAGCTGTATGTGTTCAATAAGATTTGAGACCACTGACAGGCAGTCCTATGTTGGTGCACACAGGTTGCTATATATTTACCATATTACTTGGTAACAATATGATTCCCATGTAAAAATTTTACCAATGAGATACTTTGCAGAGACAAAGTACAGATTTGTTCAGTCTTAATGGAAACAGCTATTACTGTATGGTGATTTAACTGGAGTTAAACACTAGGAGTTTGTAATTGTCTGCCACATACTTGGTGCGACAGCTATTATTCTATGGTGGTTTGACAGGAGTTAAATACTGGGAGTTAGTATTTGTTAGTCATATATTTGGTGCACATTAACTTATGTGCAACTGATTGTTGATGGTAAGCTATATGAAGCTTGTTTTACATTCTTACATAGATCTCTTTGAGAAGAGAGTGTGCGGCTAGACATTGAGTGTCAGAATGGAGAAAGGTTATCTGTGGAATTGTTTACTTGTCCAGACAACATAATGATGTTTCTGTTACATCAGTGTAATTATGTCTAGCATATGTTTTGGTATTGATTTAACCTGGGTTTTAATATTGTGTGTGTTCCAGGTGTGCTGTTAATTTAGAGAAATAAACACCTCAATTCATCTTTCTAAAAGACCCTGCTGTGGTACGAGGAGAGAGTGGATTGTGTACCTATCCTCCGCTGTTATCCTTCTCTACCCCCTCTTCACCTTCTACACCTACCCCTACTCTACCCCCTTTAACATACATAATTAGAAACTAATATCATTTAATATGGACTACTCAAAGTTCATTACATAACTTAATGATAATTTTTCTGCTCTGTCTTGTCCATTGAGGAATGTAATGGTCTCCATGCCAGGGAGCTTTATGACAATGGTAATCATCAGAAGGGTTCATGACAAACAGTGCATGAGTTCAGTTGGTACAGGCACCAGCAATCACCAGTGACATAATGAGCAGTGTCCTTGGAGCTGGCCCCTCCCTCATGGCTCTCTAGGGACAGATGGCAAGCAATGTCACAGACCTCTGTAAACACATGATCACAGTTACTTACTTGTGTTCCTGCCAGTCAGGGTGATACTTTTTGTGCTCTGCCAATGTCTGTACTCGCTCACTGGCTGAACCCTGCTTGGCTCCATCAGATACTGACCAGATCACAGAGGACCGCCCAGCACTGTAGTAATACTGAGGCCTGCACACATGTGGACACATAGCAACACACACACACACACACACACACACACACACACACACACACACACACACAGAGTTACCTATACACACTCACAGCCTTAACAATTTAAACCTTCAAAGTACTGGAAGATAATAGTAAGTGACTGAAAGTTTGGTTTGATTTGGAATCTGTTCCAGCCACACCTGTGACACAGTCTGTGGGTAGTTTTTGCTGTGCAAGGGTGTGTATCTGGCTATTCTGTCTGGTCTCCGTACCCTCTCTCCGTCGCTCTCTTTTAGTGATTTTGTTCAATTCTCAATAGCCAATATAAAAATAGTTTGAGAACAAGATACGGTGGTGTTCAGTGTGTTTCTGGTGATTTGACTGACCCAATGCCCCACAACTCCACTGTTTGCTTTTTTTCCACACGTATTAACACCCACCCCCACCCACAGGCCCACTCTCCACACCTAATTGTATGAGTGTGTATGTATGTGCTGAAAAGAATGAATGCACACTTGTTAAAATACCTTGCAGTGAATAGACAATAAACCAATGAGAAGAATTTTGTGAAGACATCTCAACATCTTTCTCGATACTCATAAGTGTTTACGTGTTCTTTTAAATCCCCATTCAGTCCAAGCCACTCATTCAGTGTCCACCCTGGCCTTCATCTCTTCCTGTATCATGAGTCACACTGCGGGACAAGCAAGAGAAGGATGACTTTTTGAAACTGATTTATGTAAATCATTGCAAATCATTGCAATCACTGCAATCTTGCATGCAAATCATGTGTTTGAAATTATTTTATATGTTCCACCTAATATTAGTTCATATCGGCTTTGGGCCTTAATTTTGTTATAACTTGTTCTGGATATTGCAAAAGATTCCTTGAATGAAATGTTGACTCATTCTGAAATGTCCCATAAATAGATTGTTCTGTTTTTTCCATCAGGCACCATAGAATACTTGATTGCACACGCAAATTACACATATTACACATGCACACTCGCATGCGCAGCCCGCATGCACACACACACATGCACACATGCATGCACACACACACACTCATACACACACCTCACATGCACCCAAACACATACACATCAACACATTCAATGCACAACCCTCTCACACCTGTTTTCTCCATATTTTGTTTGTTTGTTGTTTTTGTTGTTGTTTGTTTCTTTGATTCTTTTTGTCAATATGAAGATCGGCAGTGGATGGGAGAGGGGTGAAAAGAGTGAAAGCTAAACAGATTCTGTTGTGGGGTTACTGTTCAATGTTTGTCCTCTTGGAGTTTCTTTGATTTTTTCATGTTAAGATACTCTTGTGGTATAACAACATATAATTTTCATTTGCCTGTGAATATTTATTGAATCAATAACAATGGAGAACCTTGCACACACACACACACACACACACACACACACACACACATGCATGCATGCATGCATGCACAACGCATGCATGCACACACATGTACGCACACACAGACATGCAACTGCCAGCACACACACCACCCTAACTTTCCAGTCTGGCTGTCTCTTGAATTATCTTATCCCTTAATTTGTTTGAGCATATTAAGATAAGCTTCTTTCTTCTACACTTTGTCAGTGGAGAATCTTCAATCATCCTGATACTCCCAACTGCATAAGTCAACAGAAGACTTCAGTTTAACTTTTTCTTTTGTTCCAGTGAATTGTTAATTGTTGTTGTTGTTATTTTCTTTCATTTTAGTTTTCTTTTCTCATTTTGTTTCTCTCTTTTTTTAGGTGTGTAAAACCATAACTTTCTGAATGCTGTGTAGGCATTTCGCTTTCAATTTATTTTTGTGTTTGCTTTTTTTTTTTATCAAAGTGGACAAGGTTTACCAGAGCGCATGCAAATAATAAAAATAATAATGCACATAACTTTTCTGTGGCATGATATCCAGTGCTAATACTGCTCAAAGCACCTTACATCATCCAGATGAATATAAACATACAGTAAAAATGTAACAGCAGCTCTTTGTCAATTCAATGCGTTCACAGTTGAGAATCAACAGCATAATCCATCAAACAATAAAAATCATCAAGTAAATAATGTTTAGATTAAAATGAAATACATTCCATAAAACACACACACACACACACACACACACACACACACACACACACACATGCACACGCGCGCGTACACGTACACACACACACATGCGCGTGCACACACACACACACACACACACACACACATTAAGTATCAACTGCACTAAATCAGGATTACATATGCATTGAAAAATCTCTAGCATAGAACTCCATTTGGCAAACAGACTTTGGACTATCTATTCTCTGTCTCTGGATCTTGCAATTGGAATGAACTTCCTCTTTCGCTTCGTCAAGTCTCCACACTCAGCTCTTTCAAGTCTGGCCTTAAAACCCACCTCTTCCCAAAACAGCCTCCCTTCCCTGCCCCTTCCTTGTCTTCAGTTTCTCCAGTTTTAGAATTATGCATGCATGTGAATGACTGGTGTGAAAGCGCTTTGATTTGTCAATGCACAAGATTCAGCGCTATATATTGAAATACCATTATTATTATTATTATTATTATTATTCTGCTGAATACAGAAATGTTTGATTTGTATGTTTCCAGTACAGAGGAGAGACATGTTGGAAGACAAACTGACATCAACCAGAATCTTTCTTCATTATCATAAATGTCTACTATTTCTATAATTTCAGCTAATGTCCAGGGCCAAGGAGACTTTCTAAAATGATGTGATGTCTTTCAATTTCTTAAACTGGGAAATAATTCTACTGACTTTATACAGGATGCTCATTTTGTAAGTAAACAATGGAAACAGATATGAGCAGAATGGGGATATGAGTATTTCTTTGCCTCATATACTTCACAATCAAGAGGTGTGGCCATTTTGTTTGATGATAATTTTGATTTTAAATTTAAAATTGTAATCGGAGATGCTCTCAGAAATCATCTATGATTATTCAAACTATGGGAAAAAAATCACACTAGTTGATATTTATGAACCAAAGATAGGTAACTAACATTTTTGCTTAGAACTAGAAACTCAAATTCAACAACTGGAATCTGAAAAGATAATCACAGGAGGTGACTGGAACCTAGTTTTGAACTCACCACTTGATTATGATATTTATAAACATATTAACAATCCTAAAGCCCAAGAAAAATGAAATGAAATGAAATTATGGTGCTTAGAGCCTCGCCGACCACTAAGGCCATCTCAAGGCTATCGCCACATTAATAACTACTACAAGGGTAAAAAACAAACAATTAAAACGAATCACCACTTCAAACGTTCCACTCAAAGTTTTAAAAAAAAAAATTCCATAGTTTAAAACCTTCAAATATGATTAAAAATGTTCACTTCTTTCAAGAAGTCCATCAGCGTCCACGGAGGGACATAACGAAACAAGGTCTTCAAAGAAACCGCCATGTAATATCTGTGTCTAATGTCATGCAGATCCCAACAGTCAAGGAGCACGTGTTTCACGGTGAGAGGCTCATCACAGGGAATACATCGAGGGGCCTCTTCCCCCTTCAACAAGTAAGATTGAGTAAAAAAAAAAAAAAGTGTGCCCCGCATGCAGTCTGCACAGCACAGACTCCTCCTTTCTGTTCTTCACCCCTGAAGGGAGGGTCTCTTTTAGGTCTGGACGGATCTGGAAGAGCTTGTTGTCCGTCTGGGTGTTCCACTCCTCTTGCCAAAGATCCTTAACATAAGTGTTCACCTTCTGCTTCATGTCTGTGTATGGTACAAAGGATCTCAATAATTCTTTCTTTACAATGTTCTTGGCCAGCAGGTCTGCCCTTTCGTTACCACGAATGCCAACATGTCCAGGAACCCAGGCCAACACAACCTCATATCCTTTCTTCGTTGCAAGAGTAAAAGCTTCATAAAATTCCAGCAGTTTGGGATGAGTGATATTCCTGCAGGCGATCGCCTCCAGGGCTGACAAGGAGTCAGAAAAGATCATGAATCTCTTTTGTTTCGAAGAGAGAACCATTTTTACCGCCAGAACCAGTGCAGTCAGTTACGCAGTGTACACCGAGCTGTCAGATAGGATGTGTTCCGTTGAGTGCCGGTCAGGAAAGGCGGGACAGAACACAGATGCAGCGACTCCGTCCTCTGACTTGGAACCGTCAGTGAAGATTCTTTGAAAAGTGGGAAATTTGTGGCAGAATTCTGAAAAGTAAGTTCTGTAGGCCAGAGAACTGGTGGAGACTTTACGGTATGAGGCCAGATCGAATCGGACCTCAGGTGTTCTAAAGGTCCACGGAGGGCTGTCGGGGAACTTGGAGAAGTCTGAGATGCCACTGACATCCAGATCGGCATTTTCTATGTGCGGCTGAATGCGGAGTCCAAGAGGAGGGATGCAGTTTGGGTTGTCTTTAAATTTCTTGTTGAAAGGGTTGTTGAATACAGCGTCATAAGCAGGGTTTGTAGGTTCAGAAAACAGCTTCAAGTAATAATTTAGGGTCAGCTTCAGTCTGCGGTTGGAGAGAGGCAGTTCCCCAGCCTCTGCATACAGGCTGTGCACAGGGGTGGTGCGGAAAGCACCTAAACTGAGATGGAGCCCTTGGTGGTGTATAGGGTCCAACAGTTTCAGGTAAGACGGTCTGGCTGAGCCGTATACTACACTTCCGTAATCCAGTTTGGACCAGACCAGGGCTCTGTAGAGGTGCAAGAGAGTTCTCTTATCAGCACCCCAGTCTGTGTGTGCCACAACTCGGATGATGTTTAGGGCTTTTTGGCAAGATATTTTCAGCTGTTTGATATGGCTGAGGAAGTTCAGCTTCTGATCAAAAACAACCCCTAAAAATTTGGCTTCCTTGACCGCCGGGATGGTGGATTTTCCCAGACGGATTTCAGGATCTGGATAGAACTGGCGAAAGTTATGAAAATGAATACACTCAGTTTTGGAGGACGAAAAGGTGAAACCATTCTCCTCTGCCCAACACTGGATTTTGTTGACGCAGAGCTGAAGCCATCGCTGGATGCTGGCATACGTGCTGCCAGTTGCATACAAGGCGAAATCGTCCACAAACAGCAAGCTGTCTGATCCCTTCTGAACCGACTGAACGATGTCATTAATTTTGATGCTGAAGACAGCCGGCGACAGAATGCTCCCTTGCGGAATACCCAGCTCCTGCTCGTGAATGTCGGACATGGTGGTGCTGACCCTCACCTGGAATTGTCTTGCAAAAAGTTGTGGATGAACTGGGGCAGGTGTCCTCGGAAGCTGAGCTTGTGCAGGTCCGAGAGGATTCCAAATTTCCAGGTGGTATCGTAAGCTTTCTCCAAGTCAAAAAATATGGCCACCACATGCTGTTTGTTTACAAAGGCATTTCTTACAGTGGTTTCCAGATGAACCAGATGGTCAACGGTAGAGCGATGCTTGCGGAAACCGCACTGTTCTTTCGCCAGAAGGCCATCGGTCTCTAGTTTCCACATCAGTCTACCGTTGACCATCCTCTCCATCAGTTTGCAGATGCAGCTGGTCAGTGCTATTGGGTGGTAGTTGGAGGGGTTCGAGGGGTCTTTTCCCGGTTTCGGCATCGGGATTATGAGGGCTTTCCGCCAGGAGGGTGGAAAAGAGCCTGTGATCCAGATGTGGTTGTAAACTTTGAGCAGGGTGTCCAGACAGGTTTCGGGAAGATGTTTTAAGAGCTTATAATGGACCTCGTCCATTCCTGGAGAGGAATCCATGCAGGTCTGAAGGGCAGATTTTAGTTCATTCATAGTGAAAGGAAGGTTGTAGCTCTCTGTGTTGTCAGAAGAGAAGTTGCAGGGTGATTTTTCTTTCAGGTTTTTGGTTTTGAGAAACCGAGCAGATTTGTTGGCAGATCTAGAGTTCAGTTTGATTGTGGAGGCAAGCAAATTGGTAACTGCTTTCTTCTCTGTGACCAGAGCGTCTGAGAGTTTAACATGGTGAAAAGTTGGGCAGAGGTACAGCAAATTTGGGATAAAAAAAAAAAGGTTTTGTTGACCTTAGGAAAACAAAACTACAAGGAACAGTGATTAGAAGTAAAGCCAGATGGCCAGCAGAAGGAGAAAAAGTAACCAAATATTTTTGTTATCTTCAAAAAAAGGCATTATGTTAGTAAATATTTTTAAGAAAAGGCACTGTGTTAGTAAATATATGTTAAAACTTGTATCCAAGAATGAAAAAAAAAACCACCTTGTGATAAGACAGAAGAAGAAACAAAGAATATTATCAGAAGTTATATAAGGTATGTGTTGTAATGGACATCAAATTAGACAGGTATGTTAGTATTTCGCCTAAATAAAGGCAACACAGTAGAAGAGGCAATAACATTAGAATAAGCAACACACACACTAAAGAAAATGAAGAATTTTAAAAGCCCTGGAATGAACAGAATAACAGATGACCTCTTGATTTTTTTCTGGAAACAATAGGTGTTCTAGCAGTATGTTTTCTAAACCAGGGATTTGAAAAAGAAAACAAAGAAATGTCATTTACACAGTGCAACACACGCACTAAAGAAAATGAGAGAATATTAAAAGCCCTGGAATGGACAGAATAACAGATGACTTCTTGACTTTTTTATGGAAACAATAGGTGCTCTAGCAGTATGTTTTCAAACCAGGGATTTGAAAAAGAAAACAAAGAAATGTCATTTACACAGAGAGAAGGTATTACAACCTGTCCAACAAAAGGAGATTTACCTAAGAAATATCTCAGAAACTGGCATCCAATATCACTTGCAGCGCAATAACCGAGTGGTTAAACTGTTGGACTTTCAATCTGAGGGTCCTTGGTTCAAATCTTGGTAACGGCACCTGGTGGTTAAAGGGGGAGATATATCCGATCTCCCAGGTCAACATATGTGGAGACCTGCTAGTGCCTGAACCCCCTTCATGTGTATACACATGCAGAAGATCAAATACACACGTTAAAAATCCTGTAATCCATGACAGTGTTCGATGGGTTATGGAAACAAGAACATACCCAGCATGAACACTCCTGAAAACAGAGTATGGCTGCCTACATGGTGGGGCAAATAAACAAAAATGGTCTTACACATAAAATTTTATATGTCTGTATGAGTGTGTATGTGTGCATGCCTGAAAACTGATTGAATGACACAGGAAACGAATGATGAGCGCCCAGTGGAAGCCATCAGTTGGCTCTACCCAGGTAGGCAAATGATCCTGTGTTTGTAAAGCGCTTAGAGCTTGGTCTCCAATCGAGGATAGGCGCATATAAGTGTCCACATCAATCAATCAATCAATCAAAATGTAGAATTAATCAACCAACACCAAAGATATTCATGAAAGATCTAAAAAAGCTTATGAAATCAACAAGTATGTTTTCAAAATGTCTATGGAATATAACAAATCTGTGCAGAAATAGACACTATATGTATGCACTGTACAACATTAAACTCTGTGTCACATGGAATCAAGATATGAATGAATAATCACTGATTATTCTCAAAACTCACCTTTTCCACAGATGTTGACTCACTTGTGTAAACAAAGTGAGTCTATGTTTTAACCTGGTGTTCGGTTGTCTGTGTGTGTGTGTGTGTGTGTGTGTGTGTGTATCTGTGTGTCCGTGGTAAACTTTAACATTAACATTTTCTCTGCAAATACTTTGTCAGTTGACACCAAATTAGGCATAAAAATAGGAAAAATTCAGTTCTTTCCAGTCATCTTGTTTAAAACAATATTGCACCTCTGGGATGGGCACAAAAAACAAAAAAAAATGAAGCCTAATTATATGCAAACTGCATTTACTGTTATATTTATATTTTTTGTATTCTCTAAACTTGGCACTTTGATCTGATATTCTGACCCAACATTGGCACTTTGATCTGATATTCTGACCCAACAACAAGAGCAGTCATTATTATCATTTTTTGTTCAAACAGGAACTTCTTTTGCTAAGCATGGAAGTTTTATTTATTTTGCAAACGTTTTGGTGCAGATAGTAAAAAAGGGAAATTACTCTGTAATTAATGCTAGGGGACTTAATTTGCTTTAAACTGATCTTTCTCATCTTAAGCATTACATTTTGAAATTATACACAATACATAAAAAGCTTGGATTTTTTTTTTCAGTGTATCACAAGTGAGTCTTGAAGGCCTTGCCTCTCTTGTTATGATTAGTTTTCCTGGCCTGTGTCTCTGTCTGCGATTGTTGGTGGGTGGAGATAGGAATGGGGCTGTATAGGTATGAATGTGTGTGTGTGTGTGTGTGTGTGTGTGTGTGTGTGTGTGTGTGTGTGTGTGACCTGTTTATTTTGTGATGTGCATAGGCAAATGAATGTTACCAAGTGTATCTGCATCAATGTATGTATGAGTAATTGTATTTGTAAATGCTCTCGGCTCTCCGGAGATAGGGCGTCCAAATATTCATCATCATCATCATCATCATCATCATTATTATTATTATTATGATTATTATCATCATCATTATCATTATTATATGTCATAAGCATTAGAACAGGACATGAAATTAATGTGAGAATGTGTGAATGAATACCTGTTGTTCCAACTGTGATGTTATGAGCCGAGCATTGTAATATCACACAGATTCAATGAGTGAATGAACATGGAATCCATGTGTGAACGGATATTTTGAATTCTGAATTATTATCATTATTTCACTGTAAACTGGGCTTTATGAATATTTACTGTTCTACCCATATTAATCTTGATGTGGAATGATGGATAATCAGAACAACATACTGTTGTAACTTCCCAGAACACAATATTATACGATTATCTGTAAACCTTTGTCTGAATATATAAAAAGAAAGTTGGGCAAAAAAAAGAATTCTGTGAAGAAAGCCAATCATAGAACATTTACTTTCAATAAAATTATGTAACTCATGGGTTTGCTTCAATTAAGTATAATGTACAACATTCCCAAATATACTTTGGTATACTTGGCACACATATTTGATTTCCCTTCATACCTGAAACCATGTGTGGTACATGTGTAAAAAATATGTCTCTGAAAACTCATGTAAATTATTTGGTGCAGATGTATTTCAGTTCCTGATTGACACCAATAAGTTTATATCTGTACATAAATGAGGTTTTGGTTTGTTTGTGGGTATGTATAAGTATCTTCCTTGTGTAGGGCAGTCAGAAAACATAATATTTGTTGTACTTGTTAGATGTGTGTGTGTGTGTGTGTGTGTGTGTGTGTGTGTGTGTGTGTGTGTGTGTGTGTGTGTTGTAATTTCATATGTTTGCAATTGTAAGTTGGGCGTGTTTGTGTATTTGTCCAGAATGGACATTTCTGTACTTACACAAAGGTGCTTGTGTACTTATCAAAATTTATGTACTTGTCAGGTGTACTTGTCATATATGGTTGTGTTTGTGTTGTTGTCAGATGTGAGTGTGTTTGTGTAGTTGTTAGATGTGGGAGTCTTTTCCTCTTGTTAGATATGTATATGTTTATGTCATTGTTAAATATAACATATATGTGTCTGTGTAGCTGTTTGAATTGTAAGTATTTATGAACTGATGTGTACTTGCCTGCCTTCATGCACAGTGCCAGCCTGGAAGTCCTTTTTGGGAGTGGCCAGGGCCTGGACCCTGGGTGTAGCACTTCCATTCATGGCATTGGGGGACACTGGCCACAGCATCTCCTGTGTCCCCCACATGACACGTGGTCTGAAAGTGAACATGTTTCATGTCATGACATCTGCTGTGCTTTGATGTAAATGCTGACATGTGATAACTTGGTCCTGTGTGAGGAGTCAGTTGCTAACACAGACATGCATGCAATCAACATGGCTTCACAGCATGTCAGAACAGATCTCTGTCAAATAACAATCATTGTCTATTTATTGTACAGAAGTGAAAAGATTTCAAATCTATTTTTGAAACAATTTATATGTAATACTGAAATTCCTGTGATAAAAAGTTGGGCTTATCATGTTAATCTGTGACCTGCATAGACCTGCTGTCTGGTTGCCAACAGGTCAGCCCCAACACAACATGCATGTGCCCACCACCCCCTTCCCTTCCTGCTTTGTTCCAACTAGAAGAGCATATTAAATCAAGAACACAGGCACTTAACAATGGTTGTGTGTTCACAAAATAGATCTGATATTACCATTTAGATCTTACCCCAACTCCTCTCTCCTCACACACACACACACACACACACACACACACACACAGAGAGAGAGAGAGAGAGAGAGAGAGAGAGAGAGAGTCACACTTTCTGTTGGCTTTCAACTGAAGTCAAAATAGGCTCAAAATAATCAACGTGTTGATTGTGGCTACACAACAGAAGAAGTCAGCACATACACATTACTCTTTCACAAACTTACAGCAAATGATTGTTTGGTTGTCCTCTGACAATGTCTGGGTTGTTCACTACAGTGCTGACACACACTCTAATTTATAGAGACAACAAATAGATAAATAGAAAGGAAAGCTTATCAACTGATCAAACATACTCATAATGGTTTTGTTGAAATTATATCAACTTACCCAACACATGTGTGGAACGCTATTTTAGGCTCCTTGTGTCTGGCCAGCTGTTGAAGACGAAGTCTGAACAAAAATAAAGGAAAGAATGGTTAACTTTTTTCAATTCAAGACATTAACCCAATTTGACATTCACACACTGAAAGTTACACCATTATGTTTTCCTTATACTGAAAGGGATATGGGTGAAAGATGAAACATGTCTGGGAGTTCATCCAGATTTACAGGCCTGGCTTCCAGCCAGCTGGCATGGCCACAAACAGGCCCATCCTTCCCACTCCAGCAGCGCCACACCCTTCTCACCCCTCAAGTGCCCACATTCACAGCTGGTTGATTTGTCAAACACTAGGCTGTAGCTTGCTCTTTTGGGGTGCTGCTCTGCTATTACCTGTTTGTTCACGCTCAACCTGTCACCGCAGGGTAACACAGAGTGCAATTACCACAACATGTGTTTTCTTTGTTCTTTCCCACTAAACTTTGTTTATCCTCACAGTCATGAGAACTGTAGACCAACCTACTGTCGTAAGCTGGATTACTGAACAGGTCAGCACAAGTCTTGAAAGGTGTGCCAGGCTGGAAAATATTTTCACAACTTTTATGTGATTTGTGACAATGTCACTAACTGTTACTAACAACAGAACAGTTGTTGCTGGCTATTGTTAATGCAAAACTATGTAAGTGACCTATTCAGTTATATGAGCAAAATGTGTTGGGTGTGTTTTTTCACTTGCATACATCACAACAATATTAATTATGTTCAATACCCTTATGTTACATCATGAAATATGTTCTTGTGAAACAGCTTAAAAGAAAATACAAAACACAACAACATAGAGTAATTTGTTGCTAGAGAAATAAAAATCAGATATGTTCCAAACAAATGAATGAAGTCTTGTTATCCACAAAATTTTTGTACATAATTCAAATGCACTTGTTCAGAGACCCAGAAACTGAAAACAAAGTTTATGTTGAGCATGTTCATATTACTTGGACTGCCCTATAAACATGTTGTTAGTTCAAGACCTGCCATACAGTCTATTTGAGCATCTTTCCAAGACCTTAATACCATCAGTGGTTTTCCACATTTTACAACAGTTTGGAATTAAATTAAAAGAGTATGTTAGAAGTTAACCATACAGCTGCTGTTTGCTTCCCATTCCTTCTGTATGTTTCTCTTTGTGTTAATATGCTGTTTTCTGTTGTACTGCAGTGTGTGTGTGTGTGTGTGTGTGTGTGTGTGTGTGTGTGTGTGTGTGTGTGTGTGTGTGTGTGTGTGTGTGTGTGTGTGTGTGTATACATATATGTACTTGCTTTCTTTACCATGCCTGTACCCATATACAATATATACAATAACGGTTTTGCAAAGTGCACAAACAAAAAAACATCCTACCTAGCATTTTCTCGTATCCTCTCATATTCACCTGCAAACAAATATTTCAAATGTAAAATCATAAAATGATGTCCATCTGAACACCATAAAACATACCAGAAACAAAAGAAAAAAGTTTATCTGCTGAATTATATTTACTCTTACAAACTTTTGGTCTGGTCTTGTCAGGTCTTGTGTAATGTGACATGAGTGTAGTTCAGTAGATGTCAGGAAGATCATATTTTGGTCCTCTGTTTAGGGGTAGGTTCTCTTACATGATCTCAAAAGCTTCTCTTATTTTTCTGTAGGGGTAGTTGGTTCCTGTGGTAAAGAACTGATAACCTCAAGGAGTAAAATAAGAAAAGTTTGAAACATAATGTAAAAGAAACCTTCTCTTAACAAAGAAGCTTGGTGCAATCTTCCCAGCATCTACCAAACAATGCTCACAAAACAATACACAAAGTCTGCCTCCAGAAATGAGAAAGAACAACCATCATTCCACATGAAGACAGAAGAGACAAGACTACACAAAAGTAAAATACTTCATAGCTTCTACTGAGAAACAGGTTTTCTATTTAGATGACAGAATCAGGGAACAACTTTAATGCACCGCTTCCAAAATAACATTTTGATTTTCTTGCTAAAATATTTCCTAAAAACTTTTCAGGATGTGTGCATGTGATTATTACCAATAATCATGACCCATTTATATAAAGCATTTTGCATTGTTCTGTTTGTACACCTATTTTCCCATGTTCAAATCCACTGCTACAATTACTTATATTACACACACTTGGCAGTTCACTCTCAGATACCAACAATTATGTTGCTGCCTCACAAGAACAAAAGGTAAGACATGCATACAGGCAATTCAAAGGCTGTATTTATTGTAAAATCAATGTGAATTATATTTCACAACATACCAAAATCCTTTTATTACCTGTTCATGTAGCATTATTGGAAGTTTCATTTTTTTAGTGAATGCTAGGATTTCCACATTAACAACAAACAACAACTGAAAAACAAGAAAGTCAGCCCAATATAATCTTAAGTGTTTCCTTTGAAAAGATTTTCTATCAAATATGTTTATGAAATATTGACCAATCAAATACATCTTTTATCAAAAATACAAAAATACAAATACTAAACACAAAATAGAAGTGACCAGTTTGAATTCATTTTCAACTTTTGAAATACAAAGCAATTCAGCTTTTGTAACTGTAATCAAACTGGTCAGACACACTCTCCATTAACTTTCATCCCGTTATCACATGGCTGCTTCTTTGGAAGATGTGTTTTGTGAAGGGCTGTCACTGCACTGAGACAAGACTGGGTTTATAAATCAGATGCTAGTCACCATTCTCAATGTGTACTCCTTCCTACTGCGATTAGATCACTTTTGTTCAGACACCATTTAAAAGTTCACAAATATAAGTAACTGCACTTCATAAACTCATACCACATTCATCTCACAGCACAATGGTTCAGCAGTCAAGGGGTTAGTTACAGAATTAGTTTGTATTTTTCATCACACTTTTTTAAAAATTGGTTAAACCAAAACTTGAAATACAAAGAATGCCTCGTCATATATTTTGTGATTTGAGAAATGTATTCGTGAATGTTGTAAAGTCAAAGTGTGCACCAAGACAAAGAGAAACGTACTCTTCTGCTAAGTCCATCGCAAAAAGCAATAAAAATGGAAGTTACTGATTGTGAAAAATAATAAAGTCTATTAAATAGGGGCAAACAAACATTTAAGTGTCATTACCAAACTGTGCTCTGTTCTACATCCTTCACAAGGAGGTGCAGTAACTGTGACCAAAGTAGTTAATGGCCATTTGATCTTGTGACAGTTTGTTGGGCTGGTAATCTCTGGTTGCCACACCAATGAAAACTAGCCCAAGCAAGAAGCAGATCCTAAACAAAAGGGAAGTCTGTCATGTTTTTAAATGGATAAAAATCTGCATTTGAACTAAATCAGTTACATGGAGTGGAGATGTTATCAATATAAAAACAAATGTGTAGAGTAACATTCTACTGTCAAAAATATATATGAAACTGTGAACTGGTTTTGTACTTTTGAAATTAAGCATGAAGTTTTAATTAAAATATCATGTGATACTTTTCAATTTTCTCCCTTCTGAGGACATTGTGTCAATATCTGATATGAAAAACATAAAGATACTTAATGCCACCGCCAAACAATGAAACTATTTTTCTGATATAAAGGTGTTTTTTGGTGTGTGTTTTTTTTTCTCCTCTCTTTTGTAAGATTTCAACTTTCTTCAAACATCTTTTTTTTTCCTTTTACAGTACCTTTTTATTTTCACTCCATATTTTTGGTTGGCTGAAAAGATAAATGTTCCCTTTTTGTGAAGAACACACCAGTTAAACCACACATTAAGAGTGAAAATGATGAAAACAGCATCACTTTGGTTGTCCATATATGTATTAATCCACATACAAAGAAAAAATGTTAAGTACAAATTGCTTGACATGTTAAGAAAATCCACACAAGAGAAATGTTAAGGAATTGAGACATGCCACACAGGTATCACACACAAACATACACATGTGCATGTGTGACTGTAAACACACACACACATACATATATATATATATATATATATAGAGAGAGAGAGAGAGAGAGAGAGAGAGAGAGAGAGAGAGAGAGAGAGGTTATTACATCATATCTACATGCAGGTCAGCCAGCAAAATGTTGTACAGTGCTGACTGAGAGATCAAAGAGAATTAATAGTAATCTTCTGCAGCAGGTATTAATCTCTCTTGAAAATACACCTAAGGAATGATTAACATGGTTCATCATAGACTGGTTTACTTAATCAATGGATACTGGAAAGATCTCTGGTTCTAGATTTCCAATACTCTGCTTTGGGTTTTCTACATGGTAAAACCAAATGGACTGAAGGATTACACTGTAAACAATGGGTTCATATCTATACAATCAGCTGTGTGTGTGTGTGTGTGTGTGTGTGTGTGTGTGTGTGTGTGTGTGAATGATATATATAGACAGAGAAAGAAACAGGCTCATGATCACTTTGTCTGTATATAAGTGTTGCGATTAATATGTGGTGCTAATTTACATATATTTCCATGCAGGAATATGCTGAGACAATTAAAAGCATATCTGTATACTATGGAACAAGAGAAAGAAGAAAATTAAGTACGGAAGAATGAGAAAGGAGTAAATGTAACAAAGAAATTGGGGATATCTGAAAGCAGTTCAAGCAAGCTGGAGGACAAGAAGCAGTTTAAATGGCAAGCAGACTGAGAAGTGGACATAAGTAACCAAGTGTAAGCAATTTGTTTTGGGAATCAACACTAAAAATAAACTGCAGGGTGATGTTAGTACCAGCTGACAAATGAACACACCACACATCCCGCTTCTCACTGTCTTTACCATCCTTTGGAAACGCTGTCCCTCGTTCATCACCATCATTGTCATACTCGCCAAACTCTCCTGTATCATGGGATATATATGTGTCCAGAGACAGAGAGACAGATGGAGAGAGTGAGAAAGTGACAGAGAGCAGGCAGATCAGCTAAACTCTAAATCAGTAAAGCCAGGCCTGACTAAAGTCTGAACACTAGCACTCACAGACAAACATGGCACAATTACTGAGTAAGTGACAGTCATACTGTAAAGCACAATGAGATGTGGACAGATATGTAAAGTTTTAGGTGTTCTAGCAACAACAAAAATCATTTTGAATAAAGTGCATCTTTGTTGCAAAGTCACATGAAACAGAATCTGATGTGTGTGTGTGTGTGTGTGTGTGTGTGTGTGTGTGTGTGTGTGTGTGTGTGTGTGTGTGTGTGTGCATGTACATGGTATTTGTGCAAATGATATGTGCTAGTGTGTTTATCATTTTATGTGTGTTCAATTATGCATGTGTGTATATATGCTAATGCATGCATATATATCATATGCACCTGTTTCCATGAACAACTGCATAATTTGAAAGTATAAGAAAAAAATATTAGCACTGCATTGTGAAAGATATAACACATTCATTTGCTAAAATGATTCATGAACATGATTTATAATGGGTTGTTTTTTTTTTTTGTTTGTCTGTTTTTTGTTTTTGTTTTTTATGTGTGTGTGTAACAAAATATTAATGGTTGGTGGGTTTCTAATCAGTTTGTGTTCTCACAGTATGAAACCTGTATTGTTTGCAATCTACAACTTGTATGTTCACATTATGAGGCTGTCACAACAGACTGCTCAATCCACCTCAAATTCACTTAATGATACAGGTCTCCATCCTGTCAACATCATTGCACAGGTGATCTTGTGCCACAAACGAGGCTGTATAACTCCACAAGCATACTGTTATGGTTTGCCAGTGGTGGAGAAATCAACTCATTGGTCAATACACATTATTTTAGGTTTATGGCATCATTCACTGTATTCAGTAAGATGAGAACTTATCTAATACACATGATAAGGAGAGTGACTTTTCTTCCTTTTTTTCTTTTTTCTTCTTTTTTTTTTTTTTTTTTTTAAATACATTTTCTCGATGCATTCTTCATCTTCTATCCCTTGAAAAAAATATACTAGAACATCATACCTGAAGCTAATCCATAATTACAGCATTTGGTATCAACTTTCAAAATCACACTTCCCTGTTTCATCATTTAAGTGGGTGAGATGGCAAAAAATGACCAGTCACCACAAGAGACAGAGACAGACAGAGGGAGAGAGATGATGATAATGATGATCCAAATCCTGTATTTCATGCATCAATTCTTATAGGGACATAGCAAGGCAGCAGCCAAAAAGGAAAACAGGCCCTGCACACTCAAATAAAGCTATAATGGTTTCATGCTAAACTTAAAAGTTAAAGACATCCCACTGCTTGTCCTAATTTTTTTTAAAATACTTTAGAAGAATATATTGTGGAAAAACCACAGTTCAGATCAGCCCTTTAAAAGGAGCATTCCCTAGACTCTGAACTGTTACACAGGGGAATCTTCAGTTAAGTTCTCAGAATGTCCCAAGGGACCTCTCATCTCCTAACCTTACCAATCAACTTTGAAACAGGTGCCCTTCCCTCACTTTCCCACATCGTTAGTCCTCCTCTCTCTTATCCCACCTTATTTTGCAGTGGGTTTGAGTGGTTACATATCAGTGTGTGTGTGTGTGTGTGTGTGTGTGTGTGTGTGTGTGTGTGTGTGTGTGTGTGTGTGTGTGAGCAAGTGCATACATGTGTCTGTTTCTGTAAGGTGGTGTCTGTTTGACAGTCCGTATGTTTCTGTACATGTATGTGAAATTTATTGCAATCTCTATATCTCTTCCAGCTGCCTATCTCTCTTATCAAACACATCCATGTCTCTCTCTCTCTCTGTCTCTTCCCTAATCCAGGTTTACACAATGTCTCTAACACCTCCTGGACTTACTCTGGGAAATCCTTCCATATCATTTAATAATTCATGCACTCCACTCGAACCCAGTCAAGATCATCCCAGTGTTTCTATTTTTGCTGATGATGACAAATTTGCCATATTCACTGAATAATTTCAACAATCAGTTGCAGTGATCAGAAGTTAATCTCTGATTAGTTTAAAGATTTGTAAGTTTCTCACCTAATTCACAAAATTCACTTATGTAATCACCTATTGGGAAGACTTTTAAGTTACCCAAACAGTAATGTCATATTTGCTCCCTTTTTCTTTGATATATACATTTTGCACATAATGATTTCTGGCCTGGTTCTCCTTTTAAAGCATAACTACTGACTGATTTGATCATCAGACTTTCAATCTAGTTGTCAAAGGTTCTGATCCTGACCATGCCCAGTGGGGGAAGATTGAAGGCTCTTCCTGTCTCCCCTAAGGGCTCAGTGAGCCTTTATGTGTACTCCATGACTTGTTGTACATGGAGATATGTTATGTATGTTATATGTTACTTCGTTGGTTTGGTAATTTTGTTGTTGTTGTTCAACTTCTTGTTTGTATTTTAAAAATGAAAAATACTAAGAGAAGCTGCTTGCTGACAAAACTGAAAGAATGTTCCATACCAATACAGAACCCAGTGCCTCGTAATCCTGCCCCACCCCACACCCTCCTTCCCCACCATGTTTGTTGTTTTTTAAATTATGAGATGAAATCATCCGGACTCCTCTTATCTCTGAACATATTTAACCCCATGAGTCCACCAGACTATAACCGACTGCAAATGAACAAGCGGAGAATGGAGTCTGCTAAATAAAAATAGAAAGAGTAAAAAAGATATAAAAGGAGCAGGGTATGAGCGAATGAGATACGGATACTGAATGAGAGAAAAAGATTGGGGGGTCGGGGGGGGGGGGGGGGTGAACAAATGAGAGAAAAAAACAACAACAAAAACAACAGAAAGGCACCCGAGCTGTCACTTACGGTTTGACTTGGTCTGCCCGGCTGTCATCGTGGAATAGTGTTCTTCAGTACAGAATGATCAGCACCTGAAAATCTCACTGTGAACAAAATTCTGTTTCATGACTCCAAGTGTCTCAACAAGTGTCCTGCTGCGTGTGTCAAGGGACACTACTCTCTGGGAGCGGGTCACGTAGCAACAGCGTCTCCATGTCACATGCGTCTGCAATTGACGCGGCAGACAGCTGGCTGGGGCCCAAACGAGCCAGCGGCAACGGAAGTCTCTAGAGGTCGTCTTTCAGATTGCTCCGACCAACAAGTCACTTGTAACTGAAATATTAAACGAGACGTACCTGCAAGTTGAAGTTTGATTTAAGGGCTACAAGTGTGCAAGCCGGCAGCAGTTGGGCCAGTCTTGAACCACATGGCTTTTAAAATCCGAAATGGGTCTTTATTTGTTGAGACAAAGAGTGGGACCGTAATTCTGTTATTTATCCATAGAACTTTAAAACTATTATTTTGATAAAGTCTAAATACAATCCACAATATATGGTTTTTCTTTTATTTGTCAACAGAGCTTAAAAATACAATTTACAGCATACAGTTTTCCACGTGTTGCTTTGAATTTTCTTCCACGTGTTGCTTTGAATTTTCTTAACCACATAATTTTTGAAGCCTTGATCTGTCGTTTCTTTCTTCTTTTTTGTCAGGTATATTAAGACCTGTTTTGTTAACGTACACTGTTACATACGTTTTCCTGCTGATTTTGTCATGTTTTTGTTGTTGTTGTTTTTCTGCCAGACAAATCAAAACCACGTGTCTGTTGATTCTTTACAAAGTTGTCTGGTAGGTCTGGGAGTAATTAAAAAAAGATGTTGAGGTGAATTAACTTTGGTAATGTTAGTATCATTGCAGTACTACATGTCGATAGTCATCTGTACTAATACCTCGTGTCTTTATCTTCCTTTATCATAATTACAAAACAAAAACAAATGAGGAGAGAGTGGATCACCCTGCCTACAGCCTCAGTTTCTCAAGGAGTCGTCACTGCGTTCGAACAAATCCATATACGGTATACCACATCTGCAAAAAGCAGATGCCTGACCAGCAGGATAACCCAACGTACTCAGTCAGGTCTCTGACTACAAACCCTGTTTTAGTACATGTTAATAACATCTCCTGAATGGGATGGGATCAAGGAGTTACTTGCCAACTGCTGTATCTATGAACGCTCCTGTGAAACGAAACTCAGATCTAGATTTGTGTCTGTTCTAAACACAGATACACGGAACAAATTGCATGGTGTAACGGTTCTCTGGCATAGTCAAAACCGGTAATGTCCAATTTTAGCAACCTAAATTCCTGGAGCGAAATTCACGGAAAATTCATGTATAAAGTTGCAATACAGGCATGAAATATACATAAATGACAGTCATTTGACCTTTTTGATTCACTCTGAGTAGGCAACCTGTGGTGAAAATTGCCTGAAAAACCCCTTGATGGAGTCTCCCGTCGGACCGACGGAGGAGTAGGAGTAGTATGTGTGTCCTCATATGAGAGAAGAGGCCGATTCTGGATGCGCAGCACTTACCACGGGTGTTGCAAGGGAAAACGTCTCCAGAAGTTGAGCCCTGCTTCCTTCGCTCACGCTTCTCCTTAATGGCCAGCGTTCTCTTGTTTTCAAACGTCTTTATGCCACTAGAGCACAGCATCCTCAGCGAGAGCGGTCAAGAGCATCAGTTTCCCAGGAAGCAGTGTCTATGTCACAGGCTTTAAGGTTTGTCTTCAAGGTGTCCTTGAAGCGCTTGCGTGGTCTTCCAAGTTCGCGGTGGCCTTCCTTCAGCTGGCCATACAAGAACATCTTCGGGATCCTGCTGTCTGTCACGCGGACAACGTGTCCTGTCCAGCATAGCTGGCACTGGATCAGCAGGCTTTCGATACTGGGCAGGCCGCTCCTCTCTAGGATCTGGAGGTTGGAGACCCTGTCTTGCCACTTTATGCCAAGGATCTTTCGTAGGCATCTCTGGTGAAACTGCTCAAGTTGTTGAATGTGACAGCGTTACGTCGTCCATGTTTCACAGCAGTACAACAAGGTGGTCAGCACAACAGCTCTGTAGGTTTTGATTTTGGTGCTGAGCCTGATGCCTTTGTTGTTCTACAGCCTGTTGTTGAGTCTGCCAAAGGCAGAGCTGGCCTTGGCGATGCGCAGCGTCACTTCTGCATCAAGGGCCCCGTTGCTGCATAGGGTGCTGCCCAGGTAGCAAAACTTGTTGACTGACTTGATCTCTGTGTCATCGATCTTGATTGCAGGTGGGTGGAGGCACTGGCGTTTTGCGAGCTAACTGGGTGGTACTTGCTGAGGCTGATGGTGAGTCCAAAGCGCCTGCAGGAGGTTGAGAACCTGTCCATAATGAACTGTATGTCCTCATGGGTGTGTGCAGCAAGTGCGCAGTCATCAGCGAAGAGGAACTCTCTCAACAGTGCCTCAAACACCCTGTACCTGGCGTGGAGTCGCTGCAAGTTGAAAAGTTTGCTATCTATGCGAAAATGAATGTAGATGCCCCGGTCACAGTCTTGGAAGGCGTCAATCAGCATGGCAGAGAAGATAATGGAGAACAGAGAATGCTTCACACCATTTACCACAGGGAACGGATCCGACATGTCAGTATTTTCCTGTACTCTCGCCTGCATGCCATCGTTGAATGATGCAATCAGCTGAAATAGGCTCTCTGGGCAGCCGAACTTTAGGAGGATCTTCCACAAATAATGGCGGTTCACCGTGTCGAAGGCCTTAGTCAGGTCTACAAAGACCATGTGGAGCTCCTTCTTCTGCTCACGGCACTTCTCTTGCATCTGGTGTACGGCAAACACCATGTCACAGGTTCCCCTGCCTGAGCGGAAGCGGCACTGTGCTTCAGGTATGACTGTGTTGGAGACATGGTCAACCAGTCTGTTCAGTATGATGTGGGCGAAGATCTTGCTGGTGATGCAGAGGAGGGAGATTCCACGGTAGTTATCGCAAGATGTTTTATCTCCCTTCCGTTTCTAAATGTGGACAAGTGAAGCATCCTTGAAATCCTGTGGGACCTCCCTTCTCTCCCAGATAGACTGGAATAGGGCTGTCAGCTTGTCTGTCAGCACCTCGCCTCCATACTTGTAGATGTCAGCCTGGATTCCATCCGCTCCTGGTGCTTTTCCTGACGTTGTCAGCTTCAGGGCATTCGGGGTCTCGGCCTTGGTGGGAGGGGCAGCTAGTGAGTCATTGACTGGTAGCTGTGGGAGGGCTGCAATTACCTCGTCAGACACAGACGAGTCCCTGTTGAGGAGGGTGTTGAAGTGCTCTGCCCAGCGAGCAAGGATGTCTTTCTTGTCTGTCAGGAGTGTGGTCTGGTCCAAGTCTCGGACAGGGGTTGATCCTGTGACTCTCGGCCCATACACAGCTCGGAGACCATCATGGAAGGTCTTCATATCGTGAGCATCAGCAGTGGACTGAAGCTCTTCGGACTTTCTCTCCCATCAGGTGTTCTTCATCTCATGCAGCCTCTTCTGTACGAGTTGCCTGGTTTGCAAGAACTGGTCCTTCTTCCTCTGGCAGTCTTTATCAGAAATGTGATCCTGATGTCGTATATGCAGTGTGTCCAGGAGCTTGGAGATTCCAGAGTTGTTCTTGTCAAACCAGTCTTTGTGGCTCCTCTGTACAAAGCCGAGTGTGTCAGCTGCTGCTGTGTACACAGCATCTCTAAAGATGCTCCATACCTCTTCTACATCAGTTGATGCAGGAATTTCTTGGAGAGCTGCTTGGATTCGCTGCTGCAGCACGTCCTTGGTGATAGGGAGGTAATAGATCTTCAGCTTCCTAGGGGGTTTCTGCCTGGCTGGTTGGAGCTTGCGAGCAAGTCTGATGTTCATCTTGCTGCGCACCAGGCGATGGTCCGACCAACAGACTGCTCCTCTCATGCTACGTGTAATGGAAACATCACCTCTGTCCCTCTGCCGGACAATCACATAATCCAGCATGTGCCATTGCTTGGAGCTCGGGTGCATCCATGTGTTCTTGTACTTGTCTGCTTGTTGGAAGAGGGTTTTGGTGATGGTCAGTCCATGCTGCGCACATAGCAAGAGCAAAAGCAGTCCGTTGGAGCTGCACTTGCCAGTGCCGTGCTGTCCTAGGACTTTTGGCCACGAGGAGAAGTCCACGCCGAAGCGGGCATTGAAATCCCCAAGAATGATCAGCCTGTCCTTTCTGTCTACCGCTGAAATGGTGCGGCTGAGCTCCTCGTAGAAAGCTTTTTTAATGTCATCAGGGTTGGTCATCGCCGGGGCATAGCAGCTGATGACTGTGAAGAAGCGATCCTCGGACAGCTTCAGACGCAGGGTCATCAGTCTATCGTTTATCCCACGGGGAAGACTGTCAAGCTGTCGTGCAAGTTTGCTTCGTATGGCAAAGCCCATGCCTGAGGTTCCTGGGGTGCCATCTGGCTTCCCAATGCAGTAGAAGGTGTAGCCCCCTCCAACTTCTTCCAGTTGGGTTTCACCAGCAAACCTGGTTTCGCACAGGGCTGCTATTTCCACCTGGTAGCAATCAAGCATTCTAGCAATGAGCGCTGTGCGCCTTTCTGGTCTGTCGTCTCTGTCTAAAAGGGTGCGAACATTCCAGGCACCCAGAGTCAGGGCATGACTCCTGGTTCTTTTCTTCTGTTGTTTTCGACCGCTAGTGTTGGATGTCCAAGTAGGTGCGGTTTCCTACTAGGTACTAGGCGAGGCAGGCTTTGTTTAGGGATCCTTTTATCTCCCCTTCCTCATGTGGGGAGAGCAGTGCTGTCCCTAAAAAGGGCTGCTCTGACATTGTGGGAGGATACGGGTGCCGCATCTGCCCCAGTCTACGGCGGACGACCATCACCCCACAGCCGCCTGCGTGCAGAGTCGTGACTAGGAACTGCCAGCAGCATCCTCTGCCTGTCCCCGTTACCACTTCTCCATCGCCGCAGAGCTTGGAAAAGCTGGGTGTTGAAGGCTAGTTCATCGTTCCGACATTAGCCTGGTTGCCTGACCAGCACAGGTGACTTTTTTTTTTAGTGAAGAGGAGTTGTGCAGTCCCTTCCTCACTCTCGTGCAGATACTGCCACGTGTAGGACGGCCTCGGCAGGTGCAGGTTTTTTCTTCAGAGTTCCATCGCCTAGGAGGACTTCCAGCCAAGGATAAGAGCTCCCCCTGCCCTTTGGTCATCCTCTTCTGCCTTCACAGCCGTTGGGAAAGGTTTCCTCCTCCACCTGGTCCGTCGTTGGGAGACTTCACATGCGGCAGGTAGTACTTGGTTACATGGTACCAGTAGCAAGGGCTATGCCCCTGACCTCACCAATGGCATAACCCCTTACTAAACTGATAACAACATCACATGCTTTCCTGTAACTGCAAATTCGGCGGCTGTTCCGGAAAGCGTGTGAAGAAGGAGTGCTGAAGCTACTGAAGAATCTAAACCCTCGAAAGGCAGCTGGTCCAGATAAAATTCCCTGTCGCATTCTACTTGAAGGAGCACAGAAACTGGCCCTTGCACTTACCGACCTCTTCAGACTTTCTCTCGCAACAGGAAAGATTCCCGAAGTCTGGAGAAATGCTTCAGTTCATCCGGCATAGAAGAAAGGAGATCGGAGCTCCCCAGTAAACCACCATCCAATCTCCTTGACATCCGTTTGTGGCAAGCTGATAGAACACATCATTCGAAGTGCCATCACATCCCACCTTAACAAGCATAAGATCATTATCGATGCTGCATGGATTTCAGAAAAAGAAGATTCTGGGAGTCACAACTGATCCTCACATTAGATGACATGGCAGCAGCACTCGACGAAGGACAAACAGATACCATCTTGCTGGACTTTTCGAAGGCCTTTGATAAGGTGTCTCACCATCGCCTTCTACTCAAACTCTGTCACTATGGAATCCGTGGACAAACACTGCTGGATTGAAGAGTTCTTCACCAACAGAACCCAACAAATTAATGTTGAAGGACAGATCTCCACCACTGGCCAAGTGACCTCCAAGGGTTCCCAGGGATCTGTCGTTGGCCCATCTCTGTTCATCATCTACATCAACGACATCAACAAAAACTTCAAATCCACGATTCGACTGTTTGTCGATGACACCATCCTATACTGACAGATCAGGTCCCAAGCAGATGCCAGTGCCCTCCAAGAAGATCTAAACCAAATTGAGCATTGGGAGAAGACCTGCCAGATGTCCTTCAATGCCAGCAAGTGCCATGTCCTCTCAGTAACAAGAAAGAAGAAGCCCTTCCCCACCATCTACAGCCTGCATGATAAGGAACTACAGAAGTTGGAGATAGCCAAATATCTAGGTGCAGAGCTGACTAAAGACCTTCACTGAGGAGCACAAGTCTAGGCCACAACAACAAAGGCAAACAAGACCAGCGCCTTTGTATACATAAATCTGAGAGGATGCCCCCACACCACCCACACAATATGCAACAAAGGGCTTGTGAGGCCTATCCTGGAGTATGCTGCACCAGTCTGGGACCCCCCACAACAGTATCTCTCAACCAACCTGGAGATGGTACAGTGTCGATCAGTTTGGCGAATAATGCAAGACCTGCCCCACCACCAGTGCAACCGAGCTCGTTTCCAGGCTGGAACTTGACCTCCTGATACTGCACCACAATGCAGTTAAGGCCACCCTAATGTATAAGATCATACCTCGGAATCTCCGCTGACAAAAAGCACTGTTATTGAAGAGTACAAATACCTCTTTTCAGGTTTTGGCGATCTTGAAGGCGAAATCACCATACATTTGAAAGAAAATACAAGACCTGTTGTCCACACTCCACACAATGTACCACACGCTATCAAACAGGGACTGAAGGAAGAGCTGGATAAGATGGAAGCCAGTGGAGTCATTGACAAAGTCACCACTCCAACAGACTGTGTGGATTCACATGTTGAAAAAGAGAATGGGAAGATGAGAATCTGCCTTGATCCAATAGGCCATCAAGAGACCTCACTACCCTATGCCTACCCTTGAAGATGCATTTACCAAGTTGACTGGTGCAAAGTGCTTCCCCAAGCTTGACTTAAGTTCGGGTTACTGGCAAATGAACCGTTAGAAAGAATCGTGAAGAAGCCTCTTGGGCTGGCACCACCACATCTTCAAAGAATGTTACTTCAGTTACAGAAGTATTACTTGGAAGTTCATCGTGCTCCAGGCAAGAACATCCCTATCGCAGATGAATTGTCATGCGAGTTCTTGCCAGCTGAAGCAAATAATCAGTCATCTGAAGATCTTGATGTTCAGGCCCATACCATCATCTCTAGCCTGCCCGTCTCAGACAGTAAGGTGGAACAGATACGTCTTGCCACCACACAGGACTCTCAGATGCAATACCTGAAAGCAGCTGTGCAAGAAAGTTGGCCTTGACATCGACAAGACTACAAGAAATCAATTCTGGATTGTTGGGACTTCCGTGATGAAATCTCCGTCATCGCGGCATTATTTTCACAGGCCAGAAGATCCTGCATCTCTCAGACCAGAAATATTGGATAAGATCCAGACAGGGCATCTTGGGATTGAAAAAACCCATTAAACCGAGCCTGAGAAATCCTCTTTTGGCCACAGATGGCAACTAATATGCAGAACAAAGTTGCCTCCTGTCCAATCTGCACCACCACCAGAACATCAAATGTCCATGAAACCTCATGAGATTCCCAATCGCCCCTGGCAAAAAGTAAGCATAGTCCTTTTCACTGTGGACAACAGACTACTATAGTCATTTTGAAGTGGATGAACTGACTAGCACCACTGCACCTTGTTAGAAAACTTTCTGTCCATTTGCCAGACATGGAATTCCTGAAATCTTAATGGGCTCCAATTTTCCTCTGAAGATTCTGCAAGGTTTGCACAAAACTGGGATTTCAAACTGACATATCACTAGCTGTCCAGGCTATCCACAATCAAATGGACTGGTGAAAAAACAATACAGACCATGAAGAACATTTTCAAACATGCAAAAGCAGAAGGCTACTTGTAATGCTTTACTGAGTATCTTGGAGTATCAAACTACTCCTGTAGATAGACTGGCATTCCCTGCCCTCATCGTGGGTTTTCAGCTCAGATCTGTTCTGCCAACTGCCTCCAAACACCTGCAACCTAAGACCACAAACCCTAAAGTGGTCACAACCAAACAACAACACCTTAAAACCTCACCAAAAAAACAACAAAACAACAACAAACAAACAAAAAACCAACCAACAAACAAACAAAAACTACCATGACAGGACCAGCCACCTAATGCCACCTGTCAGAAAGGGCGACAAAGTATATGTGAAGCTGACCAAAGAAGATGACTGGAAACCAGCCCAGGTCATCGCCCCAAGCAGCACTCCTGGGTCATTCTCAGTGCAGACAGAAGATCATCAGATCTGTTTCTTGCAGACAGAAGATGGTCAGATCTGTATAAGAAACCGTCGGCACCTCAGACATGCTGTGCAACCACGCTGGCACACACGACCACCGTCAGAGTCATCTGGTCCCCGTACCCATCCGAATGCTGTACAACACCCACCAATTAAGAGGTAAACCTCCCATGAGCATTTATTCATAAATGCGTCTGTTGTGCCATTTCCCACAAACCACATTCACATAAACATGAAGGTTTATTTATTTTTGTTTCTTAAAGAAAGGGGGATGTAGCATATATCCGGATGTTAATTATCTGATGACAGACTCTGGCCCAAATCTATCAGTAGCTCATGTTAGTAACATCTTCTGAATGGGATGGGAGTTTGGCCCGCTTGGATTACCAACCGCTGTATCTTCGAACGCTTCAGTGAAACGAACTCAGATCTAGATTTGGGATCTACTCTTTACACAGGTACACGGAACATATTATACCTGAGTGGATTTCTTCTGCAGAATTTGCCAGAGGACAACACTCTCGTTGCCATGGGTTGTTTTCCAGTGCGCCAACTGCGTGTTGCACACGGGACCAAGGTTTATTGTTTCATCTGAATGACCAGACGCTCAGTCTGATTTTCCAGTCAAACGGGATTTGAACCCACACCCACACGCTCTCTCCATATAGGCTGCTGAGTGTCTTAACCATTCTACTACCTTCCTCTTTCAATTGGAAACCAACTTGATGTACTGCTACCATTCACAGGGACAATTGATCACATATTTTTATACGATGCTTCAATCCAACTACAAATACCATGTCCAAAACCAAATACTGTTTATACTTTGAACAAAAAGGACCAGTTTAGTGAATCAAAAGCATTTTCAAAATCTAAACACACACACACACACACACACACACACACACACACACACACACTTTTTATATCACGTTCAACTTATTTTTTTTTCTTTATTAAATTCTGTCTTGTTCTTTTATTACACTTCACATAATTGCCTATCCCTTGACAGTCACAGTCCAGTTGACCAGTGAAGATAATGTCACCACTCTCAACCTGTCTGTCCTCTGACTCTCTCTGCCGGGACTCAGTCTGCCCATTCTTGGATACTGTCTTCCCACTTCTTTCTTCTTCTTCTTCTTCGTTCGTGGGCTGCAACCCCCACGTTCACTCGTATGCACACGAGTGGGCTTTTACGTGTATGACCGTTTTTACCCCACCATGTAGGCAGCCATACTCCGCTTTCGGGGGTGTGCATGCTGGGTATGTTCTTGTTTCCATAACCCACCGAACGCTGACATGGATTACAGGATCTTTAACGTGCGAATTTGATCTTCTGCTTGCATATACACACGAAGGGGGTTCAGGCACTAGCAGGTCTGCACATGTGTTGACCTGGGAGATCGTAAAAATCTCCACCCTTTACCCACCAGGCGCCGTCTCCGTGATTTGAACCCGGGACCCTCAGACTTCTTTCTTTTTCTATTATTAGCCAAGTTCTCAGCTGGCTACAATGACTGTTTCATGCATGAGCTGTATAGCGTATAACAGACACATTTTTCACAATTAACCCACCAAACTTCAATGACTCACTCATAATGTGTGACGCCATTCCAAATTTGAATGCAAACCCCATTCTTAACAAATGCTCTAAACATTTATTAAACTAAATCTATGTGTCTTTCACTGCCATATTATGTCTGTTGGCTTACACACACACTTTAAACAGTTAGAAGCATATTTTATTTCTGAAATCGTTCGTCAGTATGGGGATTTCAACTGACACTAAGTTTCACTGCAGTGATGGTGTCCAACCATTGACATGTTGAGGTACCTGGAGTGGTGCAACACAAATTCAAATTTGAACTGAAAGCTGTTAGGCTTCCAGCTGGTCAGAATCACCATTGTGCTTGCCTCCACACGCTCAGTTGTCGCACACAGTTAGCTGCCTTACATTCTGCTGTTAAGTACTTTGTGTCAAATAAGTTTATTTGTAAACTGTTCGATTCAACACATTGCTTTTGTTCATATTATAAGCATGTTGATAGTATCATAGGTCGGTAAACTTTGTCAGAAGAATTGTGTTGTTGTTCAGTAACAGGTCTTATTATTGTTTGACATAAGCTATCATCATATGATCATGATATGCTTGCAGCAGTATTCCATGTTGATTCTTTCGAACGTCAGTCAGTGACGTCTCTTCCCATTGACAGTTTCTATTTGACTATTCCAGAATGTTCAAGGTGTGACACTTTCTTTTTCATTTGCTCAACATTGATGAAGGTTAGGCTTTACTTATCCAGCTTTCAGCATAGATGATTTAAATGTTGAACACAGGCCATGTTTACTGTGTTTATGTTTGACGCAATGGAATAACTTGTGTGAGTTCATTTGCTTGGTGAAGCCACTTGGTTACACCATGATAGTTCTTCCAATCATTGTATTGAGCACTGACTACTATTTGGTTTCTGAGTTTGCCAGTGTTTCATATCAAAGCCACTTATTCTTTCATCTCATTTATTATTTCACATGTTGATGTCAGTACTGCTACAGTTTAACACGGACTCTTTGCTGTGTAACTGTGTTCCACAGTGTTATGTTGATATGCTAAAATGCATGTCGGTAATGGACACATTTGTAATATATGTGCTACTGATTTTGTGAGGTGCATCTGATCTTCAGACTGAAAGAACTTTGAACTGGTGTCTGGATGTGATCCCCGAATAACTGCAACTTCATGAGTCAGTTTAGATACTATCACTTGATTTTGCGTGTGTGTGTGCAAGCTGTAGCCTGAAACTCATAAAAGGAGGAAAATGTGTTTTGCCATGAAACTGATTCATGCAAACTTAATACATACATGTCAGATTCACATACACACACACTCACTCAAGTCAATGTGTTTTTCTCTCCAGAGAGGAACCTTTATGTCACTGTTGGATAAGACAATGGACATCTCAAAGTGTGAAAAAAAGAAAGAAAAAAAGAAGAAAATCACATACATTGTAAGTGTACTCGTGTTTCCACTGCAAATGCACATTCAGATACTGACTCTCGTGAAGATTTTTATGCAAGGTCACATGGAACAGTCCCAATCAAAAGATACAACAGTCATTTATTATTATTTCAAGACCTAGTAAGATTCTTTGATTCATCCCTTAAAAACAACTGAAACCAGGTAAAATGGGATCAATGCAAAATCATTACATCAACAGATTAGACCCAGCTATTTAAAATCTGGACCCTAAAATGGTGATAACCATCACTGACATGGCAGACATATCATCCCCACAACAGTTTTGTCAAGTCATGGGAAGTTTAGCAGTTTGAGAACTGTGTATTGCAACTCTCTCTCTTTGACTGACATCATAACTTAACAGGTTTAATAAAAGTAACCTCAGACATAAAAATAGTGTGTTTGTCTGCATCTGAGTGACTGGATTTTTTTAAAATTTCAGTTTCATAAGCACTTTCAGTTTAAAAAGCATAACACTCATATTTTCAAAAATGTGGGAAATGACACTGCTGTTCACAATGAAGCTTTTAACATTCCTTGCATTTGCTCACACACTAATTACATTTTCACATCTGCAAAAACACATAGAAATGAATTCACACATGGTAAGCAGTATTAATTTACTCATTCAGTTTCCGTTTTTTATCTGAAAATAGCCTCTAATTAATAACTACAGGGATTTCCCCCATTTTTTCCTCATTTATCTGTTCTCTCACCCAGCATATAATTAGGAGTAGTATTCACCTAAACTGAATCATTTCAATACCCAACCATTCAGTATGCCAACAATAACTCTTGCATATAAACAAAAACATGACTTTTATCTGCAAATTGGTTGTCACAATTATTACTTGCCTATTGCCTTTGAAATTATGAGTATTGGGCATGAACATACTACTACTAGCCAACAATTAGACCCATGCTGTAGACGGCATCAAATGTGTGTGGCACCAGCTGAAGGAGAAATTTCTGTGACACCAACAATGATCATGTTTTTTTCTGGTTTGTGCGCTTAAGCGTGACTATGACTTGTACTATGTATGTTTTAGTCCAAATTTCACTATATAGATTTCATCTGTGACATGTTAAAAGATTTATAAGATTCAAACAAAACTGGAAGTATACCTGGTACTATATATATATAGTTATTTGCTTTAACAGGTCCCCAAAATTTATTTTGGTCTGCTGATATTTTGCTGATCACCTCATGAATCATGGACAGGTGAAAAAACATCTTTGTGTGAAGAGAACTGAGTACCAATGTGGGTATTTTTGTATTCTGCCCCACCTGAGTTTGTCTGAGTATGGCAGCTTCAGAAAAGGACAGCACTAAAGGTGAGGTAGAAAACCAAATTAGTGCAGTTGATGCTAAAATTGTCAGTTTGATGAACCCAGTTGCCAAAATGGAAGATGCTTTGTCTCAACTGACCTCAACACTAGTGTATGTAAGGCCAGAAAAGTAGGGCCTGAGAACTGGCACAGAAAAAGAGGCATGGTGTGCCTATCCCCTGAGTGGGAAAATTTCCAGTCTGAGATCGAGCTGGAAGGCTCTACTTAAAGGATAAACACAAACAGCAGCCTCAGCACAAAAATAAATGCATAGATCCTTCACAAACTCCCAGCTCTGAGACGGATGGAAAAATGAAGGATAATGGAATGCCCTGGTTATGAGTTACTTCTTGAATTGGATAAGAACTGAACCATACAGAGGACACTTCTAACAATGTCTCTGAATCGTTGGTAGCATTGTCAACAATTTGAGAAAGGATTGGCAGACACCAAACTGAACCAAAGATTAGCCAAATTCACAGGGCCTGAAAACTGTCCACAAATACAGGTACCAACAATCAGTCCAGAAATAATAATAATGATGATAATAGACATTTATATTGCGCATTTCTCCAGAAACACTGCTCAAAGCGCTTTACATTTCATTCCCCACTCCCCGCCTCCCTACCAATACTCCTCTCAACCACCACCACCATCCACACATACACACTCATACACATGGAAGCATGTGCCAAAAAAACAAAACAAAAACAAAAATATACTCGCGCAACTGAACATTGGAAACCACCCACCCACCAATGACGCCCTCCAGAAAACGCATCCCTGCAACAAGCACTCGGGTACATGAACGCACAGACACTCACCAGCAGCCCCGCCACACACACATGGCAAACAGCCTCTCCACAACAAAACATGCACCCAAAACCAGATCACACCAAGATAAAAAAAATAAAATAAAAACAACCACCACCACCACCACAACAAAAACCTGCTGTTACTGATGTTGGAAAAGATGTGTTTTCAGAGCAAACTTAAAAGACTTCAGTGAGACAGAATGAAGCAAATTTCCTCGAAATTTATTCCACAATGACGGGGCCTGGAGAGAAAAAGATATTTGACCATGTTGCTTCTTTTTAACAATAGGGAGTTTCCAAAGCATATGTAAGGCCCATGTTCCTGATGATGTCAAACACTTTGACCTAAGTGGGCCATGACCCACAGAGACATTGTGAAAGCAACAGCTGCCATGCCCAGAGTACACATCGTTTGGAGATCATGCCTTCACAAATCAGTTCTCTGAAAGACAAACCCACTAAAGATCTGCTGATGATTTGGTTTTCCTGAAGTATGCATCCACAGAAATTTGCATACAACAGTATACTATTTGTCCTCACTTGCCAAAACACCTAGTAGGGCTGGGCAGTGATGTGGTTCCTGTCACCACTCAGCTTTTTGGAGACAATCTGGCAGGGGCCATGAAAGAAGCCAAAGAGCTTGACAAAATGCAAAATGCCCCAGGACCCAGCAGCTACAAACCATACTGCAACCACAGACAAAATGAGGCAATCTCTTTTAGGGAACAGGAATCATTTCAAAAGAGACCATTTGCACACAAAGGGAATGAGCAACCCTTCCAAGGAAGAGCATATAGACCTCTGCTCGGGTACAAGTCTGTCAGATATGTGAGCCACATGGAGTGAAAGAATGCAAAAAGAGGCTTCTCTCTTTCAAGGTGGTAGAATAAAAGCTTTTGTGGTAAGTGGGAGTAGCATAACCTCTGAACCGGAAATCTTGCAAGGTTTCAGGGGCCTGTGCCTTGAATTTGATTGTGAAGACACTGAGGTGGTCCACACTATCTTCACAGTTAAATGGTGCAGAAAGGCTCTCAGACATAAAGGGTGTCGTATCCAAGTGTATGCCAGGAAATCATCAGTTTGTACTGATACACAGAATAACACTAAATCAAAAACTAAAGACATAATTTACAATCATTTTGAAATGGAAAAGCTGCAAAAAACCCTAAAAATGATCACTCCAAACTGCCTTATGGTGTCTTTTGTTTTGAAACATGCATACTATTCAGTACTAATTTTTCATGGGCACAAGAAATTCTGCGAATTGAATGGGAAGATAAGTTATGGCAGTTTAACCTTCGCCGGACGGTGTGGGTCCATGTGGACCCAGAAAGGTCTTTAAATGCCGATATCTCGTATATTTATAGATGTTTTTCAATGAAATTTTAGATATGCTCCAAACACACAAATCCCCTCCTTGTCCTAAAATTTCGAAAATATGGGTCAAAATTTCAAAAAGTAATTAAAGGTGACATTTTAACTAGTCACTGATGACAGTGTGGGTCCGTGTGGACCCATGGCTCGCAAAGAGGGAAAACTGTGTTTACCCTTCCGCAAACGGTGTGGGTCCGTGTGGACCCATGGCTCGCAAAGAAAGAAAACTGTGTTTACCCTTCCGCAAACGGTGTGGGTCTGTGTGGACCCATGGCTCGCAAAGAAGGAAAATTGTAACCCTTGGCTACAGAGGGCGACAATGGGGAGGTCTGTAGAACTCCTCTTTGCATGCTGGAGAGAGAAACTGAAACCGATACTGGCACTTCTGAAAGTAACAAGTTCTGATGAAGCGGTGGGTTTTTCCCACGTTCTCTCCTTGCTACGAGTATCTCTCATGGAGGCTGGACAGTCACTCTGATACCGTCATGGACAGACCCAACATTTTTGAAGCACTTGTCACCTGCGCTGACGTGGAGGAAGATCGTAATTTTGGTGAGTATATCAACATTTTGAGTTAGAATTTAAACCACTTGACTATTTATTAGGGGAAATAAAGTTGATGGGTCGGGGGTTTGGGGAGTGCAGAAATGGCTTGTATCTATGGTTTGTATCTGTCTCTGTCTCAGTTCAAGTTGCATCTCAAAGCTAGCCAAAACTAATCAATAACGTAAAAAGGCTTGAATACAATCACAGAGGTGTACTCACGCAGTAGTTCATGCGTTCACAGGTGCCAATAGAGGAGTGGACAGGGGGATTAACGTTTGTGCTTTATAAAAACCAATGAAACCCACTGTTTTGCTTTCCTATCCCCAGAAGAAGATTTTGGTATGAATGCCTACTTTCACTTTCAATTGTTGTATGTGTGTATGTTTGCCTGTAGTCTACATATGTGTCTGGGGAGACAAAGGGGGGGGGGGAGGGGGGGGGGCTTTCTCTCTCTCTCTCTGTTTTGGTGCTCTAGTGTTTATGGGTTAATTGTTTACAAGTGCTTACATGAGTCTACATTTTTGTTGCTTGTCATTTTTAGTTGCGAATGCTTACAATGTTGCCCGGGTTTTTTCGATGACAGGGTGTGTGTGTGTTTGTGTGTGTGTGTGTAAAACATAACTGCAAATTTATGGAATCATATCTGACTATATTGTACCTATCTCTTCTTTTTTTGGTTACCCCAGATGAGCAAAGAACACGGGTTGCCAGTTCCCTGGACCACGAACAAGAAAGTGGCGATGACTAGTGACGAAGAATTTCTTCCACCTGTGCCTGATGCGGAGTCCCCTAGTGATGATGAACCAGATTTCGAAAAAGATGAAGAAGAAGTCTCAGTCAGGTGAGGAGCAAGAAGTGCCACCAGATTCCAACACATATACAGCAAAGGACGGAACAAGATGGAGCAAAGTTCCAGTGACCGGAAAAAGAAAGACGCCGTCTAAGAACATTTTCAAGCGTCCCCCTAGTCAGGTCCCTGGAACCCAAAACAATGGCCTGACAGTCGTAGGGACAGTCAGATCCAACAAAAGGTTTCTACCCTACCCTTTCAAAAGCAACAGAAACCTCCCACTTCACGGCAGCGAGTTTGCTTACAATAAGACTGTCACCCTTGTTAATTACCAGGGGAAGAGAAGGAAGAACACCGTTCTCCACAGCTCAATGCATGACGAAGGGATGGTGAAGCCAGGGGCCCCCAAGCAGAAGCCCGAGATTGTTCTTTTTTTAAAATGAGACAAAGGGGGCCGTAGACTCTCTGGATAAGCTTGCCCATGCTTATACCTCAAAAAGAATTTCCAAACGCTGGCCATTTGTCATGTTTGCCAACATCATTGATCTTGCTACAGTGGCTGCACGCTGTGTCTGGTCAATCAAATTTGAAGATGATTCTCTTGCAAAGAAAGATGCACGGAGTGCATTCATCCAATGCATCAGTAAAAGCCTGATGTTGCCACACATGAAGCGCCCTCTCATGCACACAAACATGCACCGGGGCACTCTTGATCTGATGAAACGTTCAATCAAGAGGATTGAGCTCGAGTCAGAAGGGCACAAAATGCCAAGAGCAAAAACGGTCAGGCAAGACAAGTCTGAGACAGTAAGATCAGGTGAAGCTGCCAGCACATTGCACAAGAGGCAAGCCAGTTCTGATCCTGGAACATCAAGTGAAGCTGCCCCCACATAGTGCAAGAAAGCACGCTGCTTTTTCTGCTCATGGAAGGCTGATCGAAAAGTGAGACAGAGGTGCCAGAAATGCAGTCAGCTTGTTGAGTTCTTTTTTGTGTGTGTGTGTGTGTGTCTTACTACTGCTTGGTGTTCTTGATGTTTTGATCTTGCTTGTATTTTTATGTTTCTTTTTTCTTGCTGCTTGAAGCCTAATTGCATTAGAAATATAGTCTGCATTTCAGTTAACATTCCTTAGTGTCACACATACTGACATGCAACATATACACATACAGTTTACACACACACACACACACACACACCAGGCATGCCTACCCCCAAATTTGCTTTTCAGGAACAACACACATTAGAATCAGGGACATGGTTAAATTTTCAGGAACATCTCAGCAAACATACATCTGTCATCAGTCTGACTGATGTCGCAAAACGCATATGTGTCTCTTTTCCTCCCCAGCTTTATGAATGGCTACTTCTCAGAGTGTTCCTTCCTGAAGATCTGTGTCATCATGCAATCATGTCCAAGGCTGTGATTCAAGTCCCTCATATACACCTGTATTATTTATCTATTGCAGATTTCACATTAAATTGATACCATCACTATTAGTACTACATATTGATTTCAGTGTGGCCCAGCTGACCATCCAAGGCCAACTCAACTCCTGCCAGAAAACGAAATAATTGATTTTTAAGAGGTTTGGGAGGACCTCTCCTCTGTGTGTGTGTGTGTGTGTGTGTTTACAAGGAAAATGTACTTATCACACAAGTTTGTACTGTACCAATATAACTGACCATCTGGTCTCTGCTGCTGTAGTGTCTGTTCTGCTGACAGACTTGTGTGCTGGTTTGAGGAAAGAAATGGGGAAGGGGGATGACTGGAGGGAGGTGGGGGTGGGTATGTGACTGGTCATATCAATTTCAACAGTCAGGGATTCTCAGCCAGAGCAAGTGGTCACTGTCCTGGCTCAGTGCCAATTTTGCCACACTCATTGACTGTGTGGTTTTATTCACCCCCACCCCTCTCTCACCATTGGTGGCAGAGACTCAGAGAGAGTGGAGGGCAAGTATGCATATGGGAGGTGGTGTCTGGTGGTGGGAAACAAGAGGAGTGAGGGATGTAGCCAAGTGAGGGGATCAGAAGGAAAGGAGGAAAATTGAGGTCATGTTTGTGTTGACTAGATTTCACTTATGAATATAATTCCACAGAATGCTTATTTCTGGCTGTTTTCTTTTCTTTTTCTTTTTATCAGCACACAGGACCTTCACACTGAGATGAGGGGGGAGTGAGAGGAGAGAGAGAGAATGAGAGAGAGAGAGAGACTGAGCAGTCAAAGTACAGGAGGGGAGGGGGGTAGTGAAGGGACCAGACTAGCGGCTGCAGTTATTTTGACAGCTCTGCCAGTGGTAGTGGAAGGGTGAGGTGGAGGTGGAGAAAGACTGGGGAGGGAGGAAGGTGGGCACAGCCATTCAGTACATTGCTCTCTTGGACTGACTACAGACAGGTCTCACTGGCCATCAATTAGATAACACGAACTCGTGGGCGTTTTTCTTCCTCCTCCTTTTTTCTTCCAGAAAATGGACGTTCCGTTTTTGACCAAAACCTAAAATCAGTCTCAGGACCGCGGAAGAGTTGCACCCATGTTTCCATAAGTCTTAAAGAAGTGTCTTCGGCAATGGTCAGAAAGCCATCTATGGGTACACTTGTACCCACTTAATACTTAGGGGAAAAAATGTTATGGTCGGATTTTTTTTATTTTCCGGGACATGCAGCAAACATCCGTATTTCCGGGACACCATTTCAATTCTACCAATTTTCCGGGACAAATACGGGCCCTCAGTAACGGTAGGCATGCCTCGCACACACACACACACACACACACACACATATACTAACACACAAATTCTGCTGTGATGGAAGCATAAGCGCCACTGTCCGCCACTGTTGCAGGATGGAGCAGTATTTTGAGAACTTCGCCAAAATCGGATTAAAATAACCCTCTTTATAGACATGGGTCCACCTAGACCCACACCGTCTTCCGAGGGATGAACACAAAATTTCCTTCTATGACGGCCATGGGTCCACATGGACCCACACCGTCTGTGGAAGGGTGGACATGATTTTCCCTCTTTGAGGGGCATGGGTCCACCTGGACCCACACCGTCTTCCATGTATAGTCAATAGCACCGTCCGGCGAAGGTTAACAGTTTACCAAATAATCTTGCTGTGGTACCTCACTAATTCACAAAAAAGGTCAGACCTGCATTTGCCACACTGAGCGAGAGCATATATAACAATAATAATGGACACCTATACAGTGTGCTTTTTTCCAGAAATACTGCTCACAGTGCTTTACATTTCGTCCCCACCCTCCCCCCCTCCCACCTCCATAACTACATACACACATACAGAGAGAGAGAGGCATGTGCCAGAATACACTCACACAACTGAGCATTGAGCAACTAAACATTGGAAGCCATCCACCCATGATGCCATCTAGAAAAGAAATCATACAATATTTTGATATTATCTTCAATATATCTCCCTGAAATAAAACCACTCTGATCTTCATGGTTTAGTTTTGGTAACACTGCTTTAATCCTATTTGCTATGCATGTTGAACCAATTTTATAAATGACATTTAGTCATAAGTCTAGTGGCCACACTGCTCTGAAAATTGCTAGCAAGTACATTCATGCCTAATGCTCAAGTAACTTCATCCTCCATCTTAATAGATTCATTATAATTCTAATTAAACTACACCTCCCTAGCATAAGCCAAATCTAATTGATTAACTGAATAAAATTTATATCAGACATGATCTAGATGTTTCCATAACGAACAAAAATTTTTTTTCAAATATTGAAAAAATACTGAATCATTCACATTCATGAAGGTATTTACTTTGGTCTTCACATTCATGAAGGTATTTACTTTGGTCTTCACATTCATGAAGGTATTTACTTTGGTCTGACTAATGCTTTTGCATTCAAAGTCAGCTCTTGAGATTTGTTAATTAATCTAAATAAAAGAAACGGACATTTCATTTTTAATCTTGCTCTCAATTCACCAGCTGATTATGTTAGGCTTTGTTGTCATATTATCAAAGATCCTTGGATATACCAGCCTTTGTGATGGAGTTCAGATATGATTGTACAAAAGGGACAGCAAAAAACAACTGTGATTATCTGTGACATCATTCTTTCTACTTGATTCCAATCATATTCATTTTTTATGAGGTTAAGCGAAAACGCTGTCAATCCAAATCCATTCACAAAAAAAAACAAAAACAAAAAAAACCCCAAAAAACCAATAGATCCATCATTTTGCAAACAATCAATCCTTTGTGAACATATTTGCTACACATACCAATCTAAACACAACTGTTTGTGTCCAAGTCTAAGACAGTGTTGCATACGTCCACCTAACACCTTGGGTATTGCTGCCATTTTTTTCCCATGTGCAATGAACAAAAATATTCATGCACAAAATCATGAGCATGTAATCATACATACAGACTGGCATTGCAACCACAACCCTAACATGATTTTTCCTCATGGCACATACCTTTGCCTTTCAGGCACTCGTGGCTGCTTTTTCACTTACGCCATGTTTGAAAACCTGATACACATACGTACAGCTCATTTAAAATCCTTATCTTTGTAATAACTAAGTAATGTACTGGCTATTCATTCAAAGAACAAGACAGACTTTCAGGAAAACAGGAAATATGCCACTGAGGTGACCAGGTGATTGCCAGTTTCAGTCATAACTACATTGATACCAGTATTTCCTCCCTTCCACCAAATAAGCTTTATACATGCCAGCATTAACTCTCAAAGTGAATTGATCCAAGAACAAGAAGATTAAGTAATTTATATGTTCCAACTGTTCTCATTAGATCTAGAACTGGACTGTAATTAATGAGAGAGAGAGAGAGAGAGAGAAAGTATATTCAGTGGGGAAGAAAACATCTTAGGTAGGTGAGAAAAAACTGTTGGTGTCAGACTTTTTAGTTTGATTTTTTTAACTATTTTATTCACTAGTTTCATTTATTTATCTATTCATTCATTCATTTTCCATTTTTTTAAAATATATACTTATTTGTTAATCATAGTCATTAATAAGCAGGATGCCTATTTTCCAGATTTGGACTGAATGAAAACTACCCACACAGTTTGACCCTGGCTTTCTGGCTTGCCCTTTCCGATGCCAGGTGTTATACGGTCCTTGGTTTTACCCACTTTTCCAAAGTGCTCTGCATATTCGAAATACACACACACACATTCATACACATCATGCAAAAATGTACACACACATCTTGCTTCTCTTTCCTGTTTAAAGTAACAATAACATTTTTTTAAATCCCCAGAAGATCAAGCCAAGTCAAATTACTTCTTAATCACTCCCGTTTCTTCTTTGGCCCTAACAACAGTGCATGTCAACAAAGTTCTGGCGACTCTGGAAGATCTGTCCCCAGACCTGTTGCTCCATGCTGGACACGCCCACCTCAGGATGCGCCATCTCCCCGGCCACACACTCCTGCAGCAGGGAGCTCCTCGTTTTGAGGCAACTCTTCTTCCCTGCAGTACTGCAAGCAGCCACAGGCTGTGCTCCTCTGAAACAAAAGTTTATCACATTAGCATAAAAAAAAAAAGTTATAGTGCGATTATCAATCAAAACTGAAGTCTAAAATTAAATGATTTATGACACTTTTTGTAAAGAATAACAAAAACTACTACCCCTTTTCATCCCTGCCTTCTCAAAGATTTAAACACACAAATGCATGCGATCTGCACAGATATTTTTGTAAGATAGTTTTCTGTGAATTTACACTCAACTGGTAATTCACAGACAAAGAAGTATCTTCTCTCTCTCTCTCTCTCTCTCTCACACACACACACACACACATACACACACACACACACACACACACACATTTTTATCATTTTCCGAGTCTCAAGAGTTTGCTTCAGCCAGCCAGTCAAGGATTAAAGTGAAAAGCTGATCAGACAAAAAACAGCAATTTAAAAAAAAGAAAAAAAGAAATGAAAGAACTCTTAAAATTTCTCTGATGAAAAAATAAAGAAAATCAAATCAGCTAAAACAACAACCAAACAGACCATTGCCTGGTGACTGAACACAAACCTGGATACAGAAGCTTGTTCAGAGGATTTGCTGCTGTCTTGAGTTCTGCCCACCACCATTGTTCAGTCAGTGACGCAATACCAATAATAGGACTTTCAAGATCAAAGGAACTTTGCTAAATGATGATTTTTTATCAGCACACTTGAAGTGGACAGAAAGCCATTGTATTAAACAGTTAATTCACAAATACTGTTACAAATGATTTCTCACAAATCAGCACTACAGTAATGAAATCAAAAGTCTGAATAACACAAATTTACACAATAAAGAATCAGTTTTTCTTTGATATTCAGCTCAGGATCAAAATGACAGATCATGGGTAACTTCACAGTCCTCTTCCTGGGCTGATCAGAACAAAAGTTTACCACACATCAGAAGCCCAATCCTCTCTGTCAAACTTTAGTATACTGATTTTCCTCTTTCTCCTCCTCAGTGGCAGTCAAGTTTTGTTATCCAAGACACTGCGAAATGTTTCCTGGTCAGGAATACAGGGAAAAGCAGCATTCAAGTCTCTAAGCACTCTGGCTTCCTGTCCACTACACAGGATGGCTAGGACAAAATCCTGTGTTGCCGTGTTGGTTGCTTTGAGGTGACTACGATGATGCAGCAAACCATGGAGGTCCTGGTCCACACGGGTCTGGGGACGAGGAAGAGCAGTGATGCCACGACAGATGGTGGCACTGTCGTGGAACGGGGCACCTTTGCTATGATCCAGTGTCACCAAGTTCAGAGACTCTCTGCAACAGTATAGAAAATAAAACTTTATGGACTTGCCCAAGCAACACAAATCAACAGAATCATGGTTATAGCTAATCTGCTGCCAATGCGAAGATTATTCACAGTGACTTTTGTTTTTTCGGTAGGTCTCTCACAAGCAAGACTGCACAGTGCTGAATGCAAACAAAGCATGTGATAACCATTTTGTTCTCCAGGCAATGGTAATCTCTCACTGACAATGCAGAAAATCTCCAACATATGCAAGCAGCAGCTCTCAAAATCAGGGGAAGAAGCTCATGCTTACAAGAACCCAACTCTCAAGTCTGCTTGACCACCAAGTAGCAAGGAGGGAGAACTTTTATAAGAAAAAAATATGTAACCCCCCTCAGGTTACGTGTGTGTTCACACGGAATATTTACATCCTCACAAAAACCAGCAGACCAATAAAATCTAAAGTTGCAACAATTTATTTCACATCCAAACATTTTCAAATCCACTGAGAGTTGTTTTATTAAAATGAATGGTGGCAAGATAAAAAGTGTCAGTGGAAACAGATACCAGAAAAATCAGTGAGGCAAATATGAGAAAGGGCAGTAGAGCAAATACGAGGTCAATGAGGACAATTACAAGAAATGTCAATCAGTGGGGACTATGCTGCCCTAGTTTAGGACAATTTTTGGCACAAAACTTCGACACCAAACACAATGGCATCTTCTTTAGCAAGTTCCCACCTTCAGTGCCTTGAACTCTACTTTCTTTATTGAGTTCAATACCAAAAGCAAGGTCAATCGGCAGCTTGGGGTGACTGCCAAAAAACAGGAAATAGGTACTGTATCCTATACTTTCATGTACACAAGCACTGTAGGCATGAACAGCTGAACGAAAGTGCTTTCTCCAATCCTTCTTCTGTTCCAAATCAATGTCCAATTCCAGCTTTCAACAGGGTTTGCTGCTGGATGATATGGAGTGGTCCTTATCTTTTGCATTCCTGCTATGTTGCATACTTCTCTAAGGAGTTGGGATTCAAGTCTCTGCCATAGTCACTCAAGATCTTGCTGGGAAATCAATAGATCAAGAAGACATTTTCAGTTTACGGTCAGTGCGCGACCCATCCGCTTTTACTGAGCAACTGTTTCCTCGTGATCTCATTTGTGATGATGAAGAGATAAAAAGAGAAGATGAGAGAAAGAAAGCATGAAAGAGAGGAAAGAGAGGAGGTGTTAAGAGAAGACTGAGAAAAAATAGTACTAAGCCCCCACTGCCATCTATGATTTTATCCAATGTCATATCTCTTAACCCAAATGGCAAAAACTGTAATTTAGATGAAGTACGAGCAAACTGTCGATTTTTAAATGATTTTAGGAACTCGTGTGTGCTTTGTTTTACCGAAACCTGGTTTAGTGAGAAAGTGTTGAATGAATGTGTTGCGATCGATGGTTTTAACACTCCGTACAGAATGGACAGAGACTGCAAGAAAGTGGGGAAGAAAATGGGTGGTGGCGTGTGCCTGTATGTCAACGAGAAGTGGTGTGACAGTGCGAATGTGTGTGTGAAAAAGCAACTGTGTACACAGGAACTTGAACTCATATCAGTGTTGCTGAGGCCTTGATGTCTGCCACATGAGTTCGGCCGCATTTTTCTGACTGATGTGTACACCCCTGTCTTTGACCAGGCATCTGCTGCACGTGCAGGAAGGACGATCGCAGGTGTTGTTCACGACCTTCAACTCATCTCTGCCGACGCCCCGTGTTTTATTGCTGGAGATTTTAAGAAAGCCTTACCTTCTTTTAAACAATATGTTACCTGCCAGACCTGACTGGACAAGACAATCGATCTATGTTATGGGAACATTCCTAATGCCTACAAATCTGTTCCCCTAGCACCAGTGGGTGTATCTGATCATGATGTTGTTCATTTAATCCCAGCCTACAGAGCAAAGATACAGACAGAGCCGATTGTGAAAAAGAGCGTGAAAGTTTGGACGCCAGAGAGCGTGGATGAACTGAGAGGATGTTTTGATTGTACTGACTGGAGTGGGTTGACTGACCCATGTGAGAATGTTCATGAAGCAGCTGATGTTGTTACATCTTATATCAGTTTCTGTGAAGGCATGATAATTCCGACAAAAATAATTAAAATTTTCCCCAACAACAAACCATGGATCTCAAAGTCTCTCAAAACCATTTTAAACGAGAAAAAGGTAGCATTTCAGTCAGGGAACAAGAAGGATAGGAAACTGATACAAAAGAAGCTTAGAGGGGAATTACAAAGGGGACAGAGGGAATTCAAATCAAAAGTAGAGCAACAGTTCCAGACAGGAAAAATGACAGATGCATGGGATGGGTTAAAAATAACCACTGGAGAAACGAAAAGGAAAACAGTAGCTTGTGAAATGAAAAGTGATGAACAGCTTGATTTTTTAAACAAACTGAATGATTTCTACTGTCGCTTTGAAAGGAATGATCTGGGAAGGGAACTGGATAGTGTTATCTCACAGTTGCAGGAAAAGATCAAAGATAGGAACACAGGTGAGGACTTTGAGATCGATGCAAAAGTTGTTGAATCTTTATTTTTAAAACTGAATGTCACGAAGGCAATTAGCCCCGACAATATCTGTGGAAGATTACTGAAAACATGTGCTTTCCAGTTGTGTGACATGTTCTGTAAAATTTTCAACTGGTCTCTGAAGGACTGCTCTGTCCCCAGCACCTGGAAAAAATCTACTATCTGTCCTATCCCCAAGAAAAAGAACCCAGCCACACAAAATGATTACCGTCCTGTTGCCCCGACTTCAATAGTGATGAAATGCTTTGAAAAAAATGGTTCTCCGCCATCTTCTTTCTTTCACTGAACAGCAGCTTGACTCTCTTCAGTTTGCTTATAAAGCACACAGAAGTACTGATGATGCCATCCTAACTCTCCTTCATAATGCTTTCCTTCATTTGAATAACACGGGATCTTTTTTCGTATCCTTTTTGTTGTCTTCTCTTCTGCTTTTAACACAATACAACCTCATCTCCTTACCCTCAAACTGCTAGGCTTGGATGTTGATCCGAAGCTTACTCTTTGGATAGTAAGTTTTCTTCTCAATAGAACTCAGTCCGTCCGCTTTCATTCTGCCCACTCTTCTCTGAACTCTACTTCTACTGGTGCACCCCAAGGTACAGTGCTGTCCCCTGTTCTATTTACACTGTACACAAATGACTGCAGAGGCACGGAGGAAACTCCTGTCATAAAATATTCTGATGATTCAGCTATTGAAGATCTGTCCAACTCTGATGCTATTTGTTTCAGTGAAATTAAAAAGTTTTGTTCTTGGTGTGAGGGAAACTATCTGGATCTCAACGTATTGAAAACAAAAGAAATGTTAATAGATTTTCGGAAAGACCCCTTGCCTGTAGCTAACCTTGTTATTGATGGTCAAACAGTGGAGAGGGTCAATGAATATAGATATTTAGGGACCATCTTAGACAATCAGCTGACTTTTGACAGAAATGTTGATTCCATTCATAAGAAATGTCAATCTAGAATTTTTTGTTTACAGAAACTTAGAAATGTTGGTATAAATTCAAATATTCTTCAAAGTTATTATCGATGTTGTATCGAGTCTGTGCTCACAGTTTCATTTATGAGCTGGTATGGAAGTTTGGGAGTGAGGAGTAAGCGTGTTTTGAACGATGTCATGAGTGTATGCAGTAAAATTGTGGGAGTGAAACAAGCTAATATGCAAGAGCTGTATGAAAGTCGAGTGGTTAAAAAAAGCAGGCAGATAGCAACTGACGACAAAGTATTATGAGCTATTGCCATCAGGACAATGCTACACAACTTTTAAGTTGAAATCCAGAGCTCTGAAGACTTTTATTCCACGTTCAATCCACCTTTTAAATTCTTGAGAACTCTGTGCGTGCGTGCGTGCGTGCGTGCGTGCATGCGCACGTGCGCGCACTCTCATGAGAGACATGTGAAAGTTCATGCATGATAGGTTGTACCTTGTTCTAGTTGTGTGTGTGTGTGTGTGTGTGTGTGTGTGTGTGTGTTTACTGAGCTTAAAAACGTGGCAATTAGTTATTATGAATGTGAGATGTGTGAAAGTTCATGCATGACAGGTTGTACCTTGTTCTAGTTGTGTGTGTGTGTGTGTGTGTGTGTGTGTGCGTGTGTGTGTGTGTTTACTGAGCTTAAAAACGTGGCAATTGGTTATTATAAATGTGCAATATGTAGGATGAATAATGTGCAATATGCAGAATGAATGTACAATGGAATACGTCTAATGCTGACGTCCATATTCTAAATATATTTCTGTTAATAATTACAATGTAATAATTAATTGCAATGTTTTAAAAGCAAATATGTGAAATGCTTTTATTTGAGAACATATGTTTATTACTCTTGTTTAATCAAGTAAACTGTGTGTGGGGGGTGGGTGGGGGGTGGGTGGGTGCGGGTGTGTGCTGTTTATCTGGTTGTGGTTTTCCACAATTTATCTTTATTCTTATCTGTCTATTATAATCAATGTGCAATATAGTAGGCTATGTTTATAATTATATTAAAAATAATGTTTCTTAATTCTTTCTGTTTTTACATTAAGAATACCAGTTATTACCTGCAGTGTGTGGATGTATGAAACGATGTATGTGATATTTTTTTATATTTCAGTATATGACACCAAAATTTGTGTTTTCATAATATTCGTAAAAGCTGTTGTTGACTTTTACAGTTATGGTCCCCATGTTGTTTACTTGTCTATGTTGTGATAATGCACGTGACCAAATTTCTCCAATTGGAGATAATAAAGTTATTCTTATTCTTATTATTCCACAATGTCTTTGCAATAGTTTTTGGAGTTTAGTCCTTTGTAAGGACCACCTGGGCAAATTTGGTGAAAATTAATGATCCAAGACTACCAGAATATTCTGTCTCTCTCTTTTCACTTCTATTGTAAGGAAAACAAATGACAACTGTTCAAGGGGGTATGTCATCACAATAGTCTTCATTCTTTAAAAAGATAATTATTCTTTTCAATTTCCTCCCAAAAGGACATGTCTGTGTCATCATTCAATCAGAAAAATATAAATAGGATTCTGTTTTCTTCACAATCAAAATTGATAAAAGTTTTTAAACCATAAGGAAAAAAAACTCATGTAGAATCTGTTCCAGTCATTCTCACCGTCTGTTAGCTCAATCTCAGAGTCTTTTCATTTACAGCCAGCTCAAATCAAAGATGAAAGTGAAATGGAACTGTGAGATAGACTTGTTGGAAAGGACCCCTCCCCCACCACTATCCCCCCCCCCCCCCCCTCCAAAGAAAAAATAAAATAAAAAGAACAGAAAAGAAAGGATATAACAAAATATAGAAGAGACAAATCAATCCAGTGTTTCTATAGCTTCCCCCAAAGGAATGTACAGTTTGATCATGCACAACCAGTCTGCCCCTGTGGAGCTCATCAGGATTATGTTTTTAGACCAGGTTGCCAACTGCTAAGAAAGTGTCCAACACATGCAAAAATCTAAATCTGGGGAATAACCTCTCATTCAAACCTGCATGGAGCTCCAGAGCTTTTAAATTAAATTAAAGAAAAAAAATCAAAGCAAAAACTGTGAAATAGAGAGAAGAAACCAAGAAATTCTTTACTTTTAGAAGTAGACTAATACTTGCATTAAAAACAATAAAATAAACTCATCTCAATTTCCTCCATTAGGACATCAGAACTATTTTATCATTTAATGATTTACCAGAAAAAAGTACTGTTTTTCCTGACCCACAATACAAGAAACATTCTGAGTATATATATATATATATATATGGTAGTTTATCTGAAGTCCTGATCATAGCTAACACAATACTACTGTTCAAGACTGTATTATTTGCTTTTCAAATAGAATTAAACTTATAATGAAGGCACAGATACAGTTCTAAAACTAGTAAAAGGTTTGAGACATTACAGTACCACATCACCACAACTCACTTCTTTTTACAAACAAGACAAGACTGCTTTGTTTTCTTTTCTTTTCTTCCTTTCTTTTTCTTTTTTCTTTCTCTTTTTTGAGGGGGTGGGTGAAGGATGGTGGCAGGGGCAGGGTGTGGAAGGCACATCACCGCATTATGATCTGAGTAACAAAGTAACCTCTTTGTTTTCCAAAATTACCAGTCAAGGGCACCTTTTGTCCTTACCACAACAGGCTCAAAGACAAAAGACCAAGACAGCAAGAGACATACAGAAAGAGTGGGAGGGGAAGATGGGGGAAAGGGGTTGGGAGGTGGAGGTAAAAGAGAGGGGTGGGACGGGAGGATGGGAGGACGGAGCTACAGCCACACAAAAGTATAACTAGCTTGCTATCTACATTGATGAAGAAAAACCCAGTGAGAAATGAGACAGAGACAGACAGACAGACAGATAGACAGACAAACACAGTGGATAATCATACAAACTGATTTGCACTGGTTGCAGGTGTTAGGATAGGGGTGTGAGATTAAATCCCTCATCAATGCTTTATCATTCATTTTCTGACTCCAAAGGGGAGGTGAGCAAGCAAATCATGCCACAGCTGTTTTACACTGCAGAACGCTCATCAGGCTTGTTACTTGCACCTGAGATGTTAAACTCATGCCCCAACACCTACACTACCTCCAGCACAAATCAGATTTTAAGGATTAAAGTTAAACTGACTGATGATGCTTCTCCCCCTGCCTAATGGAAACCAAATCCTTTGTCAGTTTATGACCTGGATTTATTATTCTCTATCTCTCTGTCTGTCTGTCTATATATACTGACAGATATGCATTTACTGACAGATCAGCAACAGGGGCATAGGCATCATGGTGCGCTTCCCTGAATGACTGCAGCCAAGTTGTCTTCCTGACAGATACTCTGTCAGTGCTGCAAACCCTTCAGAACACGCTCCCACCCCTGTAGGCAGCCCAACAGGAAGTGACAAGAAGCAGATGGGTGGTCCTCCAGTGGATCCTGGGAATAAGCAAGCTGATGGGCTGGCCAAAAGGGTGCCTTAGGGGTGCAACCCAGCAACAGTGTCAGCTTCAGGGAGATGAAGTCCATCATCAGGGCACTTACAGTGTCTATAACAATCAGGGATGACTAACACAAGTTACCCAAGAGCAGCAAAGTGTACTGGTGAGACTTCACACTGGTCACAAGGACTTCCCAAATGCCGGACAAAGTTCTAGTGTAAGCCTGCATCCACAGAAGAGGCAACAGTTTCTCACTATCTGATTTGTGCTAGTGGTCTATTGGTCTTGTACAGGCCAGTCACTTCTTTTGGTTATGCCACCTGAGCACTGTTTGTTTTTCAGCAGACTCATGGATCTGGCATATGGTGATAGATATGTGCAGTTAGATCTCTTTCTTTCAGCATTTGTTCTCTCAAACAGTCTGAAGTCACGCCACAGACAATTCTGTAACACATACGGGAATCCTTCAAAGTTTCAAATTCAGGATTTTCTGTGATCTACTGGTTAAGAAGCGTCTTGAACACTGATGATAAACTAGTGTCATTCGATTATCACAATGGTCAAAGGGTTGCACAGTTCTCAGAATTTTACTTTTAGCACTCTCAGGCATTAAGGATTCTCAGCATCCTGCACATCATCGGCTTAATTTATCACTTCAGAAGCAAGAAAGTTTATGCTTTCCCTATGGCCTCTGCCTACCTCATTCAACGAGATGTATACTTTTGTCCAATGAACTTTGTCTCCATTGGCTGCTTAAATGAAAGTGTCAAATTCAGCTTTGAAATGGCTCCAGTTCTCAGCAACACTACCTTCAAAAGACAAAGGTTCTGGCTGATGTGAGCCATCCATGCAATTTCTTCAAAACTGTAGGAACTATGCCACTTACTGTTAGAAAATGTTGGTTTTGGGGTGTGTGTTTTTTTTAGCACATCCATGCCTACACAGCTTCAAATGTGTCGGTGATGTTTCAGTTTCTCAAGGAGGCATCACTGCATTAGGACAAATCCATATAATACACTACACCACAACTACTGGGCATGACTGACCAGCAGAATAACCCAATGCGCTTTGCCAGGCCTTGAATGCATCCATATTTGTGCATCCATCACTGGTGAATTTCTTTTACAAAATTTTACCAGAGTACAACACTTGTTGCCATGGGTTCTTTTTCAGTGCGCCAAATGCATGCTGCACACAGGACCTTTGTTTATCATCCAAATGACTAGACGCTCAGTTTGATTTTCCAGTAATACTTGGGAGAAAGGGCAAGAGCAGGATTCGAACCCAAACCCTCATGGATTCTATACTGGCAGATGAGTGTCTTAACCATTCTGTCACCTTCTTCCTTGTCAGCGATAAACAGCAAACAACACATCAACTCCTCCAATTTCGTTTGTTAATTTTTCCCTGAATGTTTTCTACCTACTTGAACAAATGCAGGCATTGTTGTTGCCCTTTCCAATTTTGAACATTGATTCTGACACCATGTAGTTTGATCGCTAATGCAATAAATACATCTAACAGTTCCTGGAATTAAGCTTGTTTTATCATTCTTGTGAGTGACAGGTCAGTTTCTGCGGAGGTGTCTTCTTACCAGAAGCTGGTATAATCAATAAAAATGTCTACAAGAACAGAGTAAGTAATCAACCAAACTGCAACCCTAAGTGTAAAACCAACTTTATCGAACTCCTCAATTTCGCTATTTATGTATGTGTTCAGAAAAAAATGAATGTGGCCTATTGAATATAGATCTGTCTTGACAGTGCAAAACATAAAATCATTTGGCAATGGGTGAGTGTATGCATGTGTGCATGCATGTGTACATGAAAATGTGTGTTTGGTGTGGAGTGTTTGCACACAGGCATCTGAGGGAGATGTGGTCATGTATGTGTGTGTCAAGGTCAAGGATGTAGGTGTTTTTTCATAAATATATATGTGTACAAACTGATTGTAGCTTCTGATCATGTGTGTGTGAAAGGGGGCAGAAAATCATGATGAAGGTACTGAGTGGGTACCAGTGTTCATGTATGTTCAGTGTGTGTGTGTGTGTGTGTGTGTGTGTGTGTGTGTGTGTGAACAGAATAGAACAGAATATTTTATTGCCATAAAACCTTAAGATTTATAAGACACAATAAAACATTAACATGAGCATATTATGAAAAGAAACATTTGTGAACAAAGTTTGTCAGCCTTGGCTGTAATTCTTTTACTGTTTCAGTAAGATCATTTGGTAGTCTTGGCATTTGGATGACATATATTGGCCAGGAATCTTTTTCTGTAAATACTGTATTTTACACAATTTGTCTTAAAGGTGGATCTCGTCTTCTAAACTCTTACTGGTAGCACACAGTAGCAAACCTGTTATATAATTTCTTTCCCTTCCTTCTGTTGATGTATAGTGTTCTTAACATTTGAGCAACCACTCAAATGTGTGTTCTAATTACTCATTAGGCTCAGTGTGCTTCAGCTGGCCTGGTAGTTTCCCTTGGTTTACCACAGTTTGACTCACACTATACTGACCTGTACTGTTATGTTCTACGCTGTACACATGTGACAAAGCTGTAGAACTTTGAACAGTATGGCAAATCTTGCCCCAGGAAGTTGTGGAGGCCAAGACCATTGACACATTTGTGTCACGAGCCTCCAGTCTCCCCCAGTGGCCCAGATTTTTTTTTTTCAGTGCGCATCCGACCTCCCCTCAAAGTGACAGAATAGTCAACATGATGACTGTGGTCACTACAATGGAAGAAGATGAAGAAGACTACTGGTGAGCTACCCCATGGTTTTGTCATATAGACACAATCTTTTCTTATATTTTAACATACAGAGTATGTTTCTTAAGACTGTAATATCTATGGGCACAAAAGGATGGCATGGTCTCTCATGGGAAGAGGATGCGGGTGAACTGATTTGTCTCCACGCAAGGCAGGTATATTCCCGAATTAAACTGGCAATTTTTTTCCCCACAAGACGGAATGAGTAGAGTCCACAACAAAGCGTGGGCGTTCACTCGGCCAGTCACAGGAGGAGTGGAGGAGAAGAAATGTGGATAAAACAAGTTTCGTTTTAACATTTAATACCAGACAAACAACTGGGTGCACATACTGAACGGTTAACGGCCGGTTGAGCTAAACTATAAATGTAATGCGGAAGTATTTGATTATTTTCGGAAGTATTTATCCTCAACACTGACGGAGATGCACTCGTATTTACGTACGTATGTACACTGACTGTGTGGGCATGTGTGTGTGTGTGTGTGTGTGTGCGCGCGCGCGCGCGCGCGCGCACGAGCGCCGTGCACACGCAATCGCACGTGGTAGCAAATGCGACACATGGATAATGAAAGCTGCGGCAGAAATCATGGAAAATGAGACATACGTACCTTTACAAAATTAACCAGGCCGAACCTGATTAAAATCGATATCGGCACCTGCGCACCAAGCCGTTGTGAACAAGCTATGTGTTAACAAAGAAACAATGTTAACACCTATTCTCTTCAAAATCAGGTGCTAATGTCGGTGATCTGATAATTTCTGGTTTGGCCAGGAATCCCGATAGTTCAGTAGACTAAATGAAACGTACGTGACGGGTGTCGGGTCTGCCAGACTAAACCACGCTGACTGGTAGTGTGGATCACAGCTGGCTTGAAGGTGAAAGTCCACTGAGGTCTGTTCAGACACTGGGCGGTGAGGGCTACGCACACCAGTCAGCGATGCGGCAGAAAAAGACAATGCTAAAGGGGACCAAACTCGCGCAGTGACAAACCGTGAACCCACGTACACAAGACATTATTATGCTAAAACTTTTTGCATGGGATAGAAAGAATAATCAATGCGTAATTTCTGATCCATTGCATCTGTCAAGTTTGTTATATGTTTGCCTGAGTGTGTAGGTGTGCGTGCCTGAAATCTGATTGAATGATGAGCGCCCATGCAATGGCAGCCGTCAGTCGGTTCCACCGGAGATTAGAAAAGAGAGATAAACCACTCGCGGCAGGCCCCTTCTTACTGTCTATAACAGTGCTGAAGCCGTTTTGGGGCACACACGCAGTGCGGAAGGGTGGGGGTAAATCACCCTCTCCTTCCCCACCTGAAGGAAACTGGTCGGTTCGACGGTTCAGCTGCAGTAAAGCGAAAGTTAAGTTACACCTGGAATTTCCCACGTGTAGTAAGATTCGCTGTATACAATGAAAACCGATTCATTTTTGCTTTGGTTTTTAGCACGTTTGCATCTGCTTGAATGTAGATAATATAAAAAGAAAATAAAGCAGCTCCCCCCACCACCAACTCCCCCCCCCCCTCCCCCAGCGCAATGTTGCACATGAGAGAGACAATTATAAATTATTGAACTGCGTTTTCGTAACGCTACTTTTTCTTCACACTTTCTGGTTTACATCACCATTTCTTCAACAACAACAAAAAAATATATATATATATATCAAAACATAAAACACATATTCAGCTCTGTCTCTCTTCTAACATCTGTCTATACATACATACATGAATACATACATACATAATTTCATACAGATCTATCAGTATGTAAATCTAAATCTATCTATATGTACATAATCATATATATAATTCATATATATACGAACGCTTCATGTTGCCCGAGCAGACCGTTGTATTGTGCTCTATCTCTCTCTCTAAGTCTCTGTCTCTGTCTCTCTCTCTCTCGGGAGTTTTACATGGCTGTTAAAAGCATCTACGATTCTGTACTTGTATGTGTTCGTGACAAAGGTATTTATTCAGACTTTTTTCAGTGTCCAAGAGGGGTTAAACAAGGTTGTATGCCAAGCACACAGCTGTTTTCCTTTTTCATCGGTGAATTGGCAGTGGAGTTATCAAAGAAGGGGAGACATGGAATACAAATGATACCTGGCGCAACAGATTTGCTCTTAATGCTATTTGCTGATGATGTTGTTCTCTTGTCTGACACACCCATAGGTTACAAAATCAATTAAATGCCCTTAAGCAAGAAACAGACAGACTACAACAAACAGTGAATCTCGTTAAGACCAATATTATAGTTTTCCGCAATGGAGGTCATCTTTCGACTCGTGAAAAATGGTGCTGTGGTGATAGGGAAATAAAAGTAACCAATACATATAAATATTTAGGAATGTTATTCACAACAAAATTGAGTTTGACATCTGCGTGGGATGAAGCAAACAGAAAAGGGAAAAAAGGTGTAATCCAAATTATAAAATCACTCAGGAGACTGCGTTCGACTGACGCTTTCCTTTCGTTTGGGCAGCTCATGAATAATGAATGCGTGCCGCGGCGCAGGCTGCCTGGCTTCAGCAATTTCTGCAAGTGGTTTATCTCTCTTTTCTAATCTCCGGTTCCACCCACTGAGATCGTATTGTTTATAGGTCAGTGGTTCCACCCTGGTTGGCAGCCTGCAGTGTGTAAATGACTCCGTGTTTGTAAAGCGCTTAGAGCTTGGTCTCCGACCGAGGATAGGCGCTATTTAAGTATACATATCAATCAATCAATGGCAGTCAATCAAGCCGACACATCATGCACCCTTCGGAGCTCTCCCTCCCTCCCCACTCGATCCGGTAAACTGTAAAACCAACAACAAACAAAAACCACACACTGACACAATTATAAGGCCGGTGTGTGTGTGTCAGTGTGTGTGTGTGTGTGTGTGTCTGTGTGTGTGTGTTCAGTGCGTGACAACAGGCAGGCAGACAGAATGACAGCATAATCAACATTTGATTCATGTGGTAACATTTGGCTGTGAATGTATATTATTAATTAGGAAGGGAGATTACCTCAGTAAGTACACATTACAGCGCGCGCGCGCGCGCACACACACACACACACACACACACACACACACACACACACACAAAGCGCGCAAGCGCACATCACAGTCCCACCCCGCGTTTCTAGCTGTACGCATCCACACGCACTGGTGGCTGTCGTTCTAAAATTATTTCATCAGTCGATCCTTTATTTGAGCCGCATCAGTGTACTTAGATAATTTCCTTCTTTTTCTGCACACTCAGTGTCAGTGGAGAATCGTGACTCATCTCGGTACTCTAGACTACATAAGTCAACTTAAGATTTCACTGAGTCTTACTTTTTTCAGTGTTTTCTTTCACGGTGATTAGTTAATTGTAGTTGTCGCTCTTGTTTTTTGTTTTTTGTTTTTGTTTTTGTTGTTGTTGTTGCTTGTTTGTGTGTGTGAAACTGTAATCTTTTGTATGTTGGGTAGGCATTATATTTTCTGTTCATCAGTTGTTTTTTTAAGATTTTTTTTTTTTTCAGTTTTAACTGAGTGGTTCCCGGGTCAACAGAATACAAGCAAATTGGGAAGATACACTTAGAATCTCTTTTCATTATCAAAAATGTCCAGTATCTCGATGATAATTTCAGCTAACGTCCAGAGTCTAGGAGACTTTCAAAAAAGACTTGATGTCTTTCAATTTCAAGAATTCCATCTGTTTTTTATTCTTCTCATTTATTTCTGTTTTTTTTTTTTAACACAGAATAGGTATACTCTTTTTTTTTATCTTTTTTTTTTTTTAAAGTAAACAAGAGAAACAGATAAGAGCCGAATAGGGATATGAGAGATTTTGTTTTGCCTCATATGTGCATACCTTCTTCACAATCAAGAGGTGTGGCCATTTAATATGTTCAATAATAACAATTTTGATTTTAAAGTTGAAACTGTAATCACTGGAACGCTCTCGGAAATAATTTATTATATAATCATGATTATTCAACCTATGGATAAAGACATCACGGTTGTTAATATTTATGGTCCGAATAGAGATAATCACTTTAAAAAATAAATTAATAATTAGAAACTCAAATTCAACGATTGGACTGAATCTGACAAGATAGTATTTACACTGAGGATCGAGATGACTGGAACCCGTAATCTTGAACCCACCACTCGATTATGATAATTATGCATACTGATAAATCTAAAGCCCAAGAAAAGTTATTGAACTGACATGTGAAACTGATGAAATCGGTAGTATATGGAGAGAAGTAAAACCAGAAACACTAAATAAGGTATACGTGGAGAAGACCAAATCCACCGCAACAAACCAGACTAGATTTCTTCCTGATTTCAGAAAATTTACCATCAAATGCAAGAGACACAAGTATTGTGATTGGTTTTGGATGTGATCATTAATTCATTTCAATACAGTTTGAATTCTCATTCTTCTTCGTTCGTGGGCCGCAACTCCCACGTTCGCTCGTATGTACACGAGTGGGCTTTTACGTGTATAACTGTTCCCCCCACCCCGCCCCACCCGCCCCCATGTAGGCAGCCATACTCCGTTTTTGGGGGTGCATGCTGGGTATGTTCTTGTTTCCATAACCCACCGAACACTGACATGGATTGCAGGATCTTTAACGTGCGTGTTTGATCTTCGGCTTGCGTACACGAATGGGGTTCAGGCACAAGCAGGTCTGCACATATGAATTTTGAGGAAGTGTGCAGTCCAACTATATAGTGTCTTCACTGACAAATTTAACATGTCCCTTCAGTCTTGTGTGGTGCCTCACTGCTTTAAGAAATCAACAACCATTCCTGTTCCAAAAAAAGTACAGCCTAGTTGTCTTAATGATTATCGTCCCGTAGCCTTAACATCAGTCGTATTGAAAACATTTGAACGCTTGATTCTACAATTCCTAAAAACCTGTATTCCTCCATCTTTGATCCCTTTCAGTTCGCCTATAGAGCTAATAGATCAGTTGAAGATGCCTTTAGCATAGGTCTCTACCGGCCATGTCCTCAGACATCTCGAAAATCCTAACAGCTATGCCAGGATCCTTTTCATTGACTACAGCTCTGCGTTCAACACAATAGTGCCATCAAAACTATATTTTAAACTGAAAGACATCTCGCTGCCTGAATCAATTTGTGCATGGATCCTAAAGTTTCTAAAATGCAGACCGCAAGTTGTTAAAGTTGGTGACCTCACCTCCTCCACATGCATTCTCAACATAGGCACACCACAGGGATGTGTTCTATCCCCACTGTTGTACTCACTATTCACACATGACTGTGCAACTCAACTGAAATGAATAACACCATGGTCAAGTTTGCCGACGATACAACTCTAGAAGGGCTGATTACGAACAGTGATGAGTCAAAATATAGGGAAGAAGTACATGAACTTGTCTGCTGTTGTGATCAAAACAACTTAGAACTCAACGTATCAAAAACCAAAGAATTAATTCTAGATTTCAGGAAGACCAGATCTGTCCCCCGGTGTTACATTCATCACGAGTTGCACAGTCTTGTGTGAATAGCGAGTACAACAGTGGGGATAGAACACATCCCTGTGGGGCGCCTATGTTGAGAATACATGTGGAGGAGGTGAGGTCACCAACTTTAACAACTTGCGGTCTGCATCTTAGAAAATCTAGGATCCATGCACAAATTGATTCAGGCAGCGAAGAGCACATGAAATTAATGAATATATTTTGTTCTTACTATAATGTTTTGATGTGAGGTGGGCATTCTAATATCACATGGAATCAATGTGTGAATGAATACTCATTGTTCTACATGTATTGTCTGATGTAAACTGGGCATAGTAATACCACATGGAATCAGTGTGTGAACGGATATTTGAAATTCTGCCATCATTATTATCAGTTTGGTGTAAACTGCATGGGCACTATGACATCACACAGATCAATGTTTGAATGAATATTAATTTACTGTTCTACCCATATTTATCTCGATGTGGAGTGATTGATACTCAGAGCAATATACTGTTGTACCGACTGAACGTCCCAGTGTACAAAAATTCTGCTTTCATCTATAAACCTTTGTCTGAATAAGAAATGTTGGGGAAAACGAAAAAGAAGAAGAAAAAAAAGAAGAAAAACACACCAGAATGTAAGATTGTTTAGGGGTTAGAAATAAACGACGAGAGAAGAGAGATGGAGGGGGCATCAGTAAAAAAAACTTATGATCTATTAACATATCTATGCGTGTATACCTGTATCATGATGCATATGGGTATGCAGACATGTGCATATTATCAAATGACACAGTACTGCGATATACATGCACACGCCCTTAATGCTGATACAGATACACGCACATAGCAGCGGTTATGTGAGAAAATGTCTTTACCGTAGGAAGCATGACAGTCAAAGATACGTATATGAAAGTCAGTTATGTCACGGGTAAGTTGTCGCAATTCCACGAGAGAGAGAGAGAGAGAGAGAGAGAGAGAGAGAAAACACAAAGAAGTATCCCAGCCAAACTGAACGACACGTACACATTTTTGTCGGTGTTTTGGTTCGTGTTCTGAACTCGCCCCAGCTAAAAACAGTTCATTGAACCTTGTCCACGTGATACCCACGGGACAAGGTCAAGGTGAACTCGGCTTTGCGACCGACCTCGACAGGAGACGACTCCCACCCTCCCCGAGGTCTTCTTCCCCATCCCCGGTGTAACAGGCCAGATCTTACCCTGGCCAGATATTACCCCCGTAAGAACTGGCCTAGGCCAGAGTTTACCCCCGTAAAAACTGGCCTAGGCCAGAGTTAATCCCCGTAAGAACTGACCTGCGCTACATCTCACCCGGGGTAATGTTTGGCCTAGGCCAGTTTATATCGCCTGGGCCATTTCTTACCCCCTCTCTTTTTCTCTGAAATACATTGATATTTGAAGAGTGCCAAGATTAACAACATTAGAATGAAGGGTATGTGAACTGCGAGAAATTTATTTCACACAATAGTTATTACCAATGGGCTCAGTTTATTCAAAACTGGAAAGTTATCAATGAACTTGTTGCTTGGATAAAACTGTTGTCTTATTTGCAATTAAAATTTTCGATATGGAACACCTGTTTTAATTGATATTATCTTTGAACATGAAGTTCGTTCCTAGAGACGTTCAGTCGTTCTGATGTACAGTGACTGCTTTTGATGAATTATGCTTAGTAATCTTGAGTTGGAAATAGAACTGAAGAGGGTGACGTAGTGGCACACCACGAGAGCCGTTTGCAAAGTTTGTAATATGGCTGTGATTGGGGATGAGTTTTATCTTGTAATGGAATGCACAAAGTATAATGACTTCCGAGACAAGCGTGTGCATGAAAAAATATTTGTCTCCTAAGTCGGTTTTCATTTTTGTTTGTTTGTTTGTTTTTTGTTCATAGGAAGCAGATGGAATTTGTTAGCTATAAGTTGTCCGCGGTTAATGGTGGTCAATGGTGGTCAGTAGTGGTCCATATATAGTGGTCAGTGGTGGTCAATAGTGCTCTGTGATTGTGGTCAGCGGTGGTCAGCAGTAGTCAGTGGTAGTCAGCGGTCAGCAGTGGAGAGTAATAGGCAACGGTGGTTATTAGGGGACAGTGATGTCAGTGGTTAGCAGAAGTCAGTGGTCAGTGGGGATCAGCAGTGGTCAGTGCTGGGCAGCGGTGGTCAGTTGTCAGAAGTGGTCAGTGGTCAGAACGGGTTAGTGGTCAGAAGCGGTCAGCAGTGGTCAGAGGTCAATAGTCATAAGTGGTCAGTATATAGTGGTCAGTGGTTGGTTCTGGTCGGTCAGTGGTTAGCGGTTGTAAGTGATCAGTAGTGCTAGTAGTCAGTGGTGGCCAATGGTGGTCAGCTGTCAGTAGTGGTCAGTGTTGCTCAGCAGTGGTCAGTGGTGGTCAGCATTAGTCAGTGGTCATCAGTGGTCAATGGATGTCACCGGTGGTCAGTGGTCAATAATGGTTAGTGGTCAGTATATGGTGGCCAGCAGTGGTCAGTAGTGGTCATTTGTTAGCGGTGATCAGCAGTAGTCAGTGGTCAGTGGTGGGCAGCAGTGGATAGCGGTCAGCAGTGGTCAGTAGTAGTCAGTGGACTGTAGTGGTCAGTAGTGGTAAGCAGTGGTCACTGGGTAGTGGTTGTCAGTGACCAGCAGTGATCACTTTGCAGTCAATAAAATCAAAAACAAAAAACCAGGACGTCTTGATAATGCACAAATGTGACATAACAACGCAATCTGAAGAATTTGAGGTAGTGGTCAGCAGTGGCAAATACTGGTCAGTAATGGCCAACAGTATAGTGAAATCCTGCTAAAACGTTGCAATATTGCATACAATGTGATGCAAGCTGAACTCTGATAGTGGTCAGTAGTGGTCATACAGTGGTCAAGCATCTTCAAAGACATAATATACAAATGCGACAACATAATGCAGTCTGAGCACTATTGAACTGTGGTCAACCATGGTCAGCTGTGGGGGAACATAGACCTGGGAGAACTTAGAACTAGGGGATAGACCTGAGAGAACTTAGACCTGGGGAAACATAGACATGCTCCCCTGCACTGCATCCCAACTAGGTCACTGTTAACCTCTCTGATGTTGTCTGAAAGTGAGCATGATGTGAGCGGGCGTGGCATGGCACGTGAAGGACATTACGAGTATGTCTGTGGGTGGGTGGGGGTGGTGGTGTGTGTGTGTTTGTCTGTGTGTGTGAACAGAGACGCTAGCGTCAAAAACAGGATTGCTTAAGTCAGCGCCGCCTTTGGGAGACTCCGTGAGAACGTCTGGAAGCGGAGACAACTCAGCTCTACCACTAAGCTGAAGGTCTACTGTGCAGTGGTCCTTACCACCCTCCTTTACGCCAGCGAGACCTGGACTATTTACAGCAGACACGCCAAACAGCTCAACCTGAGCTGTCTCTGCAGACTCTTCCACATCAGGTAGCAGGACAAAGTCCCCGACACGGAAGTCCTGGAACGAGCTGGCCTCTGCAGCCACCTAAACCCTTCTGCAGAATGTCCTAGCCAAGTGGGCTGGACATGTGGTGAGAATGTCAGACAGCCGACTGTCTAATCAGCTGCTGTGTCAGGGCAAACGCTCAGTTGGAGGACAGAAGAAACGCTACCAAGACTGCCTCAAAGCGTCCCTCAAAGTCCTGGGCGTCGACATCAACACTTGGGAGACACTTGCTCTGGACCGTCCAGCTTGGCACAGCATAATCACCACAAAAGCCCGTGCAGCTGAAGCCAGGCGCATCACCGAGGTGCAACGGAAGCGTGCTGTGGGCAACTGAGGCCCGAGCAGCATCCACTGCCACAACAGCACCCACTCACTTGTGTCCCATATGTGGGCGAGACTTCAGGGCCCGGATTGGCCTCACCAGTCACCTCTGGACCCACAGCTACACACACACACACACACACACACACACACACACACACACACACACACACAATCTTCCATCTGACTCTTGAAGCCATGGTCATCTTCGAATCCGAAGGACGAACATCACATCACGTTTTAGATTAACATCATCACATCACTTTTTTGCATTAATTGCAAAGTGGCTTGAGCGTTGGAAGGAGTTATATACATTCCATTTATCATTATTATTATTATTATTATTGCTGTTTTAGTATTAGTGATTGTTATTATAATCATAATCATCACCATCATCATGTGTTTTATGTGTAAATGTGATACAGACTGGCTGGGTGAGCGAAGTGTACACAGGGGGTATATTCCAGCCAGGGGGGGATAAGAAATGGCCTAGGCTGGTTCTTACCCGGGGTAAGAAGTAGCCTAGGCTGGTTCTTACCCGGGGTAAGAACCAGCCAGGGATAAGATCTGGTCTGTTACACCGGCACTCCTCCGCGACCTGGGTTTTAAACATTTTTTCACACTGAGCGCAGTGTGTGTGTGTGTGTGTGTGTGTGTGTGTGTAAAGTGTGTGTGTGTGTGTGTGTGTGTGTGTGTGTGTGTGTGTGTGTATAAAGTGTGTGTGTGTGTGTGTGTGTGTGTATAAAGTGTGTGTGTGTGTGTGTGTGTGTGTCGTGTAACACAGCACAGCTGGTGGCTGTGGCACGTGTTGACCCCGGCGGTGCGGTCACCCCGGCCTCGTGCAGAATGTTAGTGATCCACCTTCTGACCGTTGCTAGTTTCACGGGTTTGAAGGCGAAAGGGGAAACAATGAGTTTTGAGCCCTGTCGTTGATCCGCTGTCCGGCGCACGTATTCCGACACACAGGTGACGAGACACAAGTTTTCATTCTCACACACTTTGAGCTTGACCAGTGGAAATCTGTGAGATCAGTGGTCGGTCCGTCTTAGAATCGAAAGCCGCTTGCAACACCACACAAGTAGAACTGACATGACACAGAGAGCTATCCACCGAAAACAGGAGATCACTCACTCTTTTAACTGTGTAAGCAGCAAGCATGAACACGACCTTGTAAGTCAGTTTGTCCAAGGGTAGATGTTGTGTAGGGTGCCACTGGGACAAATGCAACAATACAGTCCCAATATCCCAGGTGGGCACAACTTGTACAGAAGGGGGTCTTTTATTAAAAACACCTTTGATGAACCTACACACAAGGGGATGCTTCCCAATAGGTACAGGTTTGTGTGCTTCTAAAATGGAAGAAATCGCTAACGATGCACGTCAAGGGTCCTCCATGACAGTCCCTTATCAAACAGGTACTGTAGGTACTGCAGCATCGTTTCTACAAAAACGGTAGCTGTGTCCAGAGACTGGTCGGCACAGAACCGCCGCCACTCACGCCACACAGCTTGGTATTGTCGACGGGTACTCCCTCGCCAACTGCCCTCGAGCACCTCAAAGGTGGCCGAGGGAAGGTGAAGCCCTGTGGCTGACCACATATGAGCCATACTGTCAGCCTGAGAGCTTCCAGGTTCTTGACTGGCCAGCCTGTCGCTGTGTTGATCAGGAGATCCGACGACATCGGGATCCTGTGCGGCTTGTCGTATAGTAGCTCCATCATCATCGGCGTCCAAGGGGAGTCGCTCCAGCAGGGGGCTATCAGTAGCATCCTGGAGTGAGTTTCCCTCAACTTGTTCAGCACTGTCGGCACCATAGTGGGAGGTGGAAGGCGTAGAGCAGGGGAAAGGTCCAGGGCTGGGTGAGGGCATCCACCGCGTACGCCTGGGTGTCCCCCCGTTGTAGGGACATGTATCAGCGAAGCTGTGCCGTCTCTCTGGACGCAAAGAGGTCGATGTGGGGCTGGCCGAACCGGTGAAAGATTTTCTGGACCACACAAGGAGACAGGTGCCACTGCGTGTCTTTGTCGCGTGACAGGGAGTCGGCTATGGTATTGGCCATTCCCTTCACATACACCAGGATTAAAGTGATCCTGTTGCGCCGACACCACAACAGAACACGGCAAGCCAGTCGGGAGAGAGAGTGAGAGACTTGGTCCCCCCCCCCTCCTTTTCCAGGTACGCCACAGCTGTGCAGTTGTCTATTTGCGTGCACACGCACTTTCCCGTCACTGTGTCCCGAAACTCCTTCAGGGCATACCACACGACTAGCAGCTCCAAGTAGTTGATGTGTTGTCCCCCTCCACAGTCGACCAGTGGCAGCTCACTGTTAGGGATTGCAAACTCGCCCCCCAACCAGTGATGGACGCGTCTGTTGCCATAATGACGTCCGGGCGTGGTCGGCGTAGTGGAAGCTGTAAGGGTTGGAATATACTCCAAAAGTGGAGACTGTCCCTTGCTTCCTGGTGCAGGTGTACCCTCTTGCCTATGTCTCGAGGGCGCTGGTATACCGAACGTGTCAGGTCAGGTCATTAGATCTGCTACTGGTAACCTGTAATCCAGTACAACCTGTTCAGGGTTGGGTTGCCGGCGACTAAACCGGCACTCCCACCACTCCCTTCTGGGACTGGTGAGGCGGGTGGCTAGACACCCTTATGGAGATCCATAAAAGGGCGTCGGCTCAGGAGAGCCACCGACGGCCATCTAGCTCCACCGTGCTGTGTGCATGCCACACGCAGTTGGCCCCCGGGGTGTGTCTACCCATGCATGCGAAGTCTGGATCCGGCAGAATCTGCGGAAGAAACCAACAGGTTCAACGGAGAGGAAGGCGGTTACAGCAACGCACTGTTGAGTGCAGAGAGCAAGATGAGACACCGAAAGGATATCTTGGTCATCCACTGCATCTGTGCTCATCCTCCAGTCGTCTCGACTTAGTCTTGCCACTGGAAATTGGTGGACCCGGACGAGAGAGTGAGGTCGACGTTGCGCAACTCCTCTTCACTTTAAACAAACTCATCGCGCAAGTCATCAGTCATCCCTAATGACCTTTCATCCTTCATCATTTCATCACCCCCAAGTCCTGTGGCTACAGGCGAGCGACGAAACGACAGGTGTGGGTACACTGGCAGTCGCAGCCGCAGACCTGCACGCAGGCGGCTCAGGCCATAGGGTCATTCTTCGTCGACAGGAGCAGCGATGGAGCTCGGCAGCCGTCTGAGCGTCTGAGCAGCCCTCTTTAGGAATGCACTGCTCACCTCCCTGGCATGAGGAAGGGGCTAGAAATGGTGCCCTAAAAATTGCCTGCTCCATATCACCCTGGCCAGCATACCGCGGCTGGCGGGGACCCTACATCAGCGGTCGAAACAACAAGAAAGAAAAGAAAAAAACAAGGATCGTTCCTCTCACCATTGGTGCTTGGAACATAAGGACTCTCCTGGACAGAGATAACGCGGACAGACCCCAAAGGAGAACGGCACTAGTTGCATCCGAACTCGCCAGATACAACATTGACATCGCAGCCTTGAGTGAGACTTGGCTTGCAGGCGAAGGCGAGCTCTGTGAACGGGAATCTGGTTACACCTTCTTGAGTGGACGAGGAAGCGAAGAGCGACGTGAGGCTGGCGTTGGTTTTGCAGTAAAAACAGCACTTGTCAGCAAGCTAGCTGGAATCCCAAAGGGAGTCAACAATAGGCTTATGACCATGAAACTCCCACTGGCATCTGGCCAGAAGCACCTCACCATTGTCAGTGCCTACGCCCCAACCATGACAAACACGGATGAAGTGAAGGCGAAGTTCTACGAGGACCTTCACTCTGTCATTGCTGCTATCCCTAAAGCAGACAAGCTCATCATTCTTGGGGACTTCAATGCTAGAGTTGGTTCTGACTACATCTCCTGGGATGGAGTGATTGGAAAGCACGGTGTGGGCCACTGCAACCCAAATGGATTGCTTTTGCTTCAGACCTGTGCAGAGCACGAACTGCTGATAACCAACACAGTTTTCTGCCTCCCTACCCGTAACAGGACGTCATGGATGCACCCTCGCTCAAAGCATTGGCATCTCATCGATTATGTCATCGTCAGGAAAAGGGACAGGCAAGATGTACGTGTAACAAAGACCATGTGCGGCGCTGAGTGTTGGACAGACCATCGCCTTGTAGTCTCGAAGCTGAATATTCGAATCCAGCCCAAGAGACGCCCCCAAGACCAGAAGGCTCCAAAACGGCTCAACATCGCTAAGCTGAAAAACATCACCATCAAACAGTCCTTTGTGGAGCTGCTGGAAGATCGTCTGGAATCCGTCTCTCTGGACAACCAGAATGTGGAGTCTGACTGGAGGACTCTGCGTGAGCTGATCTATAGTACAGCTTCAGAGACCCTGGGACCCATGACCAGAAAGCACAAGGACTGGTTTGATGAAAACTGTGATGAAATCAAGCAACTTCTGGATGAGAAACGCCGTCTGCATCAAGCCTACCTGAGCAACCCAAAGTCCACATCAAAAAAGGATGCGTACGATGCCATCCGCAGGACTGTTCAGCAAAAGTTACGCCAGATGCAGGATAAGTGGCTGAGTGACAAAGCTGATGAGATCCATGTGTTAAAGGGGGGTAGTAGTGATGGGGGTAGGGGTTGAGTAGGGGTATGTGTAGAAGGTAGAAGGGGTAGAGTAGGATAACAGGCAGAGGATAGGTGCACGATCCACTCTCTCTTCACACCACAGGAGGGTCTTTTAGAAAGATGAATTGAGGTGTTTATTTCTCTAACTTAACAGCACACCTGGAACACACACAATATTAAAACCCAGGTTAAATCAATACCAAAACATATGCTAGACATAATTGCACTGATGTAACAGAAACATCATTATGTTGTCTGGACAAGTAAACAATTCCACAGATAACCTTTCTCCATTCTGGCACTCAGTGTCTAGCCGTACACTCTCTTCTTAAAGAGATCTATGTAAAAATATAAAACAAGCTTCATATAGCTTACCATCAACAATCAGTGGCACATAAGTTAATGTGCACCAAATATATGACTAACAAATACTAACTCCCAGTATTTAACTCCTGTCAAACCACCATAGAATAATAGCTGTCGCACCAAGTATGTGGCAGACAATTACAAACTCCCAGTGTTTAACTCCAGTTAAATCACCATACAGTAATAGCTGTTTCCATTAAGACTGAACAAATCTGTACTTTGTATCTGCAAAGTATCTCATTGGTAAAATGTTTACATGGGAATCATATAGTTACCAAGTAATATGGTAAATATATAGCAACCTGTGTGCACCAACATAGGACTGCCTGTCAGTGGTCTCAAATCTTATTGAACACATACAGCTATGTGTTACCCCACTGGCATATAACACATGACTACAGCACATGGTAATCACAACTACCAAGTCACACATGTTCCCCATGTTGCATTATCACCCATGTGCACACACATGGTAAAGCATGAACATACAGTTAGCCTGTAGATTTGTTCACCTTGAATATAACCATCACCACCTAACATACAAAATAGGTATGTCATGCCTCAAAATAACTCCAACTGTTGCAACCAAAACATTCTACACAGATGCAACACACATAATCTCTGTGTTTCTTTGTGACTGAATGCTTACATTGTTCCCACAGTATGTCAACAATTGACACACCACTGACATGTTACTGAACATTATCATTTATGCAAGCCAAGATGCACAACATGTAAACCCAAACATGATGTCCAAGCATCATACCATAATATCAACCTGTATGAAACAGGAAAGGGGGGGTGGGGGGGGGATACCCAAATACCCTAAACCAGTACTCCAATTAGTCATGTATTGGCAACATTGTGTATTTTAACCACTTTTCCCTCAGTCACTAGCCTCAAATACAATTAAGCCATACACATGCTGGCTATGCTCTCTCACAAGTCATGGTATCTGCATCAACACATTCCAGTTACATTAACTGTGAAATACCACATCAACTAAAAAGGATCTCTCAACACTCTTGTGACACAACATCACAATTCTACAAACTCCAAACTGTTTCCAAAAACCATAAAGTAAATTGTCAACAAAGCAAATTATCAGTACAAGCATTACTCACAGCCCCCAATGTTTCAGGGTTCACTTTATATTCATGTAGCAGAACACAATCCCACTGAGCCAGTGTATTAGTCACAGAATCCAAGTATACCATAAATCAAGCATTCAACTAAGTCCGAAAAATAGATGCTAGTTTGACACTCACAGCCCCCATGGTACTGTCTTGACCGTCCGGCTCTCCTGGCCTGCTTCAAGGAAGGAAACGAAAGAAACCCCACTTGCCTATTCATTTTATCCTCTTCACAAGCTGGCGCTGTATGCAAACTATCTTCCAACCCAGAACGTTTCCAATTGGCTGAAGTTAACAGACCAATCTGGGACCTAGACTTGCACATCAGCACTTTTCTCACAGAACCCAGCATTGTCAAGGAGAAGGGGAGTTTGGGGGGAGGGGGGGGGGGTGTGATGAAAAGAGGAAGGGAAGGAGGAGGAAAGATGGCCCAGCCCTGATTCTGTTCTAAACAGCTCATGATAAACACACCACACCATGTGGTGACCATTGAGGCAGATGCCATCCTGCCAGAGATCGACATGGGGGGTAAGGAGGGGGGCTGGGGGTGGGGGGGCGAGGGGGGGACAGGGTTGAGGGTGATGGAAGTGGAAGGGAAAAGGGCAGGGGAGTGTATAGGAAGAGAATGGTCAGAGGAGATACCATCTTTACTTAGTATTTCTTGATAACTTGCTCCCTCTTGCTCCCTTGGCCAAGGGAAGGGGGGGAAGGGAGAGAGGGTATGGGGAGGGGTGTTGGTGGGGATAGATGCCATGGAAGGGGGTGGGGGGAGAAGAGTAGGGAGGTAGGAAGGAGGGGTCCATCAGTGAGCAGTGTGTCTGAGAAAATCCCACGCTTCCACCATAGGTGCCTGACACACTATAACATCCACCCCTTGTTTTTGAAAGCAATGTCCTCATTGCTGCAGATCGCATACCAATCAATTGCTTCATGCAAATGGTGAGACAAATTCTCCAACAAAGAGTATTAGCAAAACTTTAATACATAAGGATCTTACAGGAATCCCTGTCATCATACATTATCTGATGTATGTCACCCTTACATATTGCAAATAAATGCAGAACATTGTCAACAACAAAAAAGCAATACCTAAAAACCTTCAAACAAGAAAGGCCAGTATAGAAATTGTAACTTCAATAGACTGAATAACCATAAAATAACCATAAAACATGAAAAGCAGCATTAAGCTTCCAGCTAAAATACCACCCTGTATGCAAAATACCAGATCCACTAGCAGGCTACAGCAGCAAGTCTACTCACTGAAAGGTGGTTCACATTAGTCTTGTACATAGCACTACATTTTGGGAGTATTGACCTTGTCAGTCTCCCATCCCAGTTCCTATCCATTTGAGCCAACATTCTAGCACCTTTTGAGCCACAAGACATGTGAATTTCAGGCTTCAGATGAGACCTGGTGCTAGTCTCACACAAACCAGTGCACACTGATTTGCGTGATGGTCTGGGAGTCTTGACTGCAGCTTGGCAGTCTACGTCATTCTCCCTCTTCCAACATTGACCAGGAATCCCTGGATCAGGTGGCATGGGCAGCAGCACCCATTCATCTCGGCATGGATCATCACCATTGCAGTCACCTACTGAATGGCTCTTCATCAGTTTATCTGAAATCCTTTCTTCCAGTTTGTGATCCCGCCCCTTGAGACCATTGTGGAAGTCTCTGTGTATTTCATTGTGGGAAACCTTACTCTTTACTTTGGGGAAATCCTTACCCTTGTGGTTTGGGGAAATCCTATTCCCCACTGCTGACTGGATTTTTCCTTTCCCGACTTTCTTCTTTTTCTTTTTGCCTACAGCCCTGGTCTTAACTAAAACCTCATCTCTCTGACCAACTAGACCTGACACTAGCCCCTGCATGGACCTGACTTTTCCCTCCAACAACAACAGTTTGTCCCTCAGTTGTGCCATCTGTTCCCTGGCCTGTTGCTGTTGTTGGTCCTCTTCCAGCTCTCTCTGCAGCCTCAGGGCTTCATCTCTGGCCTGGATGAAGGTGGTTTGAGGCTCTTGCCTCACTACCTGGCGCAGCTCCCTTTTCAACAAGGCGTTCCGGAGGCCACTGATGAAGTGGTCCCTCAGCATGTCAGCGGTGAGGGCCCCAGTCGTCTTCATCTGGATGGTTCTCTCCATGCTGCGCAGAGCATGAGAGTAGTCCATGATGGACTCCTCCGGCTGCTGTACCCTGCTGAAAAGTATGGACAGCAGTGTGGTGACACGCCGTCCGTCACTGAACACCCCCAGCAGAATGCCGGTCACCTTCTCTGGTGTGTTGGTGTCCTCCAGGTCCCGCAGCATCAGCTCCCTGCGTGCGGTTCCCTGCAGATGGCTGTAGATGAAGTATGCCGCCATCTCGTCTCCCATGGGGTATGCGGCCAGGACCCTCTCCGCCTCAGTGACGAAGTCCTCAGCCGACGTCTCGTCTGGCTCACCAGTGAACACTGGCAGTGTGGGTGCTGCACACCACTGCATGGGGGACTGCTGTGCTGTGGTAGTAGGCATGGTCATCCTCGGGCTGGGTTGGGCTGTGCTGGGCTGCGTTGGGCTGTGTTGGGCTGTGTGCTGCTAAAGCTAAGAGACACCTCACCTGCTGATCCTGTCGGCGACGCCAAGTTGTTAAAGGGGGGTAGTAGTGATGGGGGTAGGGGTTGAGTAGGGGTAGGTGTAGAAGGTAGAAGGGGTAGAGTAGGATAACAGGCAGAGGATAGGTGCACAATCCACTCTCTCTTCATACCACAGCAGGGTCTTTTAGAAAGATGAATTGAGGTGTTTATTTCTCTAACTTAACAGCACACCTGGAACACACACAATATTAAAACCCAGGTTAAATCAATACCAAAACATATGCTAGACATAATTGCACTGATGTAACAGAAACATCATTATGTTGTCTGGACAAGTAAACAATTCCACAGATAACCTTTCTCCATTCTGGCACTCAGTGTCTAGCCGTACACTCTCTTCTTAAAGAGATCTCTGTAAAAATATAAAACAAGCTTCATATAGCTTACCATCAACAATCAGTGGCACATAAGTTAATGTGCACCAAATATATGACTAACAAATACTAACTCCCAGTATTTAACTCCTGTCAAACCACCATAGAATAATAGCTGTCGCACCAAGTATGTGGCAGACAATTACAAACTCCCAGTGTTTAACTCCAGTTAAATCACCATACAGTAATAGCTGTTTCCATTAAGACTGAACAAATCTGTACTTTGTATCTGCAAAGTATCTCATTGGTAAAATGTTTACATGGGAATCATATAGTTACCAAGTAATTTGGTAAATATATAGCAACCTGTGTGCACCAACATAGGACTGCCTGTCAGTGATCTCAAATCTTATTGAACACATACAGCTATGTGTTACCCCACTGGCATATAACACATGACTACAGCACATGGTAATCACAACTACCAAGTCACACATGTTCCCCATGTTGCATTATCACCCATGTGCACACACATGGAAAAGCATGAACATACAGTTAGCCTGTAGATTTGTTCACCTTGAATATAACCATCACCACCTAACATACAAAATAGGTATGTCATGCCTCAAAATAACTCCAACTGTTGCAACCAAAACATTCTACACAGATGCAACACACATAATCTCTGTGTTTCTTTGTGACTGAATGCTTACATTGTTCCCACAGTATGTCAACAATTGACACACCACTGACATGTTACTGAACATTATCATTTATGCAAGCCAAGATGCACAACATGTAAACCCAAACATGATGTCCAAGCATCATACCATAATATCAACCTGTATGAAACAGGAAAGGGGGGGGGGGGATACCCAAATACCCTAAACCAGTGCTCCAATTAGTCATGTATTGGCAACATTGTGTATTTTAACCACTTTTCCCTCAGTCACTGTAATGTTCTCATATTGAATTATGTCCATTATTGTTAGTTCCCTTTAACTAAGAATTAGAGGTCACGTGATGAACCGGAAGCAGCCGGTCGTAATTCGGGCAGACAGCATGACACTCCATTATGTTGAAATAAATACTAAAAACATCTAAACAAAGAGACTTCGAGTGTATGTGTACTCTACATTTGGCGACGAGTGAGTAACCGAACACCGCGCAATGGGAGAAAACGAACAAAATGCAGCAGCAGCAGTCAGAACTGTTGCAAACATCTCCGTGCCGTCCGTGTCTCCGTTCGACCCACATGGTGATGTTGCTAGCGTGTTTCAGCGTTGGGAAAGATGGCTTAGAAGCTTCGAACTTTTTGCTGACGCTTCAGGATGCACTGACGGAAGACAGAAGAGACAACTTTTGCTTCACTGTGCAGGTACAGAAACCCAAGAAATATTTTTCACGTTCGACCCACAACCGCCAGAGTATGAACAGGCAGCAGAAGCACTGACGAACTATTTCAAACCGGCAAAGAATCTCCCGTACCTCCGTCACATGTTTCGTCAAGCAAAGCAGGGTGACAATGAAAGTGTAGCACAGTATGTTACCCGACTTCGTCAACTAGCCAAGGACTGTGACTTTGGCGATGGCACAGCCGACTTCATACGTGACCAAGTGATAGACAAGTGTGCTTCTGACAAACTCCGTACTAGGCTACTAGCAGAAAAAGACTTGACACTGGAAAAATGTCTGTCCTTAGCCGCTTCCAAAGAACTGTCAGAACAACAGTCCCAGTTGATAGCAGGTGAAAGAGAAAACGTGTTTGCAGTCAGACAAAGTAGTGGCAGAGGCAGAGTTGACAGAAACACTGACAGTAGCAAATACAGAGGTAGTAGAGGTGCAAACAGTAACTCTAGTAGCAGTGTGAGTACCCACTCCAGTATCAAGTGTGGCCGATGCGGACGTGCAGGACATAAATCTTCTGAGTGTAGATGTTCACAAAACGTGACTTGCTGGAATTGCAATTTGAAAGGCCATTTTGCTGCCCAATGCCGCAAACCAAAACGAGAAACAACTGAAGGCCAACGAGGTCAGCGACAAAACAGAGGACGAGCTGGAAGGAAAAACCGTGGTCGACTTCACTTTGTGGAGGAACAACAACAACAGTCATTATACTCGGAACAACAACCATCATCGGACTCGGATGAATACGTCTTCGCAGTTGAGCCAACCCCCAATGAGGTAACAGTACTGATTGAGGATGAACCCATTAACATGATCGTGGACAGTGGCGCGTCGGTCAACATTCTCAACTCTACAGCAGCTGCCAAACTGAAGCAACGAGGTGCCGAATTTGAGGAATGCAAGCGTACACTATACCCCTATGGATCACCACCGATAACAGCCAAGAAAATGGTGAAAGCAGAAATCCAAGTCGCAGGAAAACAACCAGTCACAGCTGAGTTCTTAGTCATTCCGGGCTCTCAACCGCCGTTGCTAGGACGACAGACGTCAGAAGAGCTTGGGATCCTGCAAATTGACGTGAACTTCATCCAGAAAGACATTCTGAGCAAGTATCCTGGTATCACTGAAGGCATAGGCAACCTCAAAAACGTTGAAGTGACAATACATGTAGACAAAAGTGTACCCCCTGTTGCTAGAAAACACTCGCGAGTACCGTTCCATCTCAGAAGCCAAGTGGAGAAAGAGCTTGAAAAACTTGAAAAGGAGGATGTCATAGAAAAAGTGTCAGACTCATCGACAGAATGGGTTTCAAGAATAGTGACTGTACCGAAGCCAAAGAAACCAGCCGAGATACGACTCTGCGTAGACATGAGAGACGCAAACAAGGCAATCATGAGGACACGTCATGTCACACCAACGATCGAGGAGCTGGTCACCGACTTACACGGCGCAACAGTTTTCAGCAAGATCGATTTGAGATCGGGCTACCATCAACTGACACTCAAACCTGAATCCCGGGGAATCACAACGTTCTCTACACACTGTGGACTATACCGTTACAAACGTCTCAGTTTTGGCATAAATTCAGCCGCAGAGATCTTCCAACACACTATACAAACTGTGATAGCTGATGTAGCAGGTAGTCGCAACGTCAGTGATGACATTATAGTTTTTGGCAAAGACGCTGAAGAACATGATAGAAATCTGCACAAGCTACTCACCACTCTCCATCAAGCTGGGCTGACCGTGAACAGTTCCAAGTGCCAGTTCAGAAAGAAGGAGATCGAGTTCTATGGATTCATCTTCAGTGCCGACGGACTCAGACCTGACCCAGCCAAGGTCGCCGCGCTCAAGGACACCGCAGAACCTCAGAACAGCTCCGAACTCCGTTCATTTCTTGGAATGGCGCAGTACAGTGCTAGGTTCATTCCGAACTTTGCAACCATCACAGAGCCTCTCCGTCGTCTCACCAGACAAGACGTGCCGTGGAGCTGGGGCGAAGAAGAAGCTAGAGCTCTGTGTGCCGTGAAACAAGCACTGTGTGAGTCAGCAACCCTGGTGTACTTCGACACCAGCAAGAAAACTGTGATACTGGTGGACGCCAGCCCTGTGGGCATCGCCGCTCTTCTTTCTCAAGAAAACAAGCCAGTATGCTACGCCAGCCGGGCCCTGAGTGAAGTAGAACAGCGCTACTCTCAAACAGAGCGAGAAGCGCTAGCCATCGTATGGGCCTGTGAACATTTTGACATCTATGTTCGTGGCAGCAGCTTCACAGTGGTCACCGATCACAAACCCCTAACCACCATCTGGAGCAAGCCGTCACCCCCCGCCAGAATTCAAAGATGGGCCATGCGACTTCAACCCTACAAAATGGAGGTCGTGTACAAGCCAGGCAAGGAGAATCCGGCAGACTACCTTTCAAGACATCCAATCCCTGGCACCGTCTCATCCAGAGAGGAGAAAGCAGCGGAAGAATTCGTACAGTTCGTCACCGACACGAACACCCCAGTCGCCATCACCACAGAAGACATCCGGAGAGCAACCACAGGTGATCCCACACTGGTGAAGATCATGGAGTTGGTCCGAACAGGCCGATGGCACACATGCCCACCAGACATGCAGGCGGAAACATTCAGAGCATTCCGCAACGTCAAAGACAGTTTGAGCATCAATGCTGAGCAAGACATCTTACTCCAGGGAATACTAGTGGTCATTCCGAGTGCGCTACAAGACAAAGTCATCAAGTTAGCTCATGAAGGTCACCAAGGTATCAACAAGACCAAGGCGCTCCTACGCTCAAAGGTATGGTTTCCAAACATGACTACAAAAGCTGAGAAGGCCATTCGCGAATGTATTCCATGCCAAGCAAACACCAACAGGAGAAACATGGAGCCACTTGCCATGTCTGAACTCCCCCCAGGACCCTGGCAGCATCTCAGTATGGACTTTTGCGGACCATTACCAAGTGGCGAGAGCCTTCTGGTAATCCAAGACGAATACTCCCGGTATCCAGTCGTCGAAATCGTTCGCAAGACAACCATTGACTCCATCATTCCAGTCGTGGACAAAATTTTTGCCGAGTTCAGTTTCCCAAAAGTGATCAAAACAGACAATGGACCACAGTTCCGATCCACTACATGGAAAAACTTTCTGACACAGTGTGGCGTCAAGCATCGCAAGATCACACCCTTGTGGCCAAGATCAAACTCGCAAGCAGAGACGTTCAACAAACCGCTTCTGGAGTCAATTCGTTCTGCCAAAATCCAACACAAGAACTGGAAACAGGACATGTATGTGTTTCTTCGCATGTACAGATGCACACCACACGCAACTACCTGTTTCTCGCCGTACTACCTGATGTTCGGACGAGAACCGAGAACCAAGATGCCACAGCTGCACGAACCGTCGAGCAGCCCAGTCGACAAAGAGCTACGACAGCGAGATGGTGATGCCAAGAAAAGGATGAAGATTGCTGCTGACCGTCGTCATCACGCCAAGCCCAGCAGAATCTCCGCAGGAGATAAGGTCCTGGTTCGTCAGGCCAAGCAGGACAAGTTCTCCACTCCCTTCTGGCCTAAGCCGCTCGTTGTCACAGCGAGCAAGGGCTCTATGGTCACTGCCCTCAAACCCGATGGCTCTACAGTGACCCGCAACGCTGCGATGTTCCGGAGGCTTCCTGACACGACACAGCCCGCGATGCAGGAGGACGAGGCCCTCACCGAGGATGAGGACATCCCCAGCGACGACGTCATCGCCGCAAGAGCAGCCGTCGCAGAGGACATCATCACCAGCAACGGCAGTCGCATCAAAACCCCACCCCGCAGACTTCCCAGTTCCCCGCCCGTGGCCATACAGACTGAGAATTTAGTGCCACATCCCAGCCCCATGCCCCAGTCAAATTCCAAACATATTCCCCAGTCACTCCCCAGTCCAAAGCAGCCGAAATCCAAATCCCAGTCGCAACCCCAACCCCGCAGGAGCAGTAGAAATGTCCGCAAACCAGGACACTTGCAGGACTATGTGCTAGATCAGTAACCGTCATGGACTATCGCTCCAGCATCACTACCATCAGCAGTACCCATATACACCTGGCCGCTGATAACATTGGATTTACCTGGTCATCAAATTCTGTGTTCTTCATTGTGGTGCATAGTTAGCTAGGTATAACCCTAGAAAGGCCCTACTGGCTCGGTTTACCTAGACCATAACTCCAGTATAGTTGTGGAGTTATAGAGTAGGCGCAAATTTTTTTTTTTTTTTTTTAATTTATCATTTAGATCACTCTTTTCATTCAAATAGGTGGAGGAGAAGCTGATAATAATTACGCATTACAGGCAAACAAAATAATGAACCTGGTGATTCCTGTTATTATCATGCACTTCAACAAAATAATACTTTGCACCAGTAAACACTAGATTAGTGTACATGTATTTGGTTATGCTGGTTTGTTTGATGAGCAATGGAACTTGACTCAATGCTGAATCTATTGGACTATGCCAAGAAGGCTTCGTTTCATTTTGACATGGCTACGGAGACTGTTTCCAAAGATAAACCTTTCTTTAATTTTAACTTCAAGTTCAAACGTTGATTCATATTATTTTTGGACTGAGTGTGATAATTCATTTCATGTTTAAAATAACTGAATCCTATCATTTATAAAAGTCTCTTGATCAAAGTTTCAATGTTGTTAAAGCAGGAGCTTGTTTAAGCAGGAGCTTGTTTTCTTTTTCTAAGTCAATTCAATTTAAATTTAAATCATATATTATGTAAAGTTTTCATTCAATGTTGGGAGGGATGTAATGTTCTCATATTGAATTATGTCCATTATTGTTAGTTCCCTTTAACTAAGAATTAGAGGTCACGTGATGAACCGGAAGCAGCCGGTCGTAATTCGGGCAGACAGCATGACACTCCATTATGTTGAAATAAATACTAAAAACATCTAAACAAAGAGACTTCGAGTGTATGTGTACTCTACAGTCACTAGCCTCAAATACAATTAAGCCATACACATGCTGGCTATGCTCTCTCACAAGTCATGGTATCTGCATCAACACATTCCAGTTACATTAACTGTGAAATACCACATCAACTAAAAAGGATCTCTCAACACTCTTGTGACACAACATCACAATTCTACAAACTCCAAACTGTTTCCAAAAACCATAAAGTAAATTGTCAACAAAGCAAATTATCAGTACAAGCATTACTCACAGCCCCCAATGTTTCAGGGTTCACTTTATATTCATGTAGCAGAACACAATCCCACTGAGCCAGTGTATTAGTCACAGAATCCAAGTATACCATAAATCAAGCATTCAACTAAGTCCGAAAAATAGATGCTAGTTTGACACTCACAGCCCCCATGGTACTGTCTTGACCGTCCGGCTCTCCTGGCCTGCTTCAAGGAAGGAAACGAAAGAAACCCCACTTGCCTATTCATTTTATCCTCTTCACAAGCTGGCGCTGTATGCAAACTATCTTCCAACCCAGAACGTTTCCAATTGGCTGAAGTTAACAGACCAATCTGGGACCTAGACTTGCACATCAGCACTTTTCTCACAGAACCCAGCATTGTCAAGGAGAAGGGGAGGGGAGGGGGGGGTGTGATGAAAAGAGGAAGGGAAGGAGGAGGAAAGATCGCCCAGCCCTGATTCTGTTCTAAACAGCTCATGATAAACACACCACACCATGTGGTGACCATTGAGGCAGATGTCATCCTGCCAGAGATCGACATGGGGGAGAAAGAGAATGGTCAGAGGAGATACCATCTTTACTTAGTATTTCTTGATAACTTGCTCCCTCTGCACTTGGCCAAGGGAAGGGGGGGAAGGGAGAGAGGGTATGGGGAGGGGTGTTGGTGGGGATAGATGCCATGGAAGGGGGTGGGGGGAGAAGAGTAGGGAGGTAGGAAGGAGGGGTCCATCAGTGAGCAGTGTGTCTGAGAAAATCCCACGCTTCCACCATAGGTGCCTGACACACTATAACACAGGGATATGCCGACAGGCACGATATGAAGAGGTTCTATGATGCCTTAAAAGAAGTCTACGGCCCCACATCCTCAGGATCATTCCCCCTCCTCAGTGCAGATGGGAATACCTTGATCACCGAGAAGGAGAAAATTCTCGAACGCTGGGCTGAGCACTTCAACAGTGTCTTAAATCGCCCTTCCTCCATAAATGATGAAGCCATAGACCGTCTCCCACAAGTCCCCATCAACGAAGCACTGGACGATCCGCCAACACTTCTTGAGACCCAGAAAGCAATCCGTCTGCTATCCAGTGGCAAAGCACCTGGCTCAGACTCCATACCAGCAGAGGTCTACAAGGATGGAGGCACTGTGCTGACTGAGAAGCTCCATCAGCTGTACTCACTCATGTGGAAAGAAAAGACGATCCCCCAGGATTTCAAAGATGCATCTATCATTCACTTGTACAAGCGAAAGGGGAACCGGCAAGCCTGTGATAACCATCGGGGCATTTCCTTGCTCTCCATCGCAGGCAAGATACTTGCCAGGATCCTACTAAACCGCCTCACAGCACACCTTGACCAAGGTCATTTGCCTGAGAGCCAATGTGGATTCCGGAAAGAGCGCGGAACCACCGACATGGTGTTTGCTGCAAGGCAGCTGCAAGAGAAATGTCAGGAGCAAAATGCTGATCTGTTCTCCACCTATGTCGACCTCACTAAGGCCTTCGACACCGTGAGTAGAGAGGGACTGTGGAAGATCATGGCCAAGTACGGATGCCCTCGGAAATTTATTTCCTTGGTCAGCCACTTCCATGAAGGCATGCAGGCTCGAGTCCAGGACAATGGCGAAACATCTGCTCCTTTTGCTGTCACAAATGGTGTCAAGCAAGGCTGCGTCCTGGCTCCAACGCTGTTCAGCCTCATGTTCTCTGCAATGCTTACTGATGCCTTCAGAGATGGCGATGTTGGAATCGGCCTAAAGTACCGAACAGATGGCAAGTTGTTTAACCTCAGAATTCTTCAAGCAAAAACGAAGGTCATGACAGACATCATCAGAGACTTTTTGTTCGCTGATGATTGTGCCCTCAACGCTGGATCTGAAGCTGACATGCAGCTCAGCGTCGACAAGTTTGCCACTGCCAGCAGGAACTTCGGCCTTACCATCAGCACGAGGAAAACTGAAGTTCTCCATCAGCCAGCCCCAGGGAAACCCTACGTTGAGCCCAACATCACAGTCAACGGTCAGAGACTCAGTGCGGTGGAGCGGTTCACATACCTTGGCAGCACACTGTCACGAAATGCGACCATCGACGATGAAGTGAACGTCAGGATTGCAAGAGCAAGCGCAACTTTTGGTAGACTCAATGCAAATGTCTGGAACAGAAGAGGCATTAGTCTTGAGACAAAGCTAAAGGTCTACAGAGCAGTAGTTCTCCCCACACTATTGTACGCCTGCGAAACTTGGACAGTGTACCAACGACATGCCAAGAAGCTGAACCACTTCCACACAACATGCCTCAGGAAGCTACTGAACATCAAGTGGCAAGACAAGACCCCAGACACAGAGGTGCTCGCAAAAGCCACCCTTCCCAGCATCTTCACCATCCTGATGCAGTCCCAGCTTCGCTGGGCTGGACACGTGGCGCGCATGCCATACCATCGGCTGCCCAAAAGGCTCTTCTATGGTGAGCTGCAACAAGGGAAGAGATCACACGGAGGTCAGAAGAAGCACTTCAGAGATACTCTGAAAGTCTCTCTGAAAGCGTTTGTTATCAACCCTGACTCCTGGGAGGAATCTGCAGTGGACCGTGACAAATGGTGCGCTGCTGTGCACAAAGGCACCAAGTTGTGCGAGGCCAACAGGACTGCTGCAGCTGTTCAGAAGAGGCAGGCCAGAAAGTCACGGGCAAACAAGCTCCCTGACAATGATATGCCTGTCTTTGTCTGCCCCAACTGTCAGCGAACATTTCGTGCGCAGATTGGATTATTCAGCCATCTGCGCACTCACAGATAGATTCATGAGCATCCTCCCCCCCACCCCACCACCACCCTCCCCCCAACCCCCAGCTGGATGACAACGATGGTCATCATCGATCTCGATGGACACACCATACCGAACGAAGTGCGGCTTGAAGCTCCCGTGAGTGGAGTCTTGCTTGGCGCACTCTGTATGCCGCAAAGGATACCTTTCCTAGGAAGGAAAGCAGTAGGCACACAGATACAGTGTGGCGACTGTGTATCCTGTCTGCCAGCAAGTGGATCTCGGCAGCTTTGTCCGATGGGAGAGTCACTGTCAGTGTGTGGGTGTCCCACTGCAAGCCGAGGTAGGCAAACCGCTGCTGGGGTAAGAAGGCGGACTTCTCCGTGTTGAGGGCAAAGCCTAAACGGGTGAGGAGGCGTATCGTGCTTCTGAGGTGTGACAAGGCTGCTGATCTGGTGCGAGCCAGGAGTAGAATGTCGTCTAAGTAGATGACAATGCGCACCCCTTGTGCTCGGAGGTAGTGAACAACTGGCCTGGTCACTCTGGTGAAGCAGTAGGGGCTGGATGACAGACCTAACGGCAGCGCTGTGTAGCGAAATGTTTGCCCTCTCCATATGAATTGGAGAAACCGCCTGTGCCTGACATGAATTGGGACATGGAAGTACGCGTCTTTCATATCCAGGCCCACAGCCCAGTCGCCTCGTATCAGCTGGCGTACGTCCTTCAGCGTGGTCATGGAGAAGCCGGGAGCCTTGACGAACTGGTTCAGGGGCTTTAAGTTGATGATGGGGCGGAGCTTTCCATCTTTCTTGGGGACAAGGAAAAGGCGGCTGTAAAACCCCATCCCTCTGCCAACTCTCTCGATGGCCCCTTTTTGCAGCAAGGCTTTTATTTCCCGGTCCATCTGTTGTGGTGTGCTGAGGACAGTTTGGTCTCCAAACGCTGGGCCACCCATGGTGACATCAGGGGAGGTTTGGTGTGGAACTCCAGCTGATATCCCCGGATTGCCTGAAGGACGTAAAGGCTGTCTGTGATTTCTGCCCAGGCTGCTGCATGCACAGACAAGCGGCCTGCCACTTTCAGCTGTTGGTTGTCATGCCGATTTCTGATACATATTTTTTTGGTAGGTGGTCGTGTGGGCACCTCCTCTGCCTCTGCCAAACCGGCCCCTTGCCTGACTCACCCCATAGGGCTGACCATGAAAGGGCTGCCGATCAGACTGACGATAGCGGCTGTCATGTGACCGGAAGGTCCTTTTACGCGGCTTCCTGTCACGCTGCGGTGGTGTAGTGGAGTCGCGCTGTCTTTGGTGGGGACGTGTAGGCACAGGTCTGAAGGCTTCCCCCACATCCCGTCATTGTCTGATGGCCTGCACAACGCTACTGATGTCGCCATCAAACAGAGAGGTGCCAGAAGACTGGATCCGGTCGATGGCGACAGTGTCCAGGCACAGCTGACGACGATCTCTGCAGATGGTGGAGCTCTCTGCAGCCAGCACGCGCAGGACATGGCCCAGAGGTGTTGCCACATCCTCACACAGTTGTTGCTTGAGGTCCTGGGGAGTGGTTGCCTGTGAATGGAAGAAGTCAGCGGTAGGGCTGACAGACATGTCCACTGTCACCTCATTCAGTTTGGTGAGGGCAACACACAGGGCATGAGAGGCAGCACCAAGCCGGGTTTGTAGCGCAGCGAGTGGCCATCCCATCTGGCAGAAGTGTCGCTGAGAGGGAACGCAGTGTCACGGGACTGTGACCTGAAGGTGGCAGCTTGGTCGTGTGATGTGTACGACGACACAATTTTATTGGCGCACACCCCTCCAGTTCCCACCTGAGACCACCCCCCTGGCATGTGTCCAGAGTTGCTGGGCTTGCTCTGAAGGTACCCTGCCTTGCCGTGCCTTGCTTATGGCCACCCGCGCCCCACTGAGCTGGAAACCACGCAGTGCTGGGATGTCGGCAAAAGGGTCGTGGTTTCCAGATGTGCTCTCGTCGTCCGTCAGATCTTCCAGAATGGAAGACCCATCGGCCCATGTGTGTACTGCCATGGTCAAAACTGGGGCGGGTGAGATTTGGGGAGGGAGGAAATGGTGGGTGGACGCCATTCCCGTGTAATGACCACAAAAGGAGGCAGGCTGGCTGGCTGCGTTTTCAGCATGACTCATCACACCCGTATAACCCCAAGATGTGGAGGGGAATGAGAATGTGGCTGAGACAGGAGGGAGTGTACCCACTGTGTTGACAGTGGACAATGGTGCAGCACTTGTGATCGGTGGTTGGCCCGGCAGTAAGTGCTGGCTTGTCGTAGCTGTGTTAGCAGCAAGTGAAGTGGTCGCCTGGCCTGTCACATATACTGATGAAGACATTGGTATATGGCTATGCCCACCCAGCGGCAGAGGCATGAGAGCAGATGCCACGGTGGTGCAGGGAGCCAAGCTCACATCCACAGACTGGGCCAGATTGGCTGAAGCTGTGGATGTGGACACTGTGGCAGGCCCCACGGGGGTAAGCACCGAGCCTGGGGCCTGCATTCTCGACTGTTGAAACATGAATTGAGACATTTGCCTCCACACAACATCGGAGATAGCCTGAAGTTGTCTTTGGTTTAATCCAGTATCTGCGGGTGCCGCTGTCTCGTTCGCAGACACATTTTCCATGGATGAATCGCTACGCACAGAGTCCATCGGATCCTGCGAATGGAGTTGAGCACAGTTGAAGTTGGTGTTAGAGGTATCCATGATGGCGTCGCTGAAGCTGAACGAGTACTGCAAAAAGCGCCGAAACGTACAATGTAGGCTCTATATATACACAGGGCTGCGGTGCATGCTGGGAGGTCGCGCGCCCAACTTCGTAGGCTGGACGTTGGTCACTTGACGACGTAGGCTGGACGTTGGTCACTTGACGACGTAGACTGGACGTCGGTCTCTTGACCTACAGCACTGCGCGGGGGGGGATCCTCGCTCGCGGGCAGCCTATCGCGAAGTTTTCCCTTGTTATACAAGACTTGGTGGAAGAGAGAGTATTGCAAATACCCGTATGTGTAAGCCATTGCACTCATATGGTGCAGAAATTAGTATAGAGGGGAAGAAGGGAGGCCGGCCGCGCGCCAGCAGGATGACATCTTGCCGTGCGCGCATCTCCCTCTCTCTCTGATTCTCCATAATTAACTCTCTCCATACGAACGGCGAAAGAGACGGCGTTAACAGCGTTTCACCCCAATTACCACCATCAAAATATTGCAAGCGGAAGGCTCTTATACTGAAGAGGTAAATGTTGACAAAGAATACCACAATTCTGACGACGGAAGCTAAAGGTTGGGTCATTCAGACACCCACTGGACATCCGAGGGGTCTGTGTAGAGGAGAAGAGAGGACTGGCCGTACTGAGTGAGTTAAGCTGGCAAATCTGTTGTGGCTGAAAAAAAAAAAAATATATATATATATATATATAAACAACTAGACAAGTGAGAGAAGGAGAGAGAAATTGGTTACTCAGCTGTAAAATGTTAACTGTGAGGAAAACTTATAGGAGGGAGGGGGGTAAAGAGAGAAAACGACAGGAAGGTTATGGCACATGCACACACACACACACTCTCTCTCTCTCTCTCTTTCTCTCCCTCTCTCTCAGACACACACACACACTGACACACACACACACACACACACTCTCTCTCTCTCTCTCTCTCCCTCACACACACACACACACACACACACACACACACACACACACACACACACTCTTTTCGGCTGTTGGTTTCTTGTTTGTTTTGTTGTTGTTCAGTTTTTTGTGGGACTTCCAACCTCCTAGCTAATTTTTACCACTTTTTTTTCCCTTTTTTGTCACACACACACTGTCAATGTTTTTTGGTGTCTGTTGCGGGGCCTCTAATCTCCTGTTTTTCCCACTTTCTGTTTTTTCCCTTTACTTTGTTTTCTGATTTTCTTTTTTTTCTTTCTTTCGTTTTCCTTTTTTTCTTTTGTTTTCTGACTCTCTTTTTCTTTTAAAGTCTCCTTTTATTTTCTTTCCTTTTACACCCATTCATGCACAGTTCTTTGCTTGTCTTTCTATTGATGGACAACACTTGTCAACTTGAGTGTACGATTTGCTACATGAACTTTGTCCAAGATAGTCTTTTTTGTTGTTTTGTTTTGTTTTTTAAGTATTTTTTATTCCTTTTTTTCCTTTTTTTAAATTGTTTATTTATTCTTTATCTTTTTTTTTCATTTGTTTTATCCTTATTTATAATTATCATTTCATTTCATTTAAATTTCTATTTTTATTTGTATTATTATTATTATTTATTTATTTTTATATTCATTTACTTCTCTCTTTCTTTCTTTTTTTTTCTCTCAAGGCTTGTCTAAGCGCGTCAGGTTGGGTTACGCTGCTGGTCAGGCATCTGTTTAGCAGATGTGATGTTGCGTGTATGGATTTGTCCGAATGCAGTGACGCCTCGATCCTTGAGCTACTGATACTGATACAGTTTCAGCTAAGACAACTATTTGTTGCTTTAATCATTATTGTTATATACATAATATATATATATATTATTGTTGTTGTTGTTATCAGTTATTATTATCATTATCAACATCATTAATACTGTAATCATCGTTATCATTAGTCGTTATCATAATTATTATTATGACCAAGACTAAGATCGAGAAAGAGAGAGAGAGAGAGAGAGAGAGAGAGAGAGAGAGAGAGAGAGATGTCAAAAATAAAATCGTTTGTTTGCTGCTTTTTTTTAATTGCCTTTTTTTTTTTAACAAATAGTATTCTTTCCCATACCTGTTGTCGCAGGTTATTGCAAAACAACGATTAAATATTTTGCTGAAAATGTCTACACTACTGTCCAGCAGTGAAATGTACGCTGCCAGCCTCCAGCAAGATGGAGAACCGGCTGCCGCACGCGGCGGCCTGTTTATGTTACCGCGGCTGCTACTCCTTCCCTTTCAGCTCAGTGGTCGATACTCGCGCTGTGTGTATGTATGTGTGTGTGCGTGTGCGTGTGTGTACGCGCGCGCCGTTTGAGTGGAAGCAGATTTGTATCTCTGAATGCAATTACAAAAACTGATGGAGCAGTGTGGTAGTAATATATGAACTGGATATTACCCAAATATACTAGTCAGCATGGGATCAGGTTCAGTACTGCACTGAGTCAGTCAAACTTGAATGAAAAATGGAGACAAAACCCTGTGTTAACACTAAGAGCCTGTTCAGTCGAATTTACTTCATTTTCACGAACTGTTATAATATTATTATTATTGTCTTCATTTCATTATTTCTTATCAACATAGTGAAAGGGGACTTTCGGTCAAGTTCAGGTAATTTGAGCCCGGCCCGGGGTCGATGCTATTCTGAGAAACTGTGTGGTCCAATGTGAACTAAGTTTAGATTTCTTGTCAGTTTACATCGTCAGCAAGCATTACGTCCCTTGCACAACGATCATGGAAACAAGGGAGAAAACGTGCCGTTAGCTTTTAAAATATTTTGTAACTTTGCATCCCTATTATTCACCAGTGGAATTTAGGTTGCTAAAATTGGATATTACAAAAGCCTACTGTTTCGCACGTTCTGCCTCTCTCGTTCGCCTTTTTTGCTCGAACTTTCTGTGAGCCAATCAACGTCGAGAGCACAGATCATGTGACGCGCTTCTATGAGTCATAATTATGAGCACGGAACTTTCCAGAACTTTCCAGTCGTTCTTGTGAATGCTGCAAAAGACTGATAATGTGGGCAGTGCTCTGTGTAATGTCACGTTCAAAATGTAAGCGCTTCTGAATATCAATATAATACTAATAGTTAATCAGGACATTGGCTGGGAGGTGCTCTGTGTCATGTTCAAAAGCGCAGCGCGTATCTCTCCCTAGTTCGTTCCGTCCTGGAGTACAGTGCTATTATCTGGGACCCCTATGCCAAGAAAAACATTGACGCGCTGGAACGAGTCCAGAGGGGTGCGCCGCTTCATCAGTGGGGATTACAGCTCTCGCACACCTGGCAGCATCCAGAGGCTACTGAAGAAGCTAGATCTTCCGACCCTACAAGACCGCAGAAAGCAGCTCCGCCTGTGTTTCTTCTATAAGGTGATTGAGGGGCTGGTGCCGGCCATACCTGTTAAAAATTTTCTGACTCCACAAAAATCAGGCAGACTGATCCACTCCACCAGAGACCCAGGGTTTGTGTCTAGCAACATCATCGACACATGTCTACTCCTACGAGAGCAAACCAACAGAACAAATCCAAAAATAGACCTTTACGCGTCCTAAACATCAACTTTCAATCTAGTAGAGGAAAACGAGCAGAAACAATCCATCTCATCGACAGTACTAAGCCGGACATTATCATAGCCTGTGAAACCTGGTTAGACAACAAAATCTCCGATAATGAAGCCATCCCTTCTATGTACACTGTATACCATAAAGACAGAGATAAATATGGAGGCGGTGTCCTGGTGGCTGTCAGATCCAACCTGAAGAGCTTTATTGTCCCAGAGCTGGCTACAGACTGCGAGATAATTTGGGTAGGTGTTAAGCTTCTTGGCAGGAAAACACTCTACCTATGTGCGTTTTACCGCCCCAAGACCGCAGATGTACCCAGCCTTACGAAACTGGGCGAATCACTAGGCAGGGCGGCTAGGATCCCAAACGCATACATCCTTATGGGAGGGGATTTCAACTTTCCTGGTTGGGACTGGAACACTCTGACACTCAAACCTGGTACTAAGTGTGTTGAACTTCACAAAAAATTCAGGGACCTACTATATGACCATGGAATGCAACAATTAGTTCTAGAAACCACAAGAATAGACAAAAAGCAAGGAACCCATAGCACGTTAGATCTTCTTATCACTAACTGCCCACATCTTATCCCTAGGGTTGAAGTCATTCCTGGCTTGTCGGACCATGACATCCCCTATTGCGAATTCTCCTTAAGCCCACCACGTATCAAGCAGACCCCAAGGCAGATCCCCCTTTATGGAAAAGCCAACTGGGAGGCAATGAGAAAGGACATGAAGGACCTGCACTCGGCGTTGGTGACGATGTAAACAACCTCACCACAGAGGATCTTTGGACCAAGTTCAAGGACGCCCTCATCACGTCAGTCCAGGCCAATGTCCCCCACAAGACAACGCGTACCAAGGCCTGTAAACCATGGATCACAGCTGACATCCGTAAAATTGCCAAGCGCCATGACAGGGTCTATAAGAGAAAGAAAAAGCAAAGCACTCCTGAACTAGTAAAAGAACATGAACAACTCAGAAGACAGAAACAACGTATGATAAGACGCTCCTACTGGGAATATGTCCATAGGTCAGTCGCAGGTGACCCTGAGTCGGCAGAAGGTTCACCCCCAAACAAGCGATTCTACACCTTCGTCAAGCACCAGCGCAGCTCCAACTCTGGCGTCGCACCACTGAAAGTGGATGGTAAGCTTGTGACGGATCTCACCGCCAAGGCTGAGGCTCTCAACAAGCAGTTCCAGTCAGTGTTCAGTGAGGGGCGTGAGTACACAGACGTGGAGTTTCGCACTAAATGCAAGATGTCTGACATTTCCCCCAGCTCAACCCTCTCTGACATCTTAATTACTGAAGAAGGCATCTGCAAACTCCTCTCCAAACTTAACCCCCATAAAGCCTGCGGCCCTGACAAGATCAGTCCTCTCATCCTGAAAAACCTTGCCCCTGAAATATCTCCAGTCCTTACAATGATCTATCAGTCCTCTCTTGACACTGGTTATGTCCCTTCTGACTGGAGATTTGCAAACGTTGCACCAATATACAAGAAAGGAGAACACTACAACCCAGCTAATTACCGCCCAGTCTATCCCCTGCAAAATTCTGGAACATGTCATCGTCAGTGCTCTCATGTCTCACCTAGAAACCAACGAAATCTTATGCCAAGAACAACATGGCTTTCGCAAGTTTCGGTCCTGCGAGACACAACTACTCAATTTTACAGAAGAACTGTTTGGTACTGTAGAGAAAGGAAATCAGGCGGACGTCATCATTATGGACTTTGCGAAGGCCTTCGATAAAGACAACCAAAGCCTCCTCATCCACAAACTGAAACATTACGGCGTCCAAGGAAAGATCAACAAATGGATAGGAGCTTTTTTGAAAGACCGGCAACAATCGGTGGTAGTGGAGGGCGTAGCTTCCAGCCGGGTCAGTGTGAAGTCTGGGGTCCCACAAGGCTCTGTTTTAGGGCCAGCGCTATTTTTGGCGTACATCAGTGACTTGCCAGAAGAACTCTCCTCACTGACACGTATGTTTGCTGATGACACCGCTGTCTACCGTTTAAAGGCCTCCAAAACTGATCAAAACTTACTTCAGGAAGACCTCAAGAAGCTAGAAGCATGGGAGCACAGCTGGGACATGGCTTTCCATCCTGGAAAATGTACTACTCTCCCAGTCACAAAATCATCCTGCCCTGCAAAATCCAATTACACCCTCCACAACCATATCCTAGAAACTGTTTCTACCTCAAAATACCTAGGTGTTACCATCACAAGTGATCTCAGCTGGGACCTGCACATTAACACCATTTGTGCAAAAGCCAATAAGACCCTCGGCCTCCTCAGAAGAAACCTGAAGATCCCAGCAGTGCGCCTCAAAGAAACAGCGTATAAGACTTTCGTCAGACCAATCTTAGAGTACGCGTGCACCGTATGGGACCCGCATACCCAAGACAACATCAAGAAGATTGAAGCTGTCCAGAAACGAGCAGCACGGTTTGTGGTCAACCGGTACCACAACACATCTAGTGTCACCGCAATGATCGACAGACTGCAATGGCCGACTCTGCAGCACAGACGGAAGGTAGCTAGGCTTGCCATGCTACGGAAAATAATGGACGAAGAGGCGATCGTCGACAAAAGCTGCATCGTGCCAGCCCCACTCAGACAAAGAAGGAAACATTCTCGCCAGCTCAACCAGATCCGATGTAAAACCCAATACAAATATTCCTTCTTCCCCAGAACGATACGTGACTGGAACAACCTGCCTGAAACAGCTATAGCAGCAGACACCTTGGACACCTTTAAGTCTAGGGTGCCCCCCAATCAGTAGTTAATTAGATAATAGGTCCCCTACCCCCCCCCCCTCCTCTTCCCCACCCCCTCTCTTACCCTAATATTTTGGGTTTTTTTAATTTATTTTTGGGGCCCTGCTGTCTTAGATCAGCAAGGGACCGGCTAGCTCGGAAGGGCGAAAAGTGAAGTAGCCTGCCGGAGAACCCACTTAGAGTAGGACTAAGTTTTTATCCTCACTAATAGGTCTGTCACTTTCTGTAGCTTGTTTTTCTTTTATCGCAACCCAACAACAATAACGGCGTAAAAATCAAATTGATGATTGTGGCCGTCAACGCAGTGAAAGTGAAAGACACATACATTTGAAACAACGATCAGTACAAAAACTCTTTTACCGTACTGCTGTTGAATGGAACACCCTGGACAACCATATTGTTCATGCTGAATCGGCCACCAGCTTCAAGACGCTGTTAACTAAACGGCTGGCCACCAACAACCAGTAGGCCAGCTGAGTCTCCCCCTATGTCGCTACTAATGCCAGTCAACAGAATTCTTAACATTAATCTGTAGATACAGACAGAATGTATTCAAAAGCATATCAATAGTTACTCAGGGCAATGGCAATCACTTAGGACAGACAATTTAGGAGCGGCTTGCTTTCATCAAGGGACTTAGGAAGATACTTTTGTTCATTTGAAGGAAACGCTTGACCACTACTATCCACAGAAGGGACTGCCTGCACTGGAGAAAGTGCAACCAGCATGGCTTTCAAGGCTTGGTGCAGACGAGTTCCTTTTATGGGCAAGCCACCTATCAGTTGGTGTCATGTTTGTCCATCCATTGGTGATATGCCAACGACCGAGATATTTTGAGCAGCATCTGTCAGAGAATTTACAGTTTCATTACAAAGATCTACCTTGTTTACAAATGTGAACCAAAAATAAAATTTTGTTCTTTTTCTTTTGAATTTCTTTGAATATTAATGGAGATATTTTTGGAGCTTTAGAAGCAATTTTTGAAGACTGAACTTTCTCTTCACAGTTTTGATTTGGTTATGAAATACAGATGGAAATCTGTACAGTTCTTGCGTAAATATCATCATACATTCGAGATTCGCTGAGGCTTTAGAATTATCATAATTATTTCACTTTATTTTTGGGGGTGGGGGTGGAAGGAGAATAATAATGAGGTTTTGTTTTATCAAAAAAATACAATTCACATACTGACTTCATTGTTGTCAAAATGGAATGCTAGGTGAATATATCATAGGCCACACATTTACACTTGAAAAAAAATCCATTACACCCAAGAATGGATGAACAGAAATTATCAAAGGGAATCATTAAAGTTGTGGAATGGAGTAAGGATGCTGGAGGCCAAGTAGCTAAGTGATGTCACAAAACCACTGTCAGCTTCTAGGATTGCAGGAGTTTGTTGGGAAAGTCTAGCTGCAGACTATAGTGTACAGGTAACAGCAGTGTGTCAGGGAGTCAAGAAACTATAAACTCAATGCCTTCAGGAGCTAGGCAGCAAACAGGTTTGGAAGCTCAGAACCATCACCGACCATTGCAGCATGCTCTCACTGTGGATGGCCTTGTGTGCTTTAAGATTTCAGCGTAAACCTCCAGTAAGATTGAAGTTTTTGTCTGGTTTACTGACATTAGAATGCGAATAATGGTGATGATGATGTGCCCAAGTACATGCAATGCACATGTATGTTTGAATGTGAATATTAATTTTTTAGTGTGGTGTGTTTTGTTATACGGGTGTTCCCATTCAAGTCAACCGTACTTAAATAATTTGTTAAACTGCAACAATTCTCAGGCACCAGCCAACAGTCTTCTCTGTCTCAATAGGTTTTCCTCGCTTAACTCCACCTCATGCAAGTGGATCCCTTGCATTCACTGGCAAAAGTTTCCCAGTTGTGTTTCTTCACTGTCAATTGAAACTAATGTGTTCCTCTGTGTTCGTGGGCTGCAACTCCAACATTCACTCATACACGAGTGGGCTTTTATGTGTATTCATGACTGTTTTTACCCCACCATGCAGGCAGCCATACGCTGCTTTCAGGGGTGTGCATGCTGGGTATGTTCTTGTTTCCATAAATCTCCGAATACTGAGATGGATTACAGGATCTTTAACACGCGTATTTGATATTCTGTGTGCGTATACACATGAAGGGGGTTCAGGCACAAGCAGGTCTGCACATGTGTAGACCTGGGAGATCGGAAAAATCTCCACCCTTTACCCACCAGGTGCCGTCACCAAGATTTGAATCTGGGACCCTCAGATTGAAAGTCCAACGCTTTAACCACTCAGCTGTTGCGCCCATCAAACTAATATATAAGTGTATAAAACGTTCAGACCTGAACTGTCCTCTACCCCTTCCCAGGACAGAGTGACAGCATGCTGACTGCTGGCTCCCGAATAAAAATCATAAATAGCGAAGCTGGTAGGTCTTTGTTATTTATTGCCAGTGATGAAACTGTGCTCTTTGTCACATTCTGAGCTGAAACCGTAAATGTATTAACCCCTTCAATGTCATGCATTATTTTAGCTTTTGTTGCCGATTTGCCAACCAATATTTGGTCCTAGAGGATATTAAGTAATTATGTGTAGCCTGCAAACTGCTGCAGTAAAGAATACATAGCCCATACTTTTTTTAGATGAAAACAGACTACCAATTTCTGATAGTCAAAAGTTTATCCAACACACATGAACTCGGGTGTTAAGGTCAAGTGAGAGTGAGAGAGATTGTGTTTACCTGGCTTTTCTCTTTCAGACACTATATTTGTGTGTGAAACCATTATGTATGTGCTTACATGTATTGTTGCCTTGAAAATGTTGCAGTATGCAATTTTCACCAAATCACATTTCAGACCATACCTTGACTGTCTTTCAACTTCCAAAATTGTTAGAAACATGGGTGCATTTTTGGATTCAGCTCTGTCCATACATGACCATGTCAGTAATTCATGTAAAACTGCAAACTTCCAACTGAGGAATATCCATACTAATCGACTGCATCTAACTTTTGAAGCAATCACTCTTGTTCCTTGATCCTAAGTTGCATTGACTACTGCTATTCACTACTTGTTGATCTGCCTTCTGATTAGTTGTCATGCCCCCAAACGAGTTTGAACAATGCTGCAATAATCATTTTCAGAAAGTCAAAAAAGAATCACGTTACCCCACTTTCATGTCAGCTTTATTGATTACCGATTCAATACAGAATTCAATACAAAATTGCCATATTGGCTTATCGTCACTTTGAAGGATCTCTCTCCCTTCTTGCTTATCTTCTGTTCTTTATAATTAAACTTACACCCCTTCCTGTTTCTCTCAGGTCCTCTGCTGAAAAGTTCCTTCGAGTCCCCAAAACCTCTTCAAAGACATTTGGCCAAGGGGCCTTTCAGTATAACCTTCTGTCTGGAATTCTCTTCCTCTGGATCTCCATCACTTACTAACACTGTCATCTTTCAAAACAAACTTGAAAACCCATCGATTCAAACAGGTCTTTGGGTGTGGTGAAGCATAGCAAATTGTCTGCATTCTTCCTCCTCTTACCCACCCCACAACTTGAATCATCATGTAGTAAGTGTCTGTGGTGGGTGTTTGTGTGTGCTCGAGCGTGTATGTGTGCGTGTCTAGGTTGTTAGTGTGTGTGTGTGTGATTGTTCATACCTGCAATTTGTAGTATTGTCTTGGTGTATAGATACACATATATTAAATTATATGTTTTTTCATGTGCAGAGGCATGTTATTACGCACTATTCAGGACTGTATATGTTGCTGTTTCATGTAAGGCGCTAGGAACCCATTACACAGGGAGTTTGCGCCATTTTAGTACTATCTATTATTGATAGATACTTCCACTGGGGAAAGTAATCAACAATCCTAGCTAGCAGATGGAGAGATGGGAGGAACACTACTCCGACCTCTACTACACAGAAAACATGGTGTCCAACTCAGCCCTCAATGCCATCAAGTGCATGCTAGTCATGGAAGAACTTGACGCAGACCCAACTGAGGACGAACTCAGCAAGGCCATTAACAGCCTGACATCAGGCAAGGCACCTGGCAGCGACGGAATTCCCCCAGACCTCATTAAACACTACAAGACTACTCTTCTGCATCCTCTGCACACAGTCCTCTGTCAGTGTTGGAACGAATGAGCTGTACCACAGGGACGCCAAGATCATCACCCTGTACAAAAACAAGGGTGAAAGGAGTGACTGCAACAACTACAGAGGCATCTCGCTTCTCAGCATTGTAGGCAAAGTCTATGCTCGGGTCCTCCTAATCCGCCTGCAGAAACTGGCCGAACACATTTACCCGGAATCACAGTGTGGTTTCCGAGCAGAGAGATCCATGGTAGACATGATCTTCTCCCTTCCCCAAATCCAAGAGAAGTGCAGAGAGAAGAGGATGCCCCTGTATGTCACATTCATTGACCTCACCAAGGCCTTTGACCTAGTCAGCAGAGACAGCCTTTTCAGGGCTCCTTGAAAGATTGGCTGCCCCCCCAAACTGCACAGCTTGATTGAGTCCTTCCACTCCAACATGAAAGGGACAGTGCAGTATATTAATGGTAACCTCTCCAAGCCCTTCAACGTATGCAGCGGTGTCAAACAAGGCTGTGTCCTCGCCCCCACCCTATTTGGAATCTTCTTTGCTCTTCTCCTGAGGCATGCATTCAGCACAGCGCAAGAAGGGATCTACCTGCGGACCAGATCAGATGGCAGGCTCTTCAATCTCACTCGTCTCAGATCAAGGACAAAAGTCCGCGAAGCTCTCATCAGAGACATGCTCTTTGCCGACGATGCCGCAGTTGTGAACCACACCCAGCGGACTTGCGGTCACTAATGGACTGCTTCTCCCAGGCCTGCAAAGATTTCGGTCTGACCATCAGTCTCAAGAAGATAAATGTCCTAGGCAAAGACATGCTATCTCCACCAGCCATCACCATTGATGACTACGAGCTTGAAGCCATCCATCAATTCACTTACTTTGGTACACCATCACTGACAACCTCTCCCTTGACACCGAGATAGACAAGAGGATCGGGAAGGCAGCCACGCTAGCCTGCCTCACACAAAGAGTGTGGACAAATCCCAAGCTGACCACAAAGACAAAGATGGCTGTATACAACACCTGCATCCTCAGCACCTTGCTGTATGGCAGTGAGGTGTGGACCACACATGCTCGTCAGGTGAAAAGGCTCAATACCTTCCATCTGAGAAGCCTATGGCGCATACTCGGCATCTCCTGGCAAGACAAGGTGACAAACACCGAAGTCCTGACTCGCGCTGGCCTCCCGATCATGTATACCATGTTGAGATAGTGTCGGCTGCGTTGGCTGGGTCACGTTCACTGCATGGAAGATGGTCGCATCCCAAAAGACATCCTTTATGGAGAGCTCACCGCAGGGCAGAGAAGCATCAGCTGAGATACAAAGGCACTTGAGATCAACACTGAGTCCTGGGAGGACCTTGCAGATGACCGCAACAGATGGAGAAGCACTCTCAAGAATCAGCTTACAGATTGGTGAGGACAAACTGTCAGCTGCTGCAGCAGAAAAGCAAGCTCGCAGAAAAGGGACGGCAGCCAACATACCAGCATCAGCTTACACATGTGACCGCTGCGACAGAGACTGTCTCTCTCGCATCGGTCTCTACAGTCACAGGCGACGCTGTCTGGTGCAAGCAGACAGCCCAATTAGACATTAGGTCGGATGTACTCTATCCATGGTCAGCCATGACCGAAGGCGGCCTAGTACTACTACTATTATTGAGACAGATTAAAAGTAAATAGAAAAAGAAGAAAGACAATGGAAAGAAAGGAAGAAATGCATAATGTTGGAAGAAAATAAAAGGGAAAAAAGTCTTCCATGGATGCTGAGACTGTCCTGCTCATTGCAGAACTTTTATGCATCCTTTAATTTCTCCATTGAAAAAAGAACAACAAAATACACACACATATGCACATTGGTTAGCACAATGATTGGATCATAAATGTGAGATAACAAATGTGTCCCTATATTCTGTGTATGCATAGTCATGAAACTGATGACTTATAATCCAAACTATTGGTATTCTACGCAAAATCAGTTCAACATTTACTCACTGACACCGGAGATTAGAAAAGAGAGATAAACCACTTGCAGAAATTGCTGAAGCCAGGCAGCCTGCGCCGCGAGACGCATTCATTATTCATGAGCTGCCTTTGCCCCGCCCAAACTAAGGGAAAGCGTCAGTCGAACGCAGTCTCCTGAGTGATTTTATAATTTGGATTACACCTTTTTTCCCTTTTCTGTTTGCTTCATCCCACGCAGATGTCAAACTCAATTTTGTTGTGAATAACATTCCTAAATATTTATATGTATTGGTTACTTTTATTTCCCTATCACCACAGCACCATTTTTCACGAGTTGAAAGATGACCTCCATTGCGGAAAACTATAATATTGGTCTTATCGAGATTCACTGTTTGTTGTAGTCTGTCTGTTTCTTGCTTAAGGGCATTTAATTGATTTTGTAACCCTATGGGTGTGTCAGACAAGAGAACAACATCATCAGCAAATAGCATTAAGAGCAAATCTGTTGCGCCAGGTATCATTTGTATTCCATGTCTCCCCTTCTTTGATAACTCCACTGCCAAGTCACCGATGAAAAAGGAAAACAGCTGTGAGCTTAGCATACAACCTTGTTTAACCCCTCTTGGACACTGAAAAAAGTCTGAATAAATACCTTTGTCACGAACACATACAAGTACAGAATCGTAGATGCTTTTAACAGCCATGTAAAACTCCCGAGAGAGAGAGACAGAGACAGAGACTTAGAGAGAGAGAAAGAGCACAATACAACGGTCTGCTCGGGCAACATGAAGCGTTCGTATATATATGAATTATATATATGATTATGTACATATAGATAGATTTAGATTTACATACTGATAGATCTATATGAAATTATGTATGTATGTATTCATGTATGTATGTATGTATGTACAGACAGATCTTAGAAGAGAGAGAGAGCTGAATATGTGTTTTATGTTTTGATATATATATATATATATATATATATATATATATATATATGTATATATTTTTTGTTGTTGTTGTTGAAGAAATGGTGATGTAAACCAGAAAGTGTTAAGAAAAAGTAGCGTTACGAAAACGCAGTTCAATAATTTACAACTGTCTCTCTCATGTGCAACATTGCGCTGGGGGGGTCGGGGGGGGGGGAGTTGGTGGTGGGGGGAGCTGCTTTATTTTCTTTTTATATTATCTACATTCAAGCAGATGCAAACGTGCTAAAAACCAAGCAAAAATGAATCGGTTTTCATTGTATACAGCGAATCTTACTACACGTGGGAAATTCCAGGCATAACTTAACTTTCGCTTTACTGCAGCTGAACCGTCAGAACCGACTAGTTTCCTTCAGGTGGGGAAGGAGAGGGTGATTTACCCCCATCCTTCCGCACTGCGTGTGTGCCCCAAAACGGCTTCAGCACTGTTATAGACAGTAAGAAGGGGCCTGCCGCGAGTGGTTTATCTCTCTTTTCTAATCTCCGCTGACACTCTTTCACACACACACACCATCCCATCACACATCCCATCAAACACAGCTTTCTACTACCACTCATGCCTGTGCAATGTCCACTAATTTCATGTTTACTTCTTGGTCAATATCAAACAGGTTAGCAGTAACAAATGGCAAACAGTGCAGTGAAGTGAGAAGCCTTCATACCTCACCCGAGTGCAATAACTGATCCCCTTGTCTGATGCGAGTGTACTTTTCTACAACCATGCTCACCAGTGTTTCATGCTTTTTGTCCCACTCCCTTCATTACCACCCATCCCTTCCCAAAGCGGATGGTTTGTCTTTGAGTTCAACTGTGTGTCAGACACGCAGTACACTAAGCCTCCTATTCTGCTCTCTATCTCCTTTGCTTGCAACACCTACGATCTCGCCTCTCTGCAAAACATCACCCTCAGTATATTCATCAAGTATCTGATATCTTCATCAATGAAGGAATTATGCACAATGTTTATATATAGCAGACAACCCTCAGGTAACATTAACAACACTGATATGGAAAAAGTGCCAGGCTATTAGTAACGATATTCAGTGCCAAATTTTGCTCTATCACATACGCAGAGTTCATACTAAAACTTTTATTATTTTTGACGACTTCACAGTCCAGGCCAGCAATGCACATATGTACAAATTTCACATTCCCATTTCTGAAAACAGACCTCACAATTCCTTTGCTTATTAAAAAAAGAAAACCAGTTCAACAAGAAGTTTATACAAACAAAAGTTTATTCAAACACTCATGTTGCAAGTTCTTTCTCCAATCTGGAAATGATAGCATCCAGTTTGTCAGCAGAGAAAACCAACAAAGTGCGAGTGGCTTCCATCTCGTCCTCATCCCACCGTCCATCAGCCACACCATCTCGCTCGTCTGCTACTGACCACGTCACCTGTATGTCACTCATCTGTCAACACCAGAGCTCTGCTGTTAGAAATGTCACCATCAACATTTGTTCTTTATTATTCACCCGATCTACAAGAAAAGTGCAGGACTTACCTAGCCTGCCTGCCTGTCATCAAAAGTGATCTGCCCCAATGTTTCTATTCAGTTTGCAGTGCATTTAGAAACCAAGAAAACCATGCCTGAATCAAAGCAAAGATGCCTCCTCCTCTCTCAAAGGCACACAAGCTCACACCAACACAGAACATACATTTTGGGAAGAAAAAATAACACACACACAAAATGAAATCTGCCTACCTCTGCAATCAGTTCTTCTTCTCCATTGGAGAAAAACAAAGAACTATCACTGGTTTTTGAAGCTCCTTTCAACTGATAAGTTTTACACAGCATAATCAGGTGTTTGAAAGAGTAATTTCTTTTCTTCTCGTTGGCTTTTTCCAGGTCCTTCCTGCAAATAGGAAAAACATCATTTGCAATTAAAATTGCTACTGTGAAAGAACAACACAACAATAATAGAAATCAGAAATTACCACACTGAACATGAAGTTAAAAAATACATGTCTATGAAAATGAGCTGGAGTTACATGTTTATGGTACTCCTTTGTTTCTTGCTAGAAAAGAGGCAACATAAAACCTCAAGTTTTCTTCCAGTTAATAAAACTTACAACTACAGTGACAGAAGAATCAAAATGTGATTGTTGTCACTATATGGAAGGAAGGAAGGAACTTAAAAAGGTATGTTCAGTACAAACTGTCCCAATTTTTAGCAGCCAGGTCATTGCAAGAATGTCCAAAATGTACGTGTCACAGTTAGCCCAAGCTAAATTCTGAATTATTGTTGGAACAATATGTTGGCAGTAGACACTCTAGAAAGTGGCATTCACTGAATAAGTCCTTATGTGGCATTTTCCACTTTTTCCCATTTTAAAACTAAAGAATGAAGAGAAAATTACACTGCTGAAGTTATATGTGCGCGCACACACACACACACCACACACGCAACAAACAGAATTACTACACAGATTTACCTTGTTTTCAAATGTGAACCAAAGATCAAGTTTTGTTCTTTTTCTTTATAATAGATCTAAAGCTAGATGTGCATTGCAAACTATACAATCTGTTGAAAATGTCAGTAAAAGTGCATCATAAGCTATCATTCACCACCAAAAACGGAGTATGGCTGCCTACATGGCCGGGTAAAAATGGTCATACACGTAAAAGCCCACTCATGTACATGCGAGTGAACGCGGGAGTTGCAGTCCACGAACAAAGAAGAAATATGCTATCATTCATTAGCCAAGCTGAACTTACACTGTGAAGAAGTGAACGAGAAGAAGAGATCATATGCTATGAAAGAAACAGTAAATCTAACAGTAAAACAATTCATCTCCATCAATGCCAATGTTACAGCAGTTCTGTAAAAAATGGTCTTCAAAGTTCTTGAAATATGATGAAGATTGAGCACGAGAAAGATTTTCTCCTTCAGTCCTTGTCTTACGTACACAAAACAATATATACACATAACAACATAAGCAATCATACATCTTTCCACTGAGACAGAGAAAAAATACAGGACTAAATTTACTAATTTACATTCCTACTCACATGGAGAATTCAACCATGCTTTATACATTTTTCTGTGTTGGGGAAGTTTCTTTCCCAATAATGACAGACACACACACACACACACACACATATATATATATATATATATATATATGCACACACACACTGAATCAGGTTGACTGCATAGAATCACTATGTTAAAAGACGAGCCAGCAAATCAAATGAATAGTAATAGCATGCTTGCTTTTGTTTGTTTGCTTGCTTTTGTCACTGAGTACCTAACTAGACTTGATAACATCTATGAATACATAAATGATAAAGTTATAATACTGTTCCTTTGATTTTTATGATGGCATGCTGCTCCTTTTCACAAGCAATAATTTTTTTTTTATAATTTTTTTTTTACTAACCTAAGAGACTGAAAAGATGGCACAGCAATCTGTGGAGGGATGTTGATGAAGCGCTCATTCAGAAAGAAACCTACATGGTTCTCTGTCTGGTGCAGCAACTCGGTCACTTTCCCCCCCACTTCAGGGGCCACTGACTGGCAGTGAGATGTCAGGGTGTTGATCAGCTGCTTAATGCACTCTTTGTCCTGCAACAGACGATAATATCATTAACCAATGTTCATCTATATGTTGTTGGTGATTACTTCAAAATTGAAGATTTATGTAATGGTTAATTTTGTCCTAATTTATATTGTGCCTATCCAAAAATGCTTTCCAAGATGACCAATAAATCATAAATGATACAATACAGCAAAAAAAACAACAAAAAATCAACATGCTAACACTCACATGTAAAAAAAATATTCAAAAGTTCATACAGAAATGTCCCACACTAATCAGCACACATTAAAAAAAAAAAAAAAAAGTACAGCTTTCCATACACATGCCTGAAGCACTAAGCGTGTGTCATGCCTCAAGATTGCATCAAGTACTTTGTGATTGATAAAACTACATCCATGCATATATCTGAAAAAGAAATGCTGCTCATGTCCTTAAGCGAATTATGTGTCTATTACTCTATATACTGTAAACTGTGCAATGTGTTTGTAAGTGTGCACATGCATGCTCTTGTGAGCAAGTCTTTACAATAGAGCAGCCTGCCATTTTCTCATTGCATATGAGATACGCAGAAAGAAAGCAAAATGAGGAGAAAAAACGGTACAAACGGAAAACAAAAGCAAAAAGATGATCTTTTTGTTCTCTCAGCACCACCATCAGATACTGGCTGAGCACCTAAAAGGCTGCATTATAACAGTTCATTCATTTCATCATTTTGCCCATCGCTCCTGGTGGAGCATAGGCCATCGACGACCCCTCGCCATCACACTCTGTTCTGGGCTGTTCTGGCCATTCCAGTCCAGTTGGTCCCTTGCTGCTTCAGCTCTGCCTCGGTATCTCGCCTCCAGCTGCTGCGAGGCCGGCCTCTCTTCCTCTTTCCCTGCGGGTTCCAGTTCAGGGCTTGGCGTGTGATGCTGGACAGTGGCTTCCTGAGGGTGTGTCCGATCCAGCCCCACTTCCTTCGCAGTATCTGCTTGGCCACTGGTTCCTGTCTTGCTCACTCCCACAGATCTTCATTTCGAATCTTCTCCTGCCATCGGATCTTGTAGATGTGCCTCAGACAGGTGTTGAAGAATATCTGAATCTTCTGCTGCATTGTCTGTGTTGTCCGCCATGTCTCGCATCCGTACAGCAGAACTGACTTCACATTGGAGTTGAAGATTTTAACAGTAACAAGCGGCAAAGCCCTCATGGCTAATGTGCTGAAACTTAGAAAGGAATCCAAGAAAAGAAGAAATGAAACAAGAAAGAATACAAGACATCAGAAGGAAAATAACAAGGGTGGAAGGAAAGGGAGAAAAGAAATATTTGTATTTGTATTTCTTTTTATCACAACAGATTTGTCTGTGTGAAATTCGGGCTGCTCTCCCCAGGGACAGCGCATCACTACACTACAGCACCACCCATTTTTTTGTATTTTTTCCTGCGTGCAGCTTTATTTGTTTTTCCTATTGAAGTGGATTTTTCTACAGAATTTTGCCAGGAACAACCCTTTTGTTGCTGTGGGTTCTTTTACGTGTGCTAAGTGCATGCTGCACACAGGACCTAGGTTTATCGTCTCATCCGAATGATTAGCGTCCAGACCACCACTCAAGATCTAGTAGAGGGGGAGAAAATATCGGCGGCTGAACCATGATTCAAACCAGCGCGCTCAGATTCTCTCGCTTCCTAGGCGGACGTGTTACCTCATGGCCATCACTCCACTGAATATATGCGAAGTCTCCAAGTCTGCTGCACTTGTGCAAGACGTTAGGTGCTCACACATACATACACAAACCACATACACATACAAACACACATAGAAATATACACAGATAATTAAAACAAGGGAGTCAAAGACACATCTGGTTTACACACATGTACATTGCTGTGATAAGACCAAATACAGAATCTCTGATTTTGTCAGTCATGGAATCTTGTTACTTTATATATTGTTAAAGCAAGGCTTTCCTAAACATGCGGATGCATACATTTATTTTTCTTTCCATGGTTTCTTAAATTTTCTCTATCAAAATCTTCTATCCAGCCCAACTAACCCAAACTCATGCAGTACCTTCTTGTCTGTAAGATTGATGGCTGTGACAATACCAAATACAGAGTCTCCACTGTCATCATCCATGGAATCGTCATCCTCCTCATCCACATCCACTTGCTGCACATTATCATTATCATTATTATGAGCATTTATGCCTAATCTTGAGAATAAGCCCTAGGCGTTTACAAATAGAACACATATGTAAATATCTAAAAGGAAAAATTGAACACAAGGCACCAAACATTAAAAATTATTCATCACCCCCCCCCCTTCCCCCCCCCCCCCCCCGACACCCACACACACACCCACAATACACACGCGCACGCACACACACAAGTCATAGCACACAATCGTAAATAGTACACAATCAAAAATACTACCAACAAATTTTGAAACTATCAAAACTCACTCAGTCACCAATGGTCATTTAGATTTATAGTCATTTTAGTTCATACTGGAAAGGGACGAGCTGTTGAGAATTAATCAGGAAGGGAAAAGGTGGGTCTTCAGACTGGATATGAAAGATTGCAGCGAAGATGAGTGACAGAGAGGCTGAGGAAGTTGATTCCAAAGAAAGGGGGCTTGGTATGAAAAACTGTGTTGGCCATATGTTTTGGTTTGAGCAGGAGGGATCCTAAGCATACGGGTGTCAGAAGAAGTGTGGAGGAAAACAGAAAAGGTAAACTAGAAAACTACCGTAAAATGCATAACTAACATGCGATTACATTTAACAGTAACAATTCAATAATAATAATAATGATCAGAAACCATTAACACAATTCTGAAGTGCATTAAAGGAATGTAGAAATAGGGCTATGAATTAATGCCTGTGAAAGTTCGACCATAAGAACCTCGTCAGAAATAACTTTACAAAAATCATCTGCAGAATAATTATTCTCTTTGAAATACTTGGGCAAGAAGGTACGTAACTGCTGACAGTGAAACAAACAATGATGCAAGCTGAACTGCTTACCACAGATGCATGTAACATTTTTACTCTGTGTGTGTGTGTTTGTGTGTGTGTGTGTGTAGAGTTCAATCAACAGTTGCCACCAATACCACATATGATACATGTATGTACCCTAGTGTGTATGCATGCATGTGTGCATAGTGTGTCTGTGCATAACAATACAATGAAATACAAATATGAATGCAATGTGTGCACATTCACTGATTCATGTGCTTGTGCTTTTTAAAAACATAGCAGGGAGTGAAGAATCAACTTGGAAATTAAAGATTAATTAGAACAAAATCACACACACTCACATCTCTCTCAATATATTACATATCTCAATAAGTTAAGAAAAATACATATCCCAGCCAGCTGCAGAGACTGTCTAAGGGCTGTAACCACATCAAAAAGCAATTCCATTCAAAACCCCTATGGGAGCTGTGGCGGACTTGGTAAGGCATTGGACTTCTGATTCAGTGATTAGGGCTCCCCCATTTTGATCTGGTGCTGTGTCCTTGGAAAAGGAACTTTAATCTCTATTTCCCTCACTCCACACAGGTGTGAATGAATACCTGACTTGGTTGGGGAAGGTTTAAAGGGCGAAAGGAGAGGATCAGGCCCTGCCTTCCTTTTGGCCCTGCCTTCCTAAGTCTAGCTCTGGACACAGTGGATATGAATTCACAGCCCTGATGGCCATAAAGGGCTATGGGACCATTTCATTATTTTTTTGAAGTAAAGGATGCAAAACCAATATGATCACAATGTAAATAAGAAAACAGATTCAAAATCAAGTTTACCTTTTTCAGTATCATAACTAAATAAAGTAAAAACAAGACTAGAGCCTTCACACCTCTGTTGCTTTCAGCAGAAGAAAACAAAGAAAGTATGTATGTGTGTGTGTGTGTATATATATATATATATATATATATTATATATATATATATATATATATATATAGAGAGAGAGAGAGAGAGAGAGAGAGAGAGAGAGAGAGATCCACCAAGTCTCAATATCTATATAAAATGAAAGGTTAAACAAAACAATCAAACAAAAAAAGATCTCCCACGTTTGTCAAAACACAATTTTCAAATACTGTTGAATGAATTTAATGTAATAATAAGCAGCTCCTCCAAACTTTAAAATTAATAGTTTTCCTTTTCATATTTTATATTATCATTGCGTAAACATATATACCCCATACCGAGAATGCGACTTTTTTATGCTGACCACAGATGTCCAAGTTCTAAACAGAACCGTACACTCAGCCGACAGTGAGCTCCCGCAAACAGCACTGATAGTGTAAACTCGTTCGGCCGCTGTGCCCGCCTAACCCTCCTCTGACCCTTCTTTGTCTTATATTAAAATGCGACAGTTTCCCCGCGCCTTTTGGGGGAGTTGCTTATTATTACATTAAATTCATTCGACAGTATTTGAAAATTTCAGTGTGCTGACAAACTTGGGAGATCTTTTTTTGTTTGATTGTTTTGTTTTGTTTTGTTTGTTTTGTGAGCATACGTGAGATTCTGTGGCATTAAAGTTTGTACTGTTGGATAGTTCAGACATTTCTCTTTCTGGTGATGGTAGTACCTTTCTCCATAGGAACCGGTCTTTTAATATCACAGCATTTATTTGTGAGAACTGTTTGCTGGCAACTGTGACTGGCAGTGGTGTATTTTTCACAGCAGAAAATCTTGAGTAGGGTTTCCTTCACTTCCTCTTCTCTCTCATTTTCTTTCTTTCCTTCCATATTTTGTTCTGTTTTCTTCCCTCTCTTTCTCTTGCTTACTCTTTGTTTTTCTTAGTTCACCACCCTCTCTCTTATATCTTTTTTTTCTCTTTTTTTGTACTTTTTCATTCAGTATTCATTCATTCATTCTTTGTCTCTCTCTCACCAGAGGACCAGAATCTGTCATCCTTTCTGTTTGTCTTTCTTATTTCTTTCATTCTTCTTTCTGTTTCTTTCAACACGTGCTGTCCACTTATATCCTGCTCTCTCTCTCTCATCACTCATTCTTCGCACCGCATCTCTCGTCTTGCATTTATTCATTTTACTCTCTCTCTCTTTGTCCAAATTAACTAAATCATTCTCTCTCTCTCTCTCTCTCTCTCTGGATTATTAAATAAATTGTTTTCTCTATCTCTTTATCTGAATTAAAGAAATTGTTCTCTCTCTCTCTCTCTCTCCCCATTCCTGTGCCACTCTACTCTCACCACCTTTTTCTCTTATCTCTCTCTTTGCCTCCTCTTATCGTACTCGCTCTCCATTTAGTCACCCCTCTTTCTTTACTTTGTCTCTCTATTCTCTTATCCACAGCTTTCTTTTTCTCTCCCCCCCACACCCCTCCCCTCTCTGTGTGTGTCTCACTCACTCTCTCTCCGCCCCCCTCTCTTTCTGTTCTCTTATCCTCATCCCTCTTTGCCTTTTTCACTCGCTCTCCACCACCACCCTCTCTCTCTTTCTATTCTCTTATCCCCATCTGTTTATCTCACTCACACTCTCCGTCACCATCCCTCCCCCCTCTGTGTCTATTTTCTTATCTTCATCTCACTTTGTCTCTGACTTTCGCTCCGTCAGGGCAAGCTAGCCCACCCAGCTTGCTGGGGGTGAAGAGTGAAAAGTAGTAACCTGCTTGCAGCTCCACACTTGACCACGTTAACTGTTAGGCAATTTATGAAGTGGATAATTGATTAGGACTTTTTGATAATGTGTCAGTCCTTTCTTCTGACAGAATAATCAGTTTAGTGATTACTGCCAATGACTGAATGGTGATGACCACCACTTTCACAAACCAGTCAGCAGACACTGATTTTGTTTCTTCAAAATACTAAAGCTGCTATCCAGATATGTGTCGTGACTGTTATTCACTTCCATGTGTATGATTGACTGAATCAGTGAGTGTCAGTGGAGTACTTGCACAAGCTACAATAGTTGAATCCTTTGACACGCTACAGCTTCTCCCAGACTTTTCAATGGTCAACACAGGTTAGTGAGCAGCATGCCATTGTATTATACTGTGCTCAGAATGCGTTTTGTGTGCTGTGTTAACTCTGTGTAAATTAGATTTAGTGTGTTCAAAACGTGTCAGAATGCATGTGTTAACAAAGTGGTGATAAGCATGCCTACTTTTTCGAACAGGTATCCTGAGAAAAATGATCGGATGTTCATAATCAAGTTTCCTATTGTTTTGAAGCTAAGACTGTATTCTTTAAAACTGTACTGTTAATAAAACGGTTGTGGTGACAAGCAACGTGTTATCAGATGTTAAAGAAGATGTGCTGTTTTCTCTCTGTGGCCGCTGCCATCACTGGGTACAGCACACACCGCTCTGCTGGTCTTTCTCCATCAAAACAGCTGGTTACAGCTAGAGGCGCAACATGGAAGAGCACTCATGGCGCTTTGTGCAGCTATCTCTTCCAGGCCAAAGTTCTAACCATCCCAGCTGCTGCGTGTTATTTTTAATCGGTGCCTTTCCCTCCCGAGTTGAACGCCAGGTCAAGTTCGCTACTGCGACGAACTAAAAGTTAAACGCTGAACACGTGTGTGACTGATGAAAATAAAGACTGATATTCACAACCTCAGCAGCAGTTAACTCACACTGTCTCAGTCAAACAGACTGAGCATTATGCATTTGCTGTCATGCTTTCCATTTGCCAGTCCAAACATTTCCATCAGTTCAATGCATGTTATTTGATTCATATTCACTGACAATGATTCAAACATGGTGGAAAGGTCAGAGACCTAAGACTACTGGATTTCCTTTAGAAATCTGAATACATCACCAAATCCTCTGTTAATATGAAATAAACCCTGATTTGTCATAAGGACATTTCTGTATTCATGACCCACTTGTAGATCTATACCTTTTCTTTCATCCAGATCTTCAAAAATTCCTGGAGCAGATAAATTGAACTCTAAAAAAAAAAAAAAATGTTCATATGATCCACTTATACGATAATTTTTCTATAATGTTGTTGTACATGGTCGTTCTTATGAGGATGACCAGAGAGGCAATATCAATTATCACTACCAGTAACATTGCCAAGTTTCAAGTCAACAGACTTTGTAGTTCCTGATAAAATACCAACATTTAAGTTTATCAAAACATTCAATGGACAGACACACAGACAACTGAAACAGGGCGATTATATGTATAGAATAGATTCACTTTGCTTGCATATGTCAGCAAAATATTTACTGCCTTCAAGTTCAAGAAATGAAATATTGAAGTGGCCACTACACTTCCAACATTATGTCACAATATAGTGAATATACCTTGATCACGCCTCCCACGTAGTTCTGTGAGATGATAATGTCTGTAAAATCTGACAGGTTGATGTTTGCTTTCAGGAAAAGCTGAAAATTAATAATAAACAATACACTTTTACAGCAATTGCAAATAACCAAAGAATTAAAACTGTCATACTGTACACTAAAAACAAAAACACAATTTTACTCATGTTCATAACATTGAATAAAACACTACAAGACCACAGTTCCAGGTGATTGTATAGTGCTCTTGGAGTGTTTAACTAAGAAATGTTTGAAAATATATATATAAAAAAAGAAAAAGAAAAAAAAAGGAACAGGCCCATCTTGTAATTCTTATTTTATTCTCGTTTACTGTTATTACTTGCACAGCATGTAAATCATCATTTTAAACAATATTAAGGCCATGTTCATCACTGATTATGAAATGGCACTGCTCCATCAAACCCTAACAGGAATACAAGATGTGAATGGATCATAGTGTATCTGTACGCTTTCTGTGTCCCTGGGCTCATTTGCATCCATGAGTAAACTCTTACATATATATATATATATATATATATATATATATATATATATATATATATATAATGTGTAACACTTAACAGTTTTTACCCAGCCATATAGGCAGCCATACCCCACTTTGGGGTGTATGCTAGGTATGTCTTGTTTCTTTCACCAAGTGAACACTGACATGGATTTCATGATCTTTAAAGTAAAATTCATGTATATGTATTTTATTTTCCTGTATGTATAAAGGGGGCTGAGGCGCAATCAGGCCGGCATGTTGACCTGCAAGATAAGAAAAATCCACTTTCAACCCAGTTGGTAGGTGCACCAACACCAAAGCCAGGAGCCCCAGTCCAAAATCCGACACTACTTCTGTACTTGACTATTGCATCTGTCATCTTATTCTAATTACAAATGCAGCTATAGTATATTGCACACACAAACACACACACACGCACACAAACACACACACTGTATGGAAAGGGAGCACACACACACACACACACACACACACTATATTCACACACACACACACACAATGACACACACACACACAGTAACAAACACACACTGACACAGTGACACACACACACACACAACTAACACAACAGACCTGTTGGAGGAGTGTTTTTATCCCATGGAAGTCACTGTCTTCAGGTGGCCTGGCCTCAAACTCCACCTGGACTTCCTGTTCCCAGATGTAACAAAATATAACTTTATAACAATATAAGTTATTATAAGTTATTATTGTGGAGTGATGGCTTGGAGGTAACGCGTCCGCCTAGGAAGCGACAGAATCTGAGCGCGCTGGTTCAAATCACGGCTCAGCCGCCAATATTTTCTCCCCCTCCACTAGACCTTGAGTGGTGGTCTGGACGATAGTCGTTCAGATAAGACGATAAACCGAGGTCCCCTGTGCAGCATGTACTTAGCGCATGTAAAAGAACCCACAGCAACAAAAAGTTGTTCCAGGAAAAATTCTGTTAAAAATCCACTTCGATAGGAAAAACAAATAAAACTGCGCACAGGAAAAAAAAGGGGTGGCGCTGTAGTGCAGCGACGCGCTCTCCCTGGGGAGAGCAGAGAAATCTGTTGTGATAAAAAGAAATACAAATACAAATAATTCATAAATTGAGATGATTCTGAAAGACATCTATAGTATAATCACCATCAAGCAAACATAAAAATTTATTGTTTAATCTCTAATCAGTTCTGGAGAGCAAAATAGTTTAAATCAATCAAAATGTTTAATCTAAGAAAGATTTCTTCCCAGTGAATGTCTATGGCCTAAAGAAAGAGGACCCAGTGTTCTCTAGCAGACACAAAGAATGTAACAAGTTCAAAGCTATACGAATAACAATATTACTGTGGTCCACAGGTGACTGGAATATACTGCATTCACAATGACTCCAGTATTACTTGTTTTCATTACATTCACAACAACAACCCAGCTTCCCAAGAGCCAGAGAGCCCACTGACCAAAGAAGTCAGTTTAACAAATGTCTGGAGAGAGAATAATCCAGAATGCAGACCTGTACTACACATAATGAAATCCAACTCCACTGAATATTGAAATTTGAATACAAAGCAGATTCAGTTTCTTCTTGCTGAGTACTTGCACTTTTTCACTTCCCTTTGTACTTGTAGGGTCATCAAAATGCCACTCCTGTTAATATCATCTTCTTCCCCCTCCATTTTGACAATGAGTTATCCCTGAAAGCGTTGTGTAGCTCCCTACCTGGCAGGGTAAAAATGGTCATACATGTAAAAGCCCACTCATGTACATATGAGTAAACGTGGGAGTTGCAGCCCATGAACGCTGAAGAAGAAAAAGAAGACAATGAGTTGACAGTGATGTCTTAATTCTGCTGTAGGTCTCTGTCTGTGTCTTTCTCTCTCTGTGCTTTCCTTTCCTTACCCACCCACCCCTCCCCCCTATCTCTCTCTCAGTCTCTGTCTTCTCAGTCTCATATTTCTGCATGTTACAGAAATAGACTGGCATCATTACCCAGTAATAAAGTACTCTGATCCATTCTGAAAGTCTACAGTTAATAACTGAAATCAGCACAAACATGACTACTACAATCATCCCTTAATGAGTTAATCTTTCCATACCCTCTCCCACACTCTTTCTCCCTTCTTTCCAACTCATATTTTCATTTCCCCCACCTATCCTTTTAAATGGACAGAATTTCAATCCTAAGTCTAAAGATACCATTTTTCCATCATAAACTAAACAAGAGGCAAACCCAGCAAGGCTCACATGAATATTCCTGCTGCACAAGGAAAAGCCTTCATGGCTCATATGTCATTACAGCTGCACAACAACAACAAAATGAAAATGCTGATAGCGAAGGGATATATCATTATATGGGAGGAAATGGGGATGGGTGGTTACCAGTACATAATGATCCAAATCATATTTTTTGCTCACCATCAGAAATGATAATGAGTGTTTGCTGTGTGCTGGAAACAGTCATTCTATCCTAAGCAGCCTGCATAGATCAGCATTTCATTGTTTTATTATCATAATATATATGATTATATATATATCAAAGTTTCAAACTTTCCCTGTCTTCATCATGATTTTCAGCTTCTATAAATCGTAACAACAACCTACCACCAAAACACAATGTGGCCTATAATACAAGATCATCACTCTTTACAAATCCAATTCTTTCAACTTTCAGACACTTTCTCGCACCCCAAACAGTGCAGACTAAGGTCCGTCATTACCTGTCTGTCCAATCATAGATTGACAGATACTGAGTGGAGTGATGACCTACAGGTGACGTGCCTGCATAGGAAACAAGAGAATCTGAGCACACTGATTTGAATCACAGTACAGTCGCCAATATTTTCTCCCCCTCCACTACACCTTGAGTGGTGGTCTGGACGCTAGTCATTCGGATGAGACGATAAACCGAGGTCCTATGTGCACCATGCACTTACTGCACATAAAAGAACCCACGGCAACAAAAGGGTTGTCCCTGGCAAAATTCTGTTGAAAAATCTACTTCAATAAGAAAAACAAATAAAACTACAGTACATGCAGGAAAAAATGCAAAAAAATGGGTGGCGCTCTCAATGTAGTGACACGCTGTCCCTGGGGAGAGCAGCCCCAATTTCAGCACAGAGAAATCTGTTGTGACAAAAATGAGAAATGCAACATTTTGCAATACAATAATCCAAAAAATCAAAATTTAAAAAAAGCTACTCATTTTCGCATTTTGTGAAAATGAAAAAGAATAATTCAGCACTCCAGAATGTTTCCTTCAAATTATTACAGAAGCTGACAGCTCTTTGTATGTACATGATTAATGACATGCTCATGCCTTGTGTAATTCTGATTTATTTATTTTTTATGCTCTTTCGGAGATACCACGCACAAAGTATTGAGGACTATGCACAAATCTTTCTCTGCATTTAATTTAGTAGCCCCCTTCTCCTTTCAATAACATGCTGTCTCAAAATTATCAACTAAATGCATAAGTCCAAAAGTGACAAGACTTATCAGGCAAGATGGCTGCCTTGGACTGGCAATAATAGTCATTATGTGTCATCATCCTCTTTAATCAATATGATGGTGTAATGTCACAGTGTATGTTTCTCACTCAGTCTTGAATTTTTGACACACTTGTGTAAACAAAGTGAGTCTATGTTTTAACCCAGGGTTCAGTTGTTTTTTGTTTTTTTGTTTATTTTTCTGTGTGGGGGGTTGGGGGCGGGGGGGGGTAAACCTTAACATTGCCATTTTCTCTGGAAATACTTTGCCAATACCAAAATTGGCTTAAACATAGTATTTAAAAAAATCTTCAAAGTCATACCAATAACAGGTTGAAAGTATCCCAAATTAAACCGTAGTTCTGAATCATTAACTGCTTATTTCATTGAGATGTGTTCTGAAATCCGAAAATTCTAAAAAAACGCTTTCTACTGAGTTTGGCCAACTAGAAGGTTTGTTTTCAAAGATGACATGACCTCATGTTTCTTGTTCAAATTAAAAGGAAGAAACACAAATTCTGGACAGAACACTTGCAGTGATACTAACTACATCATCAACATGTTTACTGCATATAAATATTCTAAAGTCGACACTGAATTAACTGTAATTATCATAAAAGAAAAATTGAATTGGTTGTTTCTTTCAGCCCTTTGCCTAGCAGACTGGTTCCTGCAGATCTAGAGATCTACTATGTGTTGCAATGTGCTTGAAGGTGATGGCAACGTCCCCTTTACCGCCAAAATAAAAGAATAATCAAGATATAAGTGGCATTATTAGGTCCACTACAAACACATCTATTTATCACATAAAGAAGAAAATGTCAACATTATTTTATGTTTTAAATTTAGTCATTTGACATCAGATGTGCCACAGCCTTGGGGATTAGTCTGCCTGCATCATAAGTGAACATGCGTGGTTCGATCCCGCTCGCATGCCTTTTTTTCCCTCCCAAGCTTGTCTATCATATTCAATACAGAGCACTTTTCAACAATCTTTGAATCTCTTTTTTTCTCACGATTCCTTTAATGGATAAAGCGCGAAGCACAAGTGAGTCTTGAAGGCTTTGCCTCTTGTTCTTGTATAGTCTTACCCTTACCTGTGGACAAGAAATAAAATTGTCATGCCCTCGTTTAAACCCAAAACAAACATGAATGGCCCAAGAAAGTATTGCGGATCTGGAGGAAATAAACCTTTTATGATCGAGAAATACAGCGTAATCTGGAAGTCATTGACCAGTACGAGTACGACTACGACTGTACGAGAGGAACTTTTAAAAAAAATGTTTAATCCAAATTTGGAATTGACAATGTATACGGCTGAGAAAATAAATTTGTTCATTTTAACTACGGACACACACAGCGACACACACACACACACACGGACACTTAGACAACCGAAACACCGTGTTGTTATATGACTCACGTTGTGTGTAAGTTTACACACACGAGTAAGAGGTAAATGGTGACTGTCCATCATCCTCCGCAGTGTTATTTTCGTAATTCTATAGCGTTTTCTTACCTGATCCATGAATTCATTTTCACTTTCATCTGTGGCATCATCGTCACTTTCTTGATGGGGTTCGTCATCCTCCACCATTAAATTTTCTGGATCATGAGGATCCAGAGCACGTTTCTTCTTTGAAGACGCCATGATTACTTGTGTATCAGTCTAGTTACTTCCCTTTGTAGAATTGTAGAAACCAAACAGGACATCTTTTTACCTAACCTCAAATTATTGCTTGTATTCGTGGCGAACTTGGTCTCACCGTAGTTTACCGCACGAAAACCACATCGTCTTCAGCTTCAAGTCGAAAAGGGCAAACGGACAAACGATTGACTTTTATTCGTAACAGTTTCAGTTTCTTAAGGACGCGTTCGGACAAATCCATATACGCTACACGACACTGCCGGGCGTATCTGCCCGGTACTGTAGACTGCTTGACTAGCAGCATAGCTCAGTTCAGCTCAGTTCAGTTCTTGGGACGTTTGTTAAGCCTCGCGGCTTTTTTGTGTCCTAGTCTAACAATTATGTCAAATTGGAGTTGTCTGTCAGTGCAACTGCTCACGAGCAATGTTTATATATATATATATATATACATATATATATATATATATATACGACTCGTATATATATATAAAATTCATTTAGGATTTCAAATTGCTGATACTTTTTACTTGTTCAAGGAATATATATATATACTAGTGTATATATATATATATATATATCAGCAATTTAAAATCCTAAATGAATAATATATATATATATATATATATATATATATATATATATATATATATATATAGTATATATATAAGTTATTCATTTAGGATTTCAAATTGCTGATGAAATCCTAAATGAATGATTTCAAATTGCTGATACTTTTTACTTGTTCAAGGATGTCTTTGAGTGAATGCTTATATATTTTCGTACCTGTCAGAGTGGATTTCTCCCATAGAATTTGCCGTCAAACTTATCAGTATCAGTTGGCAGCTGAGCGTCTTAACCGGCATTCTGTCTGTGTCTGTGTGTGTGTGTGTCGTGGAAGCTGCGATACATAGCCTAGGAATGAGTGTGTGGAGGAGGGTGTGTGTGTGTGTGTGTGTGTGTGTCGGGGCTCGTGTACGTTTATGTGTATTTGTTTGTGCTTTCGATATCTGTCAGTGAAACTGCATGTACAGTTTGTTGCCGCATATCTCACAGTAGTGTGTGTGGCAGTGTACGTGTGTGTGTGTGTGTGTGTGTGTGTGTGTGTGTGTGTGTGTGTGTGTGTGTGTGCCACTGTTGTGTTTGTGTGTGTGTGACGGTGTGTATGTGTGTGTGTGTGTGTGTGTGCCACTGATGTGTGTGTGTGTGTGTGTGTGTGTGTGCATGTTTTACATAGTTTACTAGTTGCTTATTAGCGGCTTATTTATCATCATTATTAGTTTTATTGTTGTTTTTACTGATTATCATCATCATCATCATCATCATTATTATTATTATTATTATTAATTTCTTTTCTTTTTCTTTTTCTTCTTTTTTTCTCAAGGCCTGACAAAGCGCGTAGTTGGGTTACGCTGCTGGTCAGGCATCTGGTTTGGCAGATGTGGTGTCAGTAGCGGCGTATATGGATGATTTGTCCGAACGGAGTCAGTGACGCCTCCTTGAGCTACTGATACTGATACTGATATACGCCGAGTCAGTTGTGGAGCATAATCCTCGATAACCGGTGCGGCATTGACCGGTAGTAATGGCGAGTAGCACTGAATTGGATTTCACTGGAGACTGATCAGAACCGGCGCTGATCACTGAGCTGTTAATCTAGTCTGAGTGAGTCAGTTTCAGTCAATTTCTCCGGTCAGGGACTCCGCAGGGATGTCACTGCGTTCAGGATCACACTACAACCACATCTGCTTGCCAGATCAGTGCCTGCCAATGATCAGTATGACTGGCTTGACCCCGGCAACTTGAACGTCCGGCTAGTCGGCAGGGCCGCCGGCGGCCTTGATCAGTTTTATCTCACGGTTCCCCGCGGTGCCGTTTGAAGAGGCATCACTGACTAACTTAAGTGGAAGATCAATGACAACGAAGAGCTGTGGGCAAAAACCATTACAATTTACTTGAATTGCTCATCACTGAGTGTTTCACCGTGACGGCACTTGATGAAACACAGCCGATTCGTTCAGTTGTAAATTCACAGCCGCAATTTGTCTTTTAGCTCGACCAACTGCCCGGGAGTGCCTGTAACGTAGAATATTCAAGTTAACTTGAAGCACCATCACTTTTACTTCGGCAAACACGAAAATTCCTTAAATATAATCCATTTATTTATTTTTGTTCAGTACTTATTCAGCCGGTGCCAAACCACACTGACTCACAATCAGTGGGCTCATGAGTGAAAAACCGCGTCATTAATTATCGATCCCAAAAGTTTCCTTCAAACCCGGCCGGGCGACTGTTTGAAGGACTCTCAGTGTTGGAAAAGCCTTCCAACTCAGTGTCCAGACGATCATGGTCACTGATGTGACAACGAAGCCCACTCGGCAAGAGTTACATGGTGTCACAGCACGGCCATCCATGCATCATAGTAATCCGGCTGCTATCCTCCTTCAGACCTATCTTGAGTCACTGATTCAGTGAAACTCGTTCCACCCGGCCACAAGCGTTGAATTTCCCGGCTCTGTTCCCTCATGATAACTAAATATATGACTTCCCACTCCAGCCTAGATCTAATCGTCCAGTTCCATTGAGCACAGTTCCCGACCCTTCTTGTTCCCCGCACTGCTTGAAAAACAACTTCTTTTTTTCATTTATAATGATTCATGGATGTATATGACATCAAATCAGCTGGTTTCAGTCACTGACTGAGACGGCCCATAGCCGCCCAACACCACTAGTCCTTCCTGCTCCTGTACGATGGTGTTAATGTCATGCCGGGTCATGGACAGCTCTGTCCTTGATGGTGGAGAAGCAGGATGTGCCATGGTTATCCCGGGCCTGAAAATCACAATAATGTACCACCTGAACAAGGGAGTCACGGTATCTTCACAGCCGAGCTGTACACCGGGCCATCCTGATGGCCAGCACCACGGTGAATTGATGATGTGCCCCAGCCATCACAAGCAGTGACGATACTTTCCGATTCCAAATCCTCCTGCATGTTCTTGCGAGAGGAGATCCTTTATCTGGCCCACTAGATTGTATAGAGAAAGGCGCGGATTTGACCATCATGTAATACCATCCCACTGTGGGATAAAAGGAAACGAGATCACTGGCAGATAGAACTGCCATTGAAAGATGCCACCTCTTAAGACCCGGCCCCGCGTTCAAACTGAGAAACTAACATACTATGGTATGATAACCCGTTCGCTAGACAAACAGGTGGCTCTTTCTCCCGACCAAGGAGAAGAGAGAAAGCCTCGATTAACATGCCACCGGCAAACCCGCTCAGGGTCCTGAGGAATGTCCTTCTGGGCACTGACCAAATGTGCATGTGGCAGCAATCGCGGCCACACTTGCACACACATTCAGCGAGTGTTCGGCTCTCGCCAACACACTGACCCCGCTATGGGTTTACAGAAAAACCCACAACATTGGAGTCCAGGATTTCCTCCAGCCCCACCCCACCCTGGGGGCTGGGGCCTGTGAGAACCCTGACCGACTCTCTGGCTCCTGTCCTCGGGCGTTGCCTCCGTAGTTTTAACCAGTGCGCCACACGAGCACGGGAAATTGGGGCTGATTCTGAATGCGCGACTGCCGCGGCGAGCGAATCAGTGTGTGTGTGAGTGAAGTATGCATGGCTGTATGCATGCGTATGGAGTGTGTGTTTGAATCTGTCAACACTGCTAAAGAAAAGAACACCACCCACTGATGGACGACCAGAACTGACTACCAACCACAGCCACTGGCAGGACCCAATGAGGACACTCATCAGACCACCAGCCAGGACTTCCCCCTCCCAACAACAACCAGGACACAGCAATGATCTGCCTGAGAAGCTGGCAACAAAAGCACACCTGTTCGCAGAGTACTGCAAGGTAGTAGCAGCGCTCCAGGATCATGTACAGCTGGCTACAGCAAGACCTCCACAGTTTCATTGAGTAGGATAAGAGCTAGGACATACCAGCCGTGGCGAAGTGGTTAGCGTCGCGGACTGACGGCTGGGAGGACGTGGGTTCGAATCCCAGCGGAGGTGGGTTTTTCGGCCCGTGGCCGGCTCCTACCTAGAGTTGAGTGTACTATGGGCTTAAATGGGGAGACTGGGGCCACACAGTCAAGTGTCATCCACTTCAAGGATGCGTCTTTGGGTGTGTTGCTCTAATTACTTGACCAACACTGCAAGTGTCTGTATCTCTCGGGCCTGGTTAACGCCGGGATATCATTATGACAGGAAGCGTAGAGTACAGCCTTGTCACGCAGTCCCAAACCAAATGGACCTCCATAGCAACATCGTCATCGTCATCGTCATCGTCATACTCCTCCTCCATCATCATCAATATAAACAAAAACAGTCTCATAGTCTATGGCCTTTAATGCCCTGCTCTCATGGTGACCTCAGTTTCGATACCCCTCCACTTCTGTGCTTGGGGTGAGTCCTGTCAATGTCTTAAGTGTCGGCAGATTCACGGGGGGCTGTTGTTTGAGGGACGTGGTGGCGGTTTCCACTCTGGGAGGGACCGTCTTACTCAGTCTGGTTCCGCGACTAAGCCATTATTGTCGTTAGTAGGGGGCTTAGTAGGTGGTGCCCTAAGTACGTTAAATCAGAACAGGCACCACTGAACACCACCGAAGTGACTCAGCAGCAGTGCATGGTCTCCTCTGGTGTGTGGCCTCCTGGCGACCTAACATCGATGGTTCCCTGCGGACTGTCGACGCTGGAACCGTGACGGACGAACCCCGGCCGGGTGTGGCCGTGTATGGGGGAATCTAAATGAGCGACGTGGGAGTAATGCCACTAAAACGGTGCAGATGATGGGGCAGCAAAAAAGAAAAAAAAGAAAAAAAAAAGAAAAGAAAAAGAAAAAAAAAAGAGAGAAAAAAAAAGAGCTGGGACATCAGTGGTGTTCCACTATCCAGGAAAATGCTACATCCTACCTGTAACAAGAAGCAGGAAAACACGGGAGCAAGCTTATGAACCGCTGCATGGCCACATACAAACAGTGGACGCCATGATCAAATACCTTGGAGTGACAGTCAGCAAAGACCTTCAGTACTGAGCTCAGGAAGAAACGTATCGCACATCTACTCCAAGGTGAACAAAACCTTTGGCTTCCTGAGAAGGAATCTCAGTAAACGTCAGCTCAGTCCCACTATGATACCATCACGGAACTGGCATACTAGTCCTTCGTTCGCCCAGTACTCAGTTGAATTTTCAACATCAGTCTGGGATCCATGTCGACGGCAACAGGACATTGACCGTCTGGAATCAACTTATACAAAGACGTGCAGCAAGACTGATTCGCACTGTGGCGCTACACTGGACGGAAACACGTCAAGCACTGTTGAATCGCTCATCATGCTTGATTGACCAGCTCGTGGCCCACTCTCCAACAGCGACATCATAGTCAAACGGCAAGACTGGCCATGCTGTACAAACTGCTGCATGACAAGGTAAACATACCTCCTTGAAGCAGAAGCTCATCCCACCACCGCTGCGACAACGACCGTGACGAGCCCACACAGACTGAACAGCTGTCTCACTGAAATATTCTGCAGGACACAATACAGACAGGCAGGATTCCTTCCAAGAACAATTCGGTACTGGAATACCCTGCCCCTGACAGCAGTGGAGTCCATTACTACTGGTACTTTTGTATCGAAGGTGCCGCAGTAGCTCGGCTAAAATGATAACTGACTCTACTGACTGAGAAAGAGAGCCGGAGACTGAGGATTTAGGTAATATCTTTACAGCCGTGAAGGGATCATGGATCAACTTAAGTAGCAGTAAATGACGGGCTGGAGCTGTGTCGGTCAGGGTTTATCCCAGGGGAGCGCTTCGCTTGCCGGTGTGGTCCAGCCTGGATTCTGTGAAATAAAGGTCTTATTTTCATTCAGTTTGTTTTATTTATCATTTTACTTTAAAAAAAAAAACAGAGTTAGCGCCTTATCCTGCACGCCAGTCCTCCATACAGTGACAGAATAACCAATATGTAATTGGAAGGAAGGAAGGAGGCCGGAAGATCCCCTTCGGACCGCCAGGCAGGACTTCACCTACCCGACAACAGCCAGAACGCAACGAGGACCACCCTCGCCGGGACTCTGTGGACGAACGACCCGTAAACCCAGACTTCACCCACACGCCGACGGCCAGGATACAGCGAGGTTCCCCCTCGGACCGCAAGCGAGGACTAAACCCCCACAGGACAGCAGGATCAACGCCTCGGCCACGCCATCCTTCACGGAGACCGACCACAGCAACGAACAACAGATCGTCGTTTTAAACTCTCCACTACACATCTGCATATAACTTTTTGCCCATCTGTGGCGGTAAAAAGACGCTATCCAGACGCCCCTTCCCTTTTCAGCATTTCGCGCCACACGAATTCATCACGATGCCCGGAGTTGAAAATTGGATCGACAAACCTTTACAAGTTATACAAAGTATTATCAGTAAGTTGGCAGTTCGTTGGTGCTGAACCTAAACTATGTGGATCGAATTTTAAATGGACATTGTTGCCTGAAGATTAGTAAATTGTCCGTAGTGTGAATTATTAAACTAGCCGAAACCAAACCCCACCATTTTAATTTTTTATCATTTATTTTGCTCGTTATTTTGATTTTAGAAATCATTGTTTCAGGTACATTATTGTTTTGTTGTCATATGTAGTTACCGCTTTGAGGCGGAGGTACACACATATAAAACACAGTGTTATCATCGAGGAGGCGTTTGGGGAGAGGGTATCAAAGTTTCCGCTAGACAGATACTGAAAGTGATTCTTGCTTCAAGAAGTGGCATTGAAAGCAGAAAACACGTGAAGTTTAGAAATCAGTCAAATATTTTAACGAACATTATTGTTGTTTGCTTGAATACAAAATAGTTTTTCTGAGTTTAAAAAAGTGAACCTTTCTGTTAACCCCCCTGCCCCACCCCCTTTTGTAAGTGCTTTCCCATGAAAAATGAAATTAATGTTACAGGGACAAACATCTTAAAATACAGCACTTGACAAACAAAAAATAAAGTCTCCTTTCAGGGGCCCATGAAAGGCCTTGAATTATGTTTAGGATGTCAAAGCCCCAACTAATATTCCTAATGATGATCTTGGGGGGTCATTGTTTACGTTGATATCTCTTTTGATGTTCATATTAATGAAACCATAAAAAGGCCATTACATTGACTGGAGTGTTAGTTGGGAATATACAGTATAAGAGTAAGAACATTGTGGTGCCATTATTTAAGTCATAAGTCAGGACAGTCTTTGAACATGAGAACACTGTTTGGAATATGGGCTTTGTGAAACATATAGACAGTATTGAAAATATTTAACGAAGATTTACTAAAAGAATTATTGGCTTTGCTGATATGGACTATGAAAATAGAATGCAAACACTTGACTTACTAGTTTAGAGTATAGAAGACTGCGTGGTGGTCTAATACAATAGAGGTATAACATGACTAATGGATTATATGACAGTAGAATGATACGTTCTTAGTTTACATTGAATGAGAACAATGTTTCTGGAGGCCATTCCTACAGACTGTTAAAAGTTTCAGTTAAAACTTTAAAGATTTGCACTTTTTATTTTTTATTTTTTATTTTTTACTAACAAAGTAACAAATATTTGGAACAATTTGCCACAAGATGTTTCCGCAAGAACTGTGACTTCTTTTAAAAATTATCTTGACAGGCTCTTAAAGAATTTTAAATACAAAACTCATTAAGTCATTTAGATATTTTGTGATTTATTGACTGACAGGCAATATTTACTCAATGATGGAAAATGATTATATGTGGGGACTCTCTATTTCTTCCCCACTAAGAGCGAGCAGAAGGCCTTATCAGGACTTTGCGCCTTGATATTGATATGATATGGTGGAGAACATGTTTGAGATATAAAAAAAACAACAAAAAACAACACACAGACACACACACACACACACACACCAAGGGAAAAGAAATCTGAGAGGAAAAAGTCAAGAATATATGTTAACTAACAAAATCTGAAAATCCATGTATACATTTGTACAAGAACTGTTTGAAGTCAAGTGACCAGCCGCTGTGGTGAAGTGGTTAGTCATGGACTGACGGCTGGGAGGATGCCGGTTCGAATCCCAGCGGAGGTGGGTTTTTCGGCCCTCGGCCGGCTCCTACCAAGAGTTGAGTGTGCTATGGGCTTAAATTGGGAGCCTGGGACCACACAGTCAAATATCATCCACTTCACGGATGCGCCTTGGGTGTGTTGCTCTAATTTCCTGACCAACGCTGCAAATGTCTGTATCTCTTGGGCCTGGTTGACACTGGGATATTATTATTATGACAGGAAGGGTAGAGTACAGCCTTGTCATGTAGTCCCAAACCAAAATGAACCTCCACAGCAACATCGTCATCGTCATTGTCCCACCTTCATCATCATCAGTATAAACAAAACAGTCTCAAAGTCTGGACTTTCATGCCCTGCTCTCATGGTGACCTCAGTTTCGATACCCTTCCACTACCATGCTTGGGGTGAGTCTTGTCTTAAGTGTCGGCAGATTCATGGGGGGCTGTTGTTGGAGGGATGTGGTGGCAGTCTCCACTCTGGGAGGGATGCTCACTCAGTCTGGCTCCGCGACTAAGCCATTATTGTTGTTAGTAGGGGGCTTCTTAGTAGGTGGTGTCTTAAGTACTTTATATCAGAACAGGCACCACTGAACACCACCGAAGTGACTCAGCAGTAGTGCAGAGTCTCCTCTGGTGTGTGGCATGCTGGCGACCTAACATTGATAGTTCCCTGTGGACTGCTGATGCTAGGAGTGTGATAGACAAACCCTGGGTGTGGCTGTGTTTAGGAGACTCGGAATGAGCGGCGTGGGAGCAATGCCACTGAAACGGTGCAGATGACAGAGCAGCCCCCCCCCCCCCCCCCCAAAAAAAAAAAAAAAAAAAAAAAAATGTTCAAAGTGAGTGAGCCAGTCAAACTAAGGGAAGTAATGCCAATTTAACCCCTAGGCTGCCAGTATGACAAGATAACTCGTCAGTGCAAGCATATATGCTTTGCTGCCACAATGACGAGATATCTCGTCATCGAAATATTCTGACTTTTCCCTGGTTTGCATTGAGTTCATTGACAAAAATGCTGGTAGCTTTAGCTTGGGGAATCTTTCTAGATTCTATTCATAGCTGGAATCCCCATCTGCATCATGAGGCAGTCCTTTATTTGAATGTTTTGATTGAATTATTGTCGGAGTTTGCCTGGCTCCTCTCCTCACTTGCTCAACAAAATGTCGGACCCTGTGCTCAAGACATGCGATTGTGGTTGCATGAAACCAACCAAGATTGCTTTCTTTAGCTGATGCTCAGAAAGAATTGCAGTGTAAATTCGAAGTAGAAGACAGTGATGAACTTTTGTAGGATGATTTGATGGAAAATAAATGGCCCTATGAAGAGACTGGCCAAGACACAACTATCAGTGAGTGATGTTGACTTTACAGCCCTAGCAGACGACACAAAGTAACCAAATTTTTAGCAGGACACAGTATGAGCGATTTTCTTGGCACTCAGCCAACAGGATCTGATGAGAACTGGATAATGTGAGGGTGTGTGAGAGGGGTGAAGAGGTAGGGGGTGGAGACCAGGGTGTGTGGCCTAACATCCACATTATCACTTGGAGAGGTCACAATGCATTATGTATGTCTCTTTAAAATTTTTATTTTATTTTATTGTGGTTATAGTATAATTTGTGTGTGCAGGTATTATCCATTTGTCCAGAAAATATGACATTTTAGTGCAAATTACCTGACTAATGTTTGTAATGAACAAGTTGAAAATGTGACAAAAACAAAACACTGATTTCAAAACAACAGCATGTCACTAAAAATATATAAAATGGGAAAACATCATGTGTTTTGTATTCTTTATTCATTTACCTTTCAGAAAATATATACTTTTATGGGTCTTTCTCCAATAACAAAGAGCACAGAATTTTTTGAAAATATATACCCGTTTTTTGTGAAAAAAACCCTGGCAAATAGATTTCACTTAAATCTTATTTTCCTGGCAGCAAAAGGGTTAACATTTTGATGCATTATCTGCAATCTTTTGCCATTCAAATTTTGTTTGTGGCAGACCGCCTCTGCAAATAAATTGTATAGAAGCAAGAGAGAAATCACCACCACCATGCATAGAAGCTGAAAACTAAACAAAAATAAAATAGGAAAGCATCTTCAGTCATTGCTGATCAGAGGATAGTGAGGACACACAATGGATTTAGGGGGACAGTTTTGACAGCACTTGAGGGAGAGAGCCTACTGTTGTGTAAGTTATTTTGTAAGATTGAATTCAGGAAGATCTTGTTGACTGACCCCATAGCAAAGACTGAAAGAGGCTTTACATTCTTTCAAGATTTCTGTTATAGTTCTGAACATTTTTGACTCCTGCATTCTAAATTAAACCATTTCAAGTTTTCAGCTTTGGCATACCCAGACTGCTTGTGAAGTTTCAAAAGTTGCTTTCTTTTGTCTTTTAAGATACTCCCTTTTGTCTTATTTTTATTATTTTTTTTATCTAGTGTTTCTAACTTCAGCAGAGTCTCACAACTATCCCCATCTTTCATTTCATATTTTCCAACAGTGTCTGTACAGTAAAGTCAAGTTGAGGTGTATTTCAACTCCACAGGTTGATTGAACATTGTAACTTTGTCATTGCACATGTCCAAAACAGTATCTGCTTTCTTCAGTGAAGCCTTGCTAAGTAAAAGTGGCAAGTCAACATTTACAACTCAGTTTCAGTGTTGCATTGAACATCTCCAATCTGTGCTGGTATGAATGCTGTCATGTATGATTTCATTTACTTACCATTGCCATATCTGCAATTTATTTATTTATTTATTATTTATTTATTTATGTATGTACGGTTATATATATATATATATATATATATTATTTTTTTTTTCTCAAGGCCTGACTAAGCGCGTTGGGTTACGCTGCTGGTCAGGCATCTGCTTGGCAGATGTGGTGTAGCATATATGGATTTGTCCGAACGCAGTGACGCCTCCTTGAGCTACTGATACTGATACTGCCATATCTGCCATTTCTACTTGAAAGTGTTTGTGCTTTGAGTCATTTCTTCTTTTCCACCTCCAGTTTGTCAGCATACTGACCAAACTATTTCTTTCCACAAACAGTCTTTGTACATGCTGTGTTATTTATGGCACATCATAAGTATTTCATTCTTTTTTATTTTTTATTCTTTTGTGAACTGAGTTTGGCACATTCCTTTTCTTTCATGTACTTGTTCAGTATCTGTCATTTTCACTTCTTCTTGTCTCTCATATTTGTGTTGACAATTCTTTGCCCAGTGAAACACAGACTGGCATATGGCACATCTTGTTCTCTTACCATTTCTATCAAGTGGATGTGAACTTCTTTGTTCAGGTTTCTTCTGCCATGTTGAGTTTTGGTAACTTGAACTGGGCTGACTAGAATACTTATTTCTCTGGTATCTGAAGAAATTCTTTGCATTGAATCATGAATGCATCTTCTTATTTGATTTTTATTTCACTTTCTTCATTGGTCCCGGAATGGTCTCCAAAAATCCTCATCAAAGCAGACTTCTTGAAAGATTTTTCTGTCACTAGTGTCAGATGCTGCTGTCATCAGTCTTTTTCTGACAAATTTGCATTTTCTAACAATTTGAATGCAAGTACTGCATCTGGATATCTGTCTTGCATTTTCTGCAAATGTTGTATCTTCCTTCATACTCAATGATGAAATGGTTCATTGACGTGTTTTCTACTTTCTGGAATCTCTCAAATTCTGAATATGCAGAGCATGCAGAATCCACTTCATCTGAAGTGCTGTAAATAAAATCTTCATACCTTCTCTTGTGTTCAGTTCTGCAGCATTTATTTCCACTGTTTTCGATCTTGTCTGTCCAGTTTAACTCGGGGTATCTGCCTATGCTTGTTTTTCTGGTTTAACATCTGTCACTGACTTCCACACCTCCAGTTCGTTTTTCCATGCTTCATAGACTGTATGAGTGTATCCTGCCCAAGGCTCACCAGCATTTTTAATATCTGTGCCATTTTTACTATTGTTCACGTTCCTTACACTCTGCTACCTTGAAAACATTCTTTTAACAGTTTTGAATCTGCCTCCGTGGCATGTCGTTACTTGTCACTCGTTAGCGTCTTCATGTTGTCCAGTAACCAGTCTCGTTTTCGCATATCATACACTTTGTTCTTTTCCGGTAAACACTTCCTATTCAGTTTTTTTCAGTCACCTTTTGATCGACGCACAGTTTTTAAAAAAATGCTGTCAATTATAGTAATAATACCTTAGCTCCAGAAGGTATACAACTTTCTGTCCAAGGTATACAATAGACATTTAAATGAATAACAAGATACCTTAATGAAACAGCCATCGGTAACACAGTTGGTCAACTTTAATTAAAAAAAGAGTAGATAAATAAATAAAATGAAATAAGATTTGAAAGTCATAAAGCATACAATATGTGAATGGAAACAGTTTATTAAAAAAACTGTTGTTTGTAAAATAAGACTCACTTTTTTATGAGAGGTGTCTCAGCCTCATTTCATAGACATATAGTACAAAGTTCAACCCCATCACCGCTGCCTCTCTCCACTGCCCTCCCTCAGCACAGTGTCTGCAGCGTAGAGTCCTAATCATCTGTTGATACCTTGTTTTTATGGCAATGATGAGGACAGTTCAGCTCATTTTTAGTAAATTATGAGGGAATTGTAATCTGGAATATGGGATGTTCAAGTGAATTTTGTTCATTTCATTCAGTTGCTTAGATGTTGTGTCATTTTATTCATTATTCAACTACTTTTTTTTTTTTTTTTTAATATAAAGACCTGCATGACTTGTACAGCCAATGGATGAATTAGTGTACATTACATAGGCTCCCTCAACAATTTTGTTTGTTAGTTTTCACCATGTTTTTAATATGTTCCAGACCGTTTGCCTGCAGATACAAAAGAAATTGATGGAGTGAAAGAGTATTTTGCCAAACAGCTCAAGTCTGCAGAAGCTTTGGCATGGGTATGCGATACTGTTTTATATTTTCATTTTCCTTTGATGATGGAAATAGAAGACTCCTTGATCATTATGGATATGTTCATAACCTGGAATAATGATAATAAAGAATAAGTTACAAATTACATGAATCATTCATGACCACTCTTTCTCAAACCCCTCCCTCCCCTGACTGAATCAGACTATTTGTTTGGGTTCTGCAGACTTTTGTAGCCGAGTATCATTAGCAAAAGAGTGGTGAAGAACAGAATGGCCAGAAATGACATCAGAAAGAGGAGCAGTGTACAGCACAAACAGAATGGGGCCCAGGATAGAGCCTTGTGGCACACCGTAGGAGATCAGAGTTGGATAGACAGAAAGTTGTTAACAGAGACAACCTGGAAGCAGTTGGATAGGTATGAAGAAAAATGATTCAGAACAGTTGAATGAATCCCAAATACATGTTCAAGTCTGGAAAGGAGTACTGTGGTTCGTTGTGTCAAATGCAGCTGACAGACTGAACAACAACACAGATAGTTTACCATCATCAACAGACAGTAAAAGGTCATTAACTCATTCAACCCTGCACCTGGTTGAGAGGCGGGCACTGCTGATCACCATTCTCCGCCTGAGCCCGCCTGGCAGGCGGGCAAAGAAACTCATTTATTTAAACAGGTTCGTCAGCTCCCTATTATGCATTGAACTTCTAGGCAAGGGAAGAAACTTGAACTTAACTTCCTTCCTCACTGTTGCGTGAAGTTTCACTCCCAAACTCAAACGATTTGTTTTTTTTTATCCAGTTTTCCGCATTGATGTGATAAACCATCGAAGGCTTACTGCACAGTAAGTGCTCATGAAATTATTATGGACTCTTGCAGCAAATTCGACTCAGATAATGACAAAGATTTTTTTTTATTATTCATCTGATAATACTTGGGAAAGTGAAAGACAAAGTGGTGGATATTTGAATCAAGAAGATAGTCCACAACCTTCCACATTGAAAGAAGCTGACATTTTGCAACATGTATTTCTGTTTTTGAATTAAAATTACAGCTAAGCTTTTGCATTCCTTGTCTGGAGATTTCAGCAACCTGTATCAAAATTACATTTTAGTCATTTCGTGAAGTTTGGTAGCTATTGGTTGAGCGGTTGCTATAAATTTCTGCCTAAACATGCCAGGCCAAAACATGCCAGGCAGACCTTAAAGGGCTGAAAGGGTTAACTACTTTCAACAAAGCAGTTTCAGTACTATGGGCAGATCTGTATGCTGACTAGAAACAAGAAAAAATGTTGTTTGATGCTTAACGGTATGATAGTTGGGAGAGACAAAATTTTTCAATAATTTTGGACACAAAGCAAGGTTGGATACAGGGCAAAAACTTTTGAGGTCATTGTGATGGGCTTTCTTCAGCAGGGGCTTAACTCTATGGAGACATTAAATAGGTCATGTAATTTTGCTGTGACTGGCAAATATTGGCATATTTAAATAAATTCAACACACTTTTACACAGAGACAAAGACATACAAATTATATATCACTAGAAAGTTTACTATCTCTTCTTTTAACATTTTTAAACAGTTTTCTCATTAAATGCTACTAAATATTTTTTTAAATATTTTAAATTATGTCACAAAATACTGAAAAACAAAAACAAAAAAATGAAAAATAGGTATACTGTACTCACCAGGCATGTCATATCCATCAGCTAATCCACAAGGCAGCATATGATGATTTTCTCACACAGTAAGGTTCCCTGGTTCTTATGAATCAGTTTGAAGTCAAATGTTGCACAACAAACTTAAAAAAAAAAAGAAAAAAAAAAGATCACAACACTGGAAAAACAGAAAACGCAAAACCATGCGAATCCATCACTTGAAAAAAAGAAGGAAAAAACCTATTTACATAGTTCTGCTGCAGCTAGATTATTATTTGCGGTGGCCCTTGTCTGTAACAGACAATGCTGTCATAAGAAAAAAAAAAAGAAAAGCTTTTGCATGAAGAAAAAAAGAAGAAAAGCTTTTGCATGTATTGCAAAAAATGGGCAAAAAACTAATGCAAAATAAACATCAGCAATATTACACAGCATATACACATGCATAATATTTCAGGAGTGACAGTATAAATAACACACATGCACAGACATGCCCACGCATAATACACAGATACAACCCCACACAATTTAGTAAGTGCACACGCATAAAATGATAATTTTACATTATACAAATTATTCATCAAAAATTGTAGAAATCAACATTATTTACACAAGAAATAAATTAGCAACAATATGAAATTATAAACGCTCACCTCAACAGGTGTGGGCGTGTCTGGAAAGTCAAGAGTCCTGGGTCCCAGTGAAAGGTGCAGCCAGTGGGAAGTTTGTCAGGTCTTTCATCTACTCATACAAGTACTCTTATTCCTCATCATCTTGTCTTGCATTATGGCCATCACTAGTGTCACTGTCGATTTCTGTCTCAGCGTCATAGGGGTCAGTCGGCAAAGTTTTGTCGTCACTTCCAAATCATCTGGTACTAACTGAATATCATCATCACAAAAATCATCAGAGAATTTGTCACCAGTGTCTAGGAGGTCACGTTCAATGTCTAATCCTCGTGTCACAATTTTGACAGCCTCGCGCAAGGAGTACGTCCGCTAGCCCGCCGTGTTTGTTGCATAAGCATCGTGACCTCTGACTGGGTCAAGAAAATTCCAGAAAAAAAGGCCTTTCATGTGGTTAACGGTCAAGGGGAAATAACTCAATTTTTCCTAGACTGATCCCTCAAGAAAGCCTGATTAGTTTCCCTTTAATTGAACACTGCTGAGTATATGAAAAAAAATTCGGTGATTTGTTGAATCCTACACTACGGCAAGTCATTCTGAGTGGGCGCATCTCCAATGAGTTAACAAGTATACATCAGGGAAGACACCAAAAATTAAAGAATCATTTATAATATTTGTTAGTGCAGGCAAAACAACATCCAAATGCTCATACAGAACGTGTATAGCACATTTGTGTAGAGTTAAATCCCTGTGGTCCCCTAATTTTGTTGTTTGTGTGCCAGAACATGTGTGGGTAAATGCGTGTTTGTGTGCTCATTCTGTCTGCTCACTGCTTTTCTTTTTGCTGTTGTCTTGCTCTTTCATTCTGGCCTCTTCTTAAATAAAGTTCTTTCATTTCCCTTATTTCTCATGTCGTCTTTTTTTTGGTTTTTTTTGTCTTTTTTCTTTTTTCTTGAGATTGTCAAGCAGTTCACAGAAATTATCCTCTGATCCCCAGGTACCCAGTATTAACTGCCATGCCTTGCACAAGGTGGGTGCTGATTCCCTGGTAAGATACCGGTGTATGGTGCAGGACATGTTTGATCCAGAACTTTATCTTGCTTGCTACCAAGTCACCAGTCGAAAGACAGGAGAAGTCACCCAGCGCTCAGGTCACTATAGAGATGTTGCTTCATGCACAGTAAGTGAGACTTTGGATTGCGGTGAGTTGTTGTCTTGGGTGCTTTTGAATTTGCTTTATGAAGTTTCAGGAGGTCAGAATAGATTGAAAAAATTGAGATGTCATGATGGGCAGAAACATAGGGTGTAGAAAAAATTGCAGGACAGAAAAGAAGGTTGAAGAGTGAGTAGAAAAAGTATGACAAAGAAAACATTCACTATGAGCTGAGTTTCCTGAACAGTGCACCCTGTATACACTTTATGTGGAAATTGAAATTTTAGACATAGTAGAAAGGGTCTCATGATCAGATAATTAGGGTCTTAGGATGTAGAAATGAACCTTTTGAATTATTTGTAATTTTTGCCAGCTTCACACAAAAATTGAATTAAAGCTTGAAAGCACTTGTTAAAAAAAAGTGGAGAAAATAACTATCACATATTCAGTGTTGACAGGATGAGATAACTTGCAACTTGAGGAAAATAAACAAAAAATCATGAAGTATTTTGAAAGAAAAAGAGAAAATTCATGTCACTGTATTTTTGGGTGAAAGTAGTACTGAAAATATTTTTTCCTTTTTTCTTTCTTTTGCTTTCCCATCATCTTCGTCATTTTCAAGTGGCATTACTTTCATGCAGTTCATTCTGAGTCCCCCAAACACAGCCAAACCTGGGTTCGTTTGTCACAGTCACAGCATCAGCAGTCCACACTGAATTAACAGTGTTAGATTGCCAGGAGGCCACACACCAGAGGAGACGCTGTACTGCTGCTAAGTCACTTCTGTGGTGTTCAGTAGGGCCTGACGACAGAAAAAGATCAGTTGGAGCCAGACTGAGCGAGTGTCTTCCCCAGACCGCCACCTCGTCCCTTATGAATCTGCTGACACTGAAGACATTGACAGACCTTCAGCCCAAGCACGGAAGTGGAGGGGGATTGAAACTGAGGTCACCATGAAAGCAGGGCATGAAAGGCCACAGAATCTGGGACTTAAAACAAAAAATTTGATGATGATGAAGGAAGAGGATAGTGATTGAGATGATGTTGCTATGGAGGTCCATTAGTCTGGGACTACATCAGTACGTCACAAGACAGTGCTCTGTGCTTTTTGTCATAATGGTATCCTGGCATTAACCAGGCCTGAGAGATACAGACATTGCAGTGTTGGTAAGGAAATTTGAGCAACACACCCAAAGACGCATCCGTGAAGTGGATGATACATGACTGTGTGGTCCCTGTCTTCCCATTTATGCCCATAGCACACTTGACCTTCATTAGCACCAGGAGCCGGCTGCAGGCTGAAAAACCCATCTCACTGGGAATTGAGCCTGTCTTTCCAGGGTACTGAAATATTTACAAAATGTTTTGGACATAACCAAATGCAATTATATTAATTATAAATGTTTGTTTTCCTTCACTATTATGTTCAGTATGTAAATGTACACACTTCCACCAGCACGCCCAAACACCAACACCATAAAAAAATATTGTAACATACACGCGTGCGTGCGCGCGCACACACACACTGTTTAATATTTCAGCAAGTCCTCATCAAGGGGTTTCATTTCTGTGAAACTTTTTGTCATGAATGCATAAAGATCTGCCCATTTCTATATCTGTGACTGCCTTCACCTCCATACCTCTTCGCTCTACAGTCGCCATCAGATCCACTCTGGGTTCCTAAATGTTCCACAGTCGGCAACTCTTTTGTCTCTGGACATTGTCACTTGGAACAGGCTCCCTCTTTCACTTCATCAAATATCTGCTCCCAGCTCTTTTAAGTCAGGCATTGAAATCGATGTCTTTTCAGTTTAGCTCCTCTTAACTCTCCCTTTTTCCACCAATAGTTTCTCAGCTTTATGTCTCCATGTATTTGTAAGTTTTGTCCTTCATCCCTTTAATTCAGACAAAAGTGTGTGTGTGTGTGTGTGGTTGGTGTGAAAAGTGCTTTGATTTATCTCTGCCCAAGATGCAGCTCTTTGTAAATACATATATTGATATTACTGGAAAGAATGGTGAGCTGTCTCCAAGAGTGGGGTACTGAACTCGGCAACACCTATTATTATGGTGGCAGAGTGAGGAAACTATGCTTCCGATACATGTTTGTTATGCTTTATTAACCCCTTCACTGCTAGTACATTTTGCTATGCTGAGAAAATTTTCAGAAAAACAAGAAAAACATGCCAATGATTTTAATTTGCTTATATTAAAAAAAGTACTGAAGATAAGTACATAAAAGTATATATCAAATGAAAGGAAAATGAACAAAGATTTTGTTTTTAATACTCACATGTTCAAATAATGAGTCAATCTGACAGAAAAATTCCATTAAATGCATTGATAAAAAAAAAATTGGGACTGTCATTCCATCATGTAGGTGCTACAATATCAACCAGGTTATCAAACAGTCTTTCGTGTGACTGTTGTGATCAACCACACACACTGTCAAGGCTGAGCAACAGTGTCCAGGTGTATAAGACTCCAACACAGTCCACACAAAGAATGGAAAGGGTGTACTCACCCAGGATCTATCGCCAGTAAAAACGCTGTGTGTGGTACTTTCAGAAACAGTCTTCAAGACACAGTGCTGGTTTGCTGGGGCAGTCTGGGCAGTAGAACCTCACATCCTTTTTTGTCCTTTCTTCCAGCAGACTCTGCACCTCCTTTGTGGCCAGGCCTTCTGTGGGGTAGGTGGGATGAAGTGTCGTCCACACAAGACAAACAGCGTGGTCATCTTTAGCAGTGTCTTGGTCTTGGTCACCAAAAATCATGGCACTAATTACATCCTTCTGAAGTCCAGGAGTGTACTGCTGTTGCCTGCTTTTTTTGTAGAGGATGTGTGCATTCAGCATGGCAATTTGTAGAAAATGCACATACAGCTATTTGTACCACTTAGGGTTTTTCTTGTGGCATCGTGGGGCTGCAGCTGTTGGTCATGATAGTCCATGGCACCCATATTTTTGTTGTAATTTAGAATTGCTGGAGGCTTGTTTACTGCCCTTTGGTCTTGCTGCTGCTGGTCTTCAGCTGTAGGTTTGTGGCAAGTTGTCAACTCCAGATGGTCCAGGGTGAACATCATGATCATCACCATGCTTCATACCTGAAACACATTGCATAAAAGACTAAGTTTGTTGTTTTTGTTTTTTTTAAATTTATTTTTTATTAAATTTTTTTTTTTTTTTTACATATAAAAAGATCATGAAATGGTACCATTTTATTTCTGATTGTTTTCAGAAGCTGAAATACAAACACACACACACACCTACCCCACCCCAAACCCCCAAAACACACACACACACTGAAACTGTTTGGTGTCATATACTGTACCATGTCAAACTGATGCAAACTAGGCCTATGGTTTGCTCTGTTTGGCCAAATTTCGCGCGGCTAACAGTGAAAAGACGCCCCTCTTAGTCTGGCCCGCTCTTAGCCAATCAAACGCCTCTAACAGCTATAAGCGCTGAATCATTCCTTTGGCCAAGGCTGTCCACGCCATCTTGTCAGGTTTTCGCTCTGTCTCGTCTAACGCTTTTTTTGGCTATTAAGCGTTTTCATTTGGCCTTATTTTGTTGTATGCGGCTTGCCTGTATATTGTTCTTACATTCTGTGTACTCGTTTCGACTCGGCCCCCTCGATTCCTTCGTATTTTTCTACCTCTGAGTCGATCCTGTCTTTCCTTTCTCTGTTGGGGATCGAATTGTTCGCTGGGTGCTTACGCACGGTACCATGCCTCGTATGCCATCCTACGAAGGCAGGGATCATGATGCTGGGAGAGATACTCGGCAAGAGACTCTCCCAGGCCCGGAGCTCATGATTTCTCCCGATAGGGACCGCGGCGATGCGTCTGCAGACGCAGATCGCGGAGGGGACGCTCGTCCCGATAAAACGGTCATGAAGGGGACCGGGGGGAAAGGGATACGAGCGTCGCCTCCCGAGGTGTCCCAGCGCGAGGCAGGTGGAGGGGGAAGTAGCACGTCCTCTCTTGGTGGTGGGAACTCGCGGCTGGGTGCGGACTCCCAAGGGGAGGCGGCTCCCTGCCGTTACCCGGGTCCCCACACGGAGACGGCCCTCAGGGGCCCCAGTGCTGTTCCCCCTCCACCCTTCTCGGTCGACCCCCCTCCCCCACCTCCTTCTGGGGGAGAAAAACATTTGGTTCCGGGGGGGGACCTCCACTTTGCCCACCCCGGGCCAAGCCACCCCAGTCTCCCCACGGGAGGGGATTCGGGGCGAGTGGCAACCTGCTCTGCAGGTCTTCCCGCTATCCGGCCGGTCTCCCCTGCTGGGGGAGTCCTGCGCGTGTCAGGCGGTTCCGGGCAGTCAGACCGCCGGCCTTTCGGCCTGTCTGACACCCAAGTCGGACCTGACCTCCCTCCGACTTGGCCAGGTTTTTCCCTTCAGCGAGGTCAAGGCGCCAGTGACCCTTGGGGCTGGGGTCACGGGATGGCTGGTGCCCACGGGTGGTATCCCCCATTCTACCCGTACTGGGGTGCACCTATGGTGCATGCTGGGTTCCCGGGAGGACCAGGGACTAACCCCTGGTCCGCTCCCCACCGGACCCAACCCAGCACAGACCACAGAGTGACACACACAGCCCCGACAAGAGGGATTGACTCCTTGTCGGGCAGGTCGAGCTCCTCGACCAGTATTAACACTACAGCCTCGAATCGGTCCTCTGTCAGCACGCAGGTGACCTCCAGAAAGCAAATAATAAACTGACAAACCTCGTAAACACCCACCTGCATCTTGAATTAGCTGAGCTTGTCTGTCTTCAGTTTTGTCAAGCAGCTCCACCTTCCACCCCCCTCCTGTCAAAATCAGTGTCTTCGGCATCAACTCATGCAGTTCTATCTCATTCAGTCCACAATCTTCATCTCTACTGTTTGCATCGTGAAAGAATTCTTTCAATACAAGTGCAAGTGTTTGTTTGTCTGCGTTCAGCCATGGCTTTGCAAATACAACTTGAGCTTCGTACAAACTTGCAAAACTTTTGCCATAAATATAACAATCCAATGAATAATTTTAGCATATGGAACTCAGGAGATAAAGAGGTCTCAGGGGAGATAATTTAATAGCAGACTGTATTATCTGTAATGCGGTACTCGAAACATAGAACGTTGTAACATGACGTACGGCGCACGTCAATACAGCATTGGTGAGCGATATTTCATGACGTACGCCGTACGTCAACAGCGCAGTCAAGAGGTTAATCATAAGTGGATGATGTGGACTTTTTTCCCTTTAGGCAGGTGAGCAGATCCATGTGGACGATCCCAACAATATAACTGGTGAGCGACAGACCTTGTACTGTGTCCCGGTGCCTGGGGAAAGTTCCTGGGTCAAGTCTGTATCCTTATTGTGTACCAGAGCATTTACGCTACACCTTTATGATGGCAGATTTTTTTTTAACAAAGTGATCTAGTCTGTATCCTTCGTTGCGCACCAGAGCATGTACGCAACACCTTTATCTTGACAGATTTTTTTTAAGTGATTTGCAGTAGATGCAGAGATTTCGTCAGTCTTTATAGCCATCTTAATCCAGAGAATGAAAGGAAAAATGTACTGTGGAAGTAAGTGGCTTGATGTGGAAGAAAAGCAAAAGTAGTTATAATGAGTGCAAGGCAGATTGTATTAACCTTTAGACTGCCAAGTAAGCTGTCTTGAATGGCAAATAATTCACTCCCCTGCCTATGCCATGAAAGCTGTATCAAATGGCAGCTAAATATCCTGTGAAAACTTTTACGTTGTCTTGGAATTATTATAGAGGTAGCTTTAGCTTCACCAAGGTTACCCTGACACTTAAAATGATATGGAAACACCCTATGCCGCCCAGGTATGTGTTTTTTCTAATGATTTTACTGGCTGACTGGAGCATGTCAACAACTCGTCCAAGCAAAATGGCAACGCCTTGTCAAAGCCGAGTGAGCAAAAGTAAATGGCATGACACTAGATTTAGCTGCTGCTCAATGAAATTTAGAATGAATGCTTGAAAAGACTCGGATAAACTGCAGTCTGACGATTCTTTGGAAGAGGAAGGTGAGGAATATCAGCCTACTCTTCACATAAAAAGCGGAACAGAGTTTGACTTTACCAGCAGACAGTATGGAATGATCTGAGAACAGAACATGCTGTGTGACAGACATGTCCCCGAGAGGTAGCATGGAAGGGGGAGGTATAGGATTACAGTATGCAGAGTGAAGCAAGACACGAGATCAAGGGGTGGGAGCAGTGGGGTGGGAGTGGTGGTGTGCCTATTTTCAGATCAGTGGGTTTGACATTGGGCTGATGGTTTTGATCCAGACAATTGTGTTGAGGATGGTGTGTGTGTGGTGTTTATTTGTTCATGTGTATGTCACTATGTGTAATGTTTATTTTTGAAAAAATTCTTGTGGACTACATATTCATTTAATCATGACAAAACATTTTTTCTGTACTGTCTTTTCATTGGGTTTTTTTCAGAAAATATATAGTTTCATTCCTGTTTATGCTATGACGTAGGTAGAGCGTTTTCCTCTTTTGAAGCTATTACTACGCTGCGACACATCAATATATAAAACTCCGCCTCCTTGCTGGTTTGTGGTTTACTCCTGATGCAGTCCAAACAGATCCACATTTTTTGTGTGTGTTTCTTTGTTTTCTCATGGTAAGTGCTTGAAACAGTTGCATGCCCAAGCACAAGTGCACATAATAACTGAACGTGTCGGATTGCAATGAAAAAGAAAAGAAAGGCAGAGCAAAAGTTATAAGTTCGTATCACCAGAAATAACCCTGTCTGGGGTCATCAAAGAAGGGGTCATACTTTTTTTTCTGCATGATTTGCAAAACTGACCCTGTGTGGGTTGTTTGATTGTACTCGGCACTGCGATACCAAGACACATGCGGACAGTGGGAAAGCCTTTGGAACATTTAAATCTGTGGCTTCATTCTTTCAGCCCCAAACGGTAGAAAAGTTTAGTTAATGGTCTTTCCTCACTTTCTTCCGTAAGTTGGATTCCTGTTGTTTATAGCCCAGTGGACTAATCAAGTTCAGTTCATGGATATAGATTTAAGTTCTTCATCCTGTTTCTCGCCAGTCTGATCACAACCAAGTTGGATTGGAAGACTCCTCCCCTTTTGACACATTTGAGCACTAATTTCATCATGTGAAAGCATTGAAGTGACCCTGGTTACTACTATACTAGTGTGTGTTTGCATTTGACCTGTATGTAAATAAATGCCTGTTTTGGGATGAATATCAACATTACCAGTTGCCTGTTCCCTTCATCTGGTAGTTGAAATTCATCAGTACTGATTAAATACAGTTTTATCGAGCTGTTTATGTAAGGTAAGAAAACCATTTATTTGTCTTTATGATAATGATATTTGTCCGAATTATGTCCATGCGCATCCCACTACGGAACAAACAGCATGCCACTCTGTTCAGCGTGTACGCTCCAACCCTCCAAGCGGACCCCACAGAAAAGGTCAAGTTTTACACTGATCTGCGCAACCTCGTTCAGAACACCCCTGCTGACGACAAGGTCATTATCCTTGGCGACTTCAATGCCAGAGTTGGCCAAGATTCAGAAGCCTGGAAAGGAGTCCTTGGCAAGCATGGCGTTGGTAATTGCAACGACAATGGGCGCCTTCTTCTCGAGTTCTGTGCAGAGCAGCAGTTTACCATCACCAACACCATTTTCCAGCAGAAGGACAGCCTGAAGACAACGTGGATGCATCCTCGGTCCAAACATTGGCACCTCATTGATTACATCCTGATGCGCCAGAGAGACGTACGAGACGTCCTACACACCCGAGTGATGCCCAGCGCGGAGTGTCATACTGACCACCGCCTCGTCCGCAGCAAGCTCAGGCTCCACTTCAAGCCCAAACCAAAGAAAGGAGGAGCTCCTAGGAAGAAATTCCAGGTCGGCAACTTTCAGTCAGCTGAAGTGAAAGCTGAATTCCAGGCGAAGCTTCAGGACAAACTTGAAGACCCCAGTTGCCCCACAGACCCCTCTCCAGAAGCACTATGGGCACAGCTGAAATCAGCCATCCTGCAGTCCTCTGAAGAAGTCCTAGGGTTCTCGTCGAAAAAGAACAAGGACTGGTTTGACGAAAACAACCAGGAGATCCAAGAATTGCTGGCGAAGAAGAGATCAGCCCACCAGGCTCACCTTGCACAACCGTCTTGTCCGGTGAAGAAAGCAACCTTCCGGCTCATATGCAGCAACCTCCAGCGCAAGCTTCGTGAGATTCAAAATGGGTGGTGGACCAACCTGGCAGAGAGGGCTCAGCTTTGTGCAGACACTGGTGACTACCGGGGCTTATACGAAGCCTTGAAGGCGGTGTACGGTCCCTCTTACCAGGTCCAGAGTCCTTTGCGCAGCGCAGACGGCCAGGCGCTCTTCACAGACAAGACGTTGATCCTGAACAGGTGGTCGGAACATTTCCAGGCCCTCTTCAGCGCCAACTGCACGGTTCAAGACTCGGCAATTCTCCGCATCCCACAACAGCCAGTGAAATTACAACTGGACGAGCTACCAACCCTAGAAGAGACTGTCAAGGCCATTGAACAGCTGAAATGTGGCAAGGCAGCAGGGGTTGACGGAATTCCGCCGGAGGCGTGGAAGAATGGAGGCCCAGCACTACACTCCAAACTCCACAACCTCTTTGTCTGCTGCTGGGAGCAAGGCAAACTACCACAGGACCTCCGTGACACAGTCATCATCACCCTGTATAAAAACAAGGGAGAAAAGTCGAACTGCTCCAACTACAGGGGGATAACTCTGCTCTCCATCGCAGGCAAGATCCTCGCCAGAGTCCTCCTAAATCGGCTGGTGCCTACTATCGCCGAAGAACATCTCCCAGAGAGTCAGTGTGGCTTTAGAGCCAACAGAGGCACCACTGACAGCTACAAGAAAAATGTCGGGAACAGAACAAAGGACTGTATGCGACATTCGTCGATCTCACGAAAGCTTTCGACACCGTGAGCAGAAAAGGTCTGTGGGAGATCATGAAACGTCTAGGATGCCCCCCAAAATTCCTCAGCATGGTCATCCAACTACATGAGGAACAGCGTGGACAGGTCAGACACAGCAACGACCTTTCGGAGCCCTTCCCAATTGGAAATGGAGTGAAACAAGGTTGTGTCCTCGCGCCGACCCTCTTCATGATCTTCTTCAGCATGATGCTCCAACAGGCCACTGAAGATCTTTGCGACGACAACGGTATCTTCATCAGATACCGCACTGATGGCAGCCTATTCAACCTGAGGCGGCTACAGGCCCACACCAAGACACTGGAGCAACTCATCAGAGAGCTTCTGTTTGCCGACGATGCTGCTCTCGTCGCCCATACAGAAGCGGCCCTGCAGCGTATAACGTCCTGCTTCGCAGAGGCTGCGCAGCTCTTCGGCCTAGAAGTCAGTCTGAAAAAGACGGAAGTTCTCCACCAGCCTGCCCCACGGGAAGAATTCCATGCTCCTCACATCGGTGAGACCGAGCTGAAGTCGGTCCACCAGTTCAGCTACCTAGGCTGCACCATCTCGTCTGACGCCAAGATCGACAAGGAGATCGACAACAGACTTGCAAAGGCAAACAGCGCATTCGGCAGGCTGTACAAGAGAGCGTGGAACAACAAACACCTGAAGAAAGACACAAAGATCAGCGTGTACAGAGCTGTTGTACTGCCCACCCTGTTGTATGGCTCCGAAACCTGGGTCACCTACCGGCACCACATACGACTGCTTGATCGCTTTCACCAGCGCTGCCTTCACACCATCCTCAGCATCCACTGGAGTGACTACATCACAAATGTCGAGGTCCTGGAGCAGGCAAAGACTATCAGCATCGAGGCAGTGCTGCTAAAGACCCAGCTACGTTGGGCAGGGCACGTGTCCAGGATGGAGGACCACCGCCTGCCCAAGATCGCGCTGTATGGCGAACTGTCCACTGGCCACCGTGACAGAGGAGCACCCAAGAAGAGATACAAAGACTCCTTGAAGAAAGCTCTCGGTGCCTGTCACATTGACCATCGCCAGTGGTCCGCAGTAGCCGCTGATCGAGAGACCTGGCGATGCACCATCCACCAAGCTGTCTCCTCCTTTGAAAACAACTGCAGGGCCAGCCTTGAGGACAAACGCAGAAGGAGGAAGAACCACGACGCTGCAGCCGCGAACCCAGACCAGACTTTCCCTTGCAACCGCTGCGGCCGACTCTGCTTTTCCCGCATTGGCCTTGTCAGCCATGAACGTGCCTGCATCAGACGTGGACAACGCCCTTCCTAGATCTTCGTCAGCGAAGCCAGGCCATGATGAGTTGCCTGTTCCCTTCATCTGGTAGTTGAAATTCATCAGTACTGATTAAATACAGTTTTATCGAGCTGTTTATGTAAGGTAAGAAAACCATTTATTTGTCTTTATGATAATGATATTTATCTCAACTTTGGCAGTAGAAAATGTTCGGTAAAAAAATGCTGCACTTTGTTACTCTGAAACTACACCTTTTGTGCATCCAAGCTACACATGTATCTGCTTGGTAGTAAACAGGTCTGTACTTTTTACAAGTTGAAAATCTGATAAAACATTTGTATGATATATATGATTTTCAATGGTGTCTGACAATGAACACTTACAGTCAGCATTGGGATGGTTCCCAAAGGCCAACTAGCCACCAAGGCTGGAGCACTAAGAGCCAGTGCAATCTTACATCCTATCTGTCAGATTCTGATGCTGTTTATTTCGAGCAATTAAAAAATTTTCCTCCCAGTGTAAAGAGAACTATTTATATCTTAATGAAAAGAAAACGAAAGAAATGATATTTGATTTCAGAAAAAAAACGCCTCTCCAATTCCTGACCTGTTCACCAATGACATATAGGTTGAAAAAGTGCATGAATATAAATACCCAGGAACTATTCTTGATCATAAGCTGAATTTTACTCGCATTACAAATTTTATTCACGAAATGTGCCAGTTTCGAATCTATTGTCTGCAGAAACTCGGAAACATCAGAGTTAATTTGAAAGTACGTCAAAGGTTTTACAGATGTTTTATTGAATCTATGTTAACTTTCTCTTTTATATGCTGGTATGATGGTCTTGCTGTGAAAAATAAGAATATGCTGAACAAGATTGTGAATGTGCAGTAAGGTTGTTGGTGTGAGACAGGACAGCTTGAGTGAAGTGTACAATGTCGGAGAACGACAGAAAGCCAAATACATTTCAAGTGACAGCAGCCATACACTGGCAATTTATTATCAACTCTTACCTTCAGGCAAATGTTTCTGAGTTCCAAAATTTAAGATAAAAGAGAACCAAATGCAGTTTTGTTCAAACCTCAGTTCAGCTTTTAAACAGCAATGATTAAATGATCAGATATGTGACTAAACATGTATGCCAGAGTGTATGTGTGCGTGTGTGTATATATATATATGGAATGTGACATCTGAAATCAAAATACTGTTGAACTGCATTTTGTTGTTATATGTCTTATGTCTATTTTTAGTATGCTATTTATGCCTATTTTATCCCCATCCTCTGTGATTTTATATTGCACATGTTTGGCTGTGATGCTGTATGTATGATTTACTCCATCAGCTTTCAAAGGTTTCTGTTGTTGTTGTCTTTGTTGTCTACTGTGATAATTGATTGTACGCTATGGGTTGCCCTAGGCTAACATCTAAACATTTTATGTCTTTTTATGTATATATGTTGAGTGACTGTGATTTCCATGTAATGTTTGTGTTTAACGCCATAAATGAATTTCTCTTGTTAAGATAATAAAGTATTCTGGATGTGTATCTGTAATTTCAGTCATAGCCCTTCACAAAGAATAAGCTGTAAATGACTTCCCATAGGAGTGGATAAACCATTGATCATAAGCTTTCACTTTGTCACTGGCTCAAATGTAAGTTTATGTCGATCTCTGATATAAGCCGAGTGTTGAGCCTGTATGTCTGTAAAAATGCAAAATGGGAAAACCTCACGTTTTGTATTCTTTATCCATTGTCCCTTCAGAAAATACTTATGGGCCACCAATAACAAAGCGCACAGAATTTTTTGAAAATATGTACATGTACAAGTTTTTTTTTGTGTGTGAAAAAACCCTGACAAATAGATTTCACTGAAATCTTATTTGCCGGGCAGAGCTGTACATAAGGTTTGTATTGTGTCTGATTGCAACTGGAGCAGATAATGGTCTTTTATCTTTGGTTACCAGCTGCAAAGGAGGTCTACAGCACTTGTAAGAAGACCTCCCTCCTGTTATTAATGGGAACTGCTATCAAAATATTCAGTGAGCTCCAGGTGAAGACGAGAGAGAATATTTTTAGACAAACTAACAAACAAGCAGACTAACAAATAAACAGTCTTATGAGTCTAAATTTTCCCATCTCACCAACTGTCATCTATATTTTAGAATCTGTTCAGTTTAAATGAGGGAATGAAAGAAAACAAACAGAATGGAAATTGCTTGATTCAAAATTTAACTACTTTCCTGTGTTCTTTACCTTCCTTTGTATTTGAACTTTTTAGGCGAGGAAACAGAGTGAACATCAGTGTTACAGTTGATTGTTGCTTACACCAGAGGTTGAGTGCAAGCCTTTTTTGTTTGTTGGCTTCAGCTCTCACATTCACTTTGCATACAGCAATATTTTGTTTTTTTTTTGAAGGGGGGTAGGGGGGGTGCACTTAACAGGTTTAGGTTTCATGTCAGTCATCAGGGACACATACAATTTTTAAATGACTCATAAATGTGGCAGCCAGTCAGTCACTTGACATCAATTTTTTGTAAAATTGGTCAAGATAAAAGGGCTTTTATAGATTTCTCTTAGTCTCCTGCAGAACAATTGCAAATGCAGTTTCAGATTCATAACAGTTAAGTTGTTACTACATTTGCTCTGCAGTTGGACATTGAACAGACGAACACAAAAAAAACAAACTTGTACACATCTGGGAAATGAAACCAGGTACCGGTATGTTTTCACAATGGCATTGTTATTTGCATATTGCAAACAGTGGCAGAACAGTTCCAGTTTAGCTTTTTACTTTCCCGCCAGTTTCCTCGATTGAAACTGAGGATGACTTTGATACATGTGGAACATTTCACCGGAAGAAATCATTACCCACATCATGGAGCATGCCGCTGAAAGTAGGTGCCTAATGTCAAGATAGATCAAAGAAGTGTTCAGAACAGATGTAATCTCTTCCATTATACAAGCATCTGGAGAGTGTGAATCTGAGAGATTTCTTCTGCATTAACCGGCAACTTGCATGTTCACTTCATTGATGTTATGAAAGTGTTACACGGCTTTCGAGTCAAATTGAGATCGGGTGAAGATACGCACAAGTGCACTTTAACATGCATGTCCATTTTTATTCAGTCATTTGAGTGGCTTTATTTTGTTTTCAGGGTACACATACTGACAAAGGTACCATTAAGAGCATTTGATATTCTTGGATAGAATTAAACAGGTCCACACATTATGCTTGCATGGTACTTAGGAAATTGTGGAGACATTTTGCAACTGTCGTTTTGGATTTCCAGAAAGCGGAGGATCCCAGGTGCTTTCAGTAAACAATTGTATTAGACTGACGCAAGTGGCAGTTACACTGTAGATATATCTTACTGCTGTGCTGTTTTGCTTTTGTTTCTACTTTTTCTTTTACATTTATTGGATCATAATGTGGATTTTTACTATTCAGAGCAGTCAGCATAAATGTTTCAGCTCAGTTCAGTTCAGTTACTCAAGGAGGTGTCACAGCATTCGGACAAAACCATATACACCACATACACCACATCTGCTGAGCAGATGCCTTACCAGCTGCGTAACCCAGTGTGCGTAGGCCTTGAGGAAAAAAAAAAGGACACATGAATAAATGGATGTCATCAAACTAATGAATAAATCAATTAGAATAAGTAAGTAAAAAATCTATTAAAAAAAAAAGGTAAGCTAATAGACTAAGAAATTAAAATACTAAAAGAATTGTTGGGTGTGGGTGGCCTGAAGAGGGCGCGGTGGGTGAGAACAAGGGGTTGTTTTTTTCCTGACTCGTTAATTATGAAAATAACCCATTGGTTTTCTGGTGAACTGGTCAAATGACCCATGGTATCCTGAACTAAACATAAACTTTCCCTTACATCGTCCTTGAGGTGTATATTTGATTATGTATACAAACATGAAGCGGATTGAGGTAAAGCAGGCCTGCACTTATGTTTTCTTTCCTGGGAGATCGGAAAAAAACATTCCCACCAGGTCAACACTGGATCAAACGCATGGCCCATGGATTGAAAGTATAACAGTGCTTATTGCAACTGTCTTTATTGTAAATGATAGGGATTGTACTCCATTTGAGGGCAGGCACAGGTCAGGACATGCATTGGACAGATGAATTTGACCAAGTTCTATTAGACAAAATGTATATTAACAAGGGTAATAGATAAGCAAGTACATACTTGTTTACATCCAGCCCGTGTCCTAAATAGAGACGAAAATGAAAATAAACAATTTATAAACAAAAGGGACAAATGGTAGACATTAGGAACATAATGAAAGAGAGAGTTCTGGTCACCTGGGCTGTACACACACAAAGATAAAAACAGACCTCCATCAGCGGAAAACCAAGAAGTACAGGCAGAGGCTGAAGTGGTTTTCACCAACTGCCATTGACCAAGATTTGATGAGATGTGTGTTTATGCAAAATGCAAATTAAGCATGTGAATTAACATTTTAGTACAATATAAAGTGGAAAATAGATTTGTTCTGCTTTAAAACCACACCTTCCCTCCTCCCCATGTCCTCAGTCTTAAGTGCTTTTGTTTGGGCAGAGTTTGGGCTGCTTTCACCTTCATCAGGCACCATCCATTTATTTCTGTCCGCATGTAAATATATTTATTTGTTTTATCTGTTGGTGTGGAGTTTCATTCAGAATATGCCAGTGACAACTCTTTTGTTGCCGTGATTCCTTTGTGTGCACTGGATGCATGTGCTTATACATGGGACTTGGTTTATCATCTCATCTGAAGTACTAGCATTCAGACCAAGTCCAGTAAAATTGCTATTATTTTTATTTTCTATGTTTGCTAATTTCTGATAGTAAAAAACCATGCTGTATGTATACAGCTCATAAACACTTTCTGAACAGTAAAGTATGGTTTGAAGTGTTTTCTAAAATGTATATAAAATATTTTTGATGACAGCTTCATACTTTGACATTTTCCTTAACCCCTTGAGGTGTACGCAAAACAGTGCAATGTTCCTTCCACTCCTTCCACATCAAACTCTCCTGTCAGTCGAAAGCGTGCACGAGACGAAGATAATGGGGAGGGTGATGGTGGAGGAGAGGTCACAAATGGCAACCATTCAGGTCATGGCAGCATCAGCCCCCAGAACAGGCCAGTGGCCAATGGAGATCAGCAAGCAGCAGCAGCTGCAAGTGCCAATGTTGCCAGTCCTCTCCCTGATCTGAATTTCCCTCTACCGGGAGAGAAGGGCCCTGCTTGTCTTGTCAAGGTGGGATTACTATTGATGGTAGTCAGGCTTCACTACTGTGCTTTGCTCATTTAGCTAAGGTCTTTATTGCCATAGAGATTTTTTTTTACTGTGTTGTTTTAAGTGGCTTCATTTCCAGTGAGTTCTTCAGTTCAGTAATGGTGTATATAGCAGAACTGACCAGAAATTCCCACAGTTATTATCATCTCAGTCCTTCCAACCGGCTCAAACCAAGAAATGAAAAACTTCTGAAAAGATCTTGAAGAAGAAAATAAAAGTTCAGTACTGGAATGAAATATAGCTAAGAAAAGGAGCGATGAAAGCTCTGTAGACAAGGAAAGAAGCAATGAACAGTCTTTTGACGAGGAAAGAAGCAGTGAAAGCTGTTTGAAAAACTGGACATACACATGAAATAATTGGAATTGTGAAATGTGAAAGTGCCTTGCTCAGTTTTCTTCTCCAGGACATGCATCATGTTTTTTTTACTCAGTTACTGTTCTTGTGTTTGGCAACACAAGCACCATAGATAAGTTGATGGTTGTAATTTTTCATGTTCTGTTTCAAGTGTGAATCAGGGATGCATTGAGTTATTGTTCTTAATATTGTAAAGACTGTGGACTTTGTGCAGTTTTTTTGCATCATGCATGTTTGGGATATTGTCTTCTTTTGTTAAAAGAAGGTTTGAAAAAAACAACAACAACTTTAATGTGGCCTTCATGGTTGGCTAAATTTGAAGCAATAAGTAAAATTGTGTCTGTTAAATCAGTTTCTTTTGTTTTTTTCAGTTGATTTTTGATTTCAGTGAAGGATTGTAAACTTCAAGACCAAAGAGCAAAATGACATCTGATGTATGCTTTCCAAAGATTTTTCTTATCTTTGTTTGAAGCAATCAAAATAATCATCAGATCAGATACTGATGACCTATATTACAGGTCACTTTTATACAAGGTAGCTTAGCACTGGGAATGTTTTCTGTTTTGGACATTATTGTTAAGGCATTGATAAATAGAACAGTCACTGCTGTACACAGTAAGTCAACAAGAATTCATATCATGAGACCGCACACAGTGTGTTTCACAGCTTTGTCATGACCCTCACAGGGTACAGCTGTAGAGTTGCTGTCCAAAGCTTTCATAGAAGCAAGACTCCTCTGTGCTGACATACCTGTGTGTATAATTAGGGGTGAGAGAGCATGCGTTGACCAGGATTGGGTCACTATTTGTTTCTAGGCATAATAGGGCTACATGTACACCTGACATCATCATAAATATTTGCAAAGGGAATGGTTGTTTCAGGTTTATGGAGATGGTGATGCACTGAAAGTGAATGACATGATTGAGGTGGTTGGAATCCTGTCCGTGGATCCTTCACTGGCTGAGTTTTCCAGTGACCAGGATGAGTGAGTACATGTCCTCATCAGTGGTCAGTGTTTGCATTGGGTACACAGGACGGAAAGGGGAAAATTGTGAGTAGTTTTCCCATAGATGCCAGAAGAATTCAATGTCATTTTTAACTCGTGTGTACACAGAGGGATCCAGTGTAATAACCCTGTATTGGTTCTTGATGTGTTTCCATGGAAAAAGGAAATGTAGCATTAGTAGTAGCAACCACAAGTGCTAGAGAAACCAAAGAGGGCACAGTTGTAGATACTATAACGTGTCTTGTCAACACCAGTGTGAAGACACTGATCCTGGATGAAAATATAAGATATGATATACCTTCAGCAATGATTTTTTTAAAATGTTCTCAGAACCAGTGTTAATTTAAGCTGTTGTTAAAGTAAAGACACGAAGTGATGCTTTCTTACACCAACGACATATTGATTTAAACAGATCCTTTGAAGATTGGACCAGAGTGGTCAAAATCAAGAGATGTAAGAAAGATCCAGTGGGAATTAATTTTTGCAAATAAAAAGTTGAAAAACATTACCTGCATAATTTTAGTACATAAAAATTGTGAAGCATATTACCAAAAAAAGAACTGACAGAATTTTATCACACGCTGTCTTGTCCCTTCTCCTTGTGGATCTTTGAAATTCAGATTGTTGGACTGCAGAGCCAGTGATCACATGGAAAGAGAACAGCTTCAGTTCTGAGCAGCCCCTTGTCCCCTTTCCTTTAGAAATACTACTGGATCGATCAAGAGAGGAATCTGGCTTGTTGAAATTTGTCAGAAACGCTTTGCTTTACCTGTGATGCTTCAGCTGTGGCAGCCATTAGTGGTTTACAGTTTGACATCTGTGCTCTGTTTTGATGCATGATTGCAGCATTGAATTCTGGTCTTAGCAAAGGTATACAGACACAGATGTAAAGAGTTGGAGAGGTGTGATTTATTACATATTTTGGGTCACTTTGAGAAAGAGGTATTACAGTTGTATTTGTATTTCTTTTTATCACAACAGATTTCTCTGTGTGAAATTCAGGCTGCTCTCCCAGGGAGAGTGCATTGCTATACTACAGCACCACCCATTTTTTTTGTATTTTTTCATGCGTGCAGTTTTATTTGTTTTTCCTATTGAAGTGGATTTTTCTACAGAATTTTTCCTGGAACAACTGTTTTGTTGCTGTGGGTTCTTTTACGTGCATGAAGTACATACTGCACAGGGGACCTCAGTTTATCGTCTTATCTGAATGACTATCGTCCAGACCACCACTCAAGGTCTAGCGGAGGGGGAGAAAATATTGACGGCTGAGCCGTGATTTGAACCAGCGTGCTCAGATTCTGTCGCTTCCTAGGTGGACGCGTACCTCTAGGCCATCACTCCACTCCATTTCCACTTTATAAGATTTTTGTTTACATCTGTACAGCAGGCAGAGTGGAGGAATTTTGTTTAATGTCCCATCACACATCGGTGATTGAAGACATTTTGTTAAAGTATTTATGAATACATTTGAGTATTATCGGTTAGAAGGGGTGGGAGATGTGAATAAATGGAGGGTTGGAGGAAACTGGGCAAATGAGGGTGAAATGAGGGTGAAAAAAAAAATCTAAATACAATTACAGGAAATTACTTACAGGACTTCGTAAAAGAGAAGTCGTTAAACTGACAAGCGAAACAACTGATAATGAATTAAAAAAAAAAAAAAAAAAAAAAAAAAATGCAGGCAGAGTATTTGGTATGCTGTTCAGGATTTAATTTGTGTTTCTGTGCTACAGAGGGATAGAATGCAATGAAACAGTAGATCAACGAGTGGACATCAAGGTGTTCTTTTTGCAGACAAGATGTAACCATGAGTGAACACTGAGGTATTGTTTGCAGACAAGACACGGCCATGAGTGAACACTGAGGTATTGTTTGCAGACAAGACACGGCCATGAGTGAACACTGAGGTATTGTTTGCAGACAAGACAACGGCCATGAGTGAACACTGAGGTATTGTTTGCAGACAAGACATGGCCATGAGTGAACACTGAGGTATTGTTTGCAGACAAGACATGGCCATGAGTGAACACTGAGGTATTGTTTGCAGACAAGACATGGCCATGAGTGCTGCTGAGCGAGCTGTCCACACCCCTCCTCCCTCCCTGGTTCCACGTCTGCATGCAGTGCTGATTCAGAAAATGACTCACAACAATCCTTTTCTACCGCAAGACCTGACTGGGCAGCATCAGGGTATGCTGCCTTGATTCATGTCCTCTTGGACAAAGTGAATAAAGGATCATACCTAATTTGTATTATATCTATTGCTTGTGTGCAGAATCAGAATGTTTCTGACCAGAAAATCACATGCTTAGCGCATGTTAATTCCATCTTTTAAATCCTAATTGTGAAAAAAGATAGACCAAAAATTAACTTGAAGAAATCTTATCCCTTTGACTTCAGGAATTATTTGTAATTTTTGCCAATTAATCACCAACCACAAAAAAAATTTGTTTTAATCACAAAAATTTAAATAATGCTTTAAAGTTTGTTGGAGTATATGTTTTCTAGAAGGAAAATGATTGGAGAATACAATCATATGTTCAGTGTTGACAGGATGAGATAACTACCAATCAGGGGAAGATAACTAAGATTAATAGAAAAACTAAATATATTTTGAAAGAAAGGAAAAAAAAAGGGTTGTTTACTTTTCAGGCATGAGATTTTTGCGACTATAGTCAGATTTCCGACCGAAAATTGGCTCCAGGGGCCATTTTTGTGATTTGCGTAAATCCATTGAGAAAATTTGGGGGGCGGGGGGGGGGGGGGGGGGGTTCCGACTGACGATGGTTGCACGAACGTCATCCGACTGATCAACAAGACAGGCCCACAGCGTTTTGTAAAGTGCCCCATGTTTGGATAAGCGAACCAATTGAGAATAAGTGTTCCGTTGCTCCTCTGTCATCATTCAGCTTATTCACATTTGGTTGCGATTTCACAACTTTTGCCTGCGGGCTTCACAACTTGCAAAGATACTTTATTTCGTTGATCGTCTTCAATCATCGACAAAATGAGAACACTCACAAAGGATAATAAGATTTTTGCAGCAGAGATCGATAAAGGTGTGAAAAATAGTGGAATTGGGCCTGGCAAGATGAGACCATGAAAACAGAAGTGAAGAACTTTACGGGTAGGCGACGCCAATCACAAAATCGATGCTGCGGGTAAGACCAAGTGCGATTGGTGTCAGATTGTATGGGTGCAACTCTTCCATCAAGGCACGGAAATCTGTTTTCAGATTTACATAAAAAACGAAGCGTCTGTTTTCCGGAGGAAAAAAACAGCCAAAAGCCGATGTGCCATTCTATATCATTTGCCAACTGATGCCGCGGATCTGTCAAAAATGAAAACGGAATGCTCTTTTGAACGAAAGCGTCGATCGTTTGTTGACCCTTTGAGAGGCGATCCAGTGACTTGTCAGAGCACCAAAATCGAAGGCAAAAAGTTTCCTAACGGTCTATTGATGTTGTCAAAATGCAGACAACAAAAGGCGATCTCTTCATGGCACTGGCACCCATTGATATCACTGTAAAAAGCACGCACATGGCGCGCATATGCACACACATGCGGGTGATCACACCAAGTCACACTCACACACACACACGCACACGTACAAACATGTGGCGAGTACGCGCACGCCGCACACAACAATGTGCGTGCATGCCACATTTACACGTAAACGCTGGTGCACGCGATTCCATCCCTGTCAAGCCCCTAAGGCCGTGGGTACATCTGCTTGACCCTCTGTTCATTCAGCAAAAGCTGCAAACGTTTGCAACTTTATGCACAAAGTAACATTGAAACAGACTTTGTAGCAATTGACATCAGTGCTTTTTCTGACAAGTTGAGTCTGCGGTAGACAGTTCATGGCAAGAGCTGTTCAGTTTATTTAGATCTGAGATCTATGACTATGAGCCAGATTACCAAAGTTACACACGCACGCATAGACACAGAGGTGAATTGAATGCGCGCGCGCACACACACACACACACACTTTGTAAAAAAAAAAAAAATGACATGAATGCACTCACTATACACATACTCATTTAAAAAAAACAATTTCTGTCTCTCTCTCCTTCACACATGTGCACACATGAGCGCTCACACAATCACAAAGAGCTTAATAATACGCACATGAGCGTGCGCACAAACACGCACACGCACACACTCTTTCTCTCTCCCTCTCTCTTTCTCATGCACGCACACACACACACACACACACACACACACACACACAGAGTTTGATTGAAAAAAAAACACACATGAACACAGACATACACACGCACACACGCACACACGCACACACACACAGAGAATTGTATTTAAAACAATGCACGTACATGCACACATACAAACTTGCACTTTTTCCTCCCACCTTACCTCGACCAACACACATGCCTGTCTGTGGAATGAAGACTACAGCTGAAGAGACCAGATGTCAGTTTTAATGGTACAGGGCAAACTTGTGTGCTAAGTACATTTTCCTTGAAAACACCACACAACACACACACACACACACACACACGAAGAGAGGCCCTCCAAACCTCTTAAAAATCACTATTTCATTTTTGGCCATGGGGCTTTGCCACCCTGCACCCTGGCCATTTTCAGAGAAGACTCGTGGACAATTCCACACACACACACACACACACTCACTCACTCACTCACACAAAGAGTTTAACACACACAGAATTGTATTTAAAGCAGTGCACATACATGCACACATATGAACTTTTACTCTTTCCTCCCATGTCCCCCCTGACTCCCATTCTCAATCACTTTGTCTGTCTGTCTCTCTTTCTCACATACACACATAGAGTTGCATTGAAAACACACACACACACACACACACACACACACATGAGACAAGATTTTGAAAATCATGTTCCCAAGGCTGACTTTTACAGGTTTGAAAGCAGAAACACTTCAGTTTAGGAAGAATTGGACTGATTTTTGTCTTATATGGGTTGGAATACCTCAGAGGCATTGGTGGCCCTCAAGTGCTGATTTTATGGTTTGAAATTTAGGAAAACCTTCAGTTTCAGGGGGCTTCGCCCACAGACCCCCACTAGGAGTGTTGCCCCATGGACCCCCACTGGGGACCGCAGAAGGCCCCCAGGCCCCCACCTTTCAGACTCAATCACAATTTCCTAATCTCATGCCTGCTTTGGGAAATATTATGTATGGAAATTGTGTTAAGATATTTGCAAATGTATTCGGCACAACAACCAAATGCAGTTATGTTGTTTTCCTCCACTATCATGTTCTGAATATGCTACACATAAACACTCGCACACACACCCATACTCATCCTCACACACACACACACACACCTACAAACACTATCACAGAATATTAAAACACAAAAGCTCACTGTAAACAGTATTTTGGTGTTGTATACTGTACCATGTCAAACTGATGCAGACCATGCCTATCTGCTCCTCTCGGCCAAAACTTTTCGCAGCAACTCAGTGATAAGACGTCTGGCCATTAGACCACTGTCTGCTAGTCAATGAAACGCCATTTCCAGCAGGATTTAAATAATCATTCTGAATGGCCACCATTTTTCAGATTAGTGACATTATCAATTTGCTCTGTCTTTGCCAACCTTTTATGCATTAGAAATGATATATTTTCATGCATGTTTGTTGTTTGTTGTGGCTTTCCAGGACGTTTTCGTCTCGGGATTCATATATCTTAGATTTTTTGCGTCTGTTTGTGATGTTTGAATCAGTATTTTGTTATGAGAAATTCGTCTTGCTCTTCTTCTTCTGCTAACTACACTATCCTGTGATTGTTGCCGACTGTTCCTGGCATTTGTTTGTTCCTTTCTTCTTACGGACTTGCTGCAATACTTGGGATTAACTTGTCCCCTTTGCGGAGCATTGCTAACCATTTTCGATGATTGCCAAACCTGTGAGGTTGGTATAGTGCTCTTTCAGGAGACTGACAGGCCTGGTTTGCATTAGCTTGATATGGTAAGTATATTTAACCAAACTGGGAGAAAAATACAAACTCCTAATTTTGGATTGAAGCTTTCATCTAGAGAGTTTCATATGCATTACTGAAAACCCAAAAGGAAGCTAATATATTTTTTTTCTACACCCACTTCCAACTAATCCACCGCCCTACCTGTCAGTATACCTTGTAGTAAAAAAAATCTTATAGCCACTTCTGTATGTCCTGGTAGTCAGGTTGACATGCTCAACAACTTTCGTTTTAGAAAATAAATATCTGCAGCAAAGTCAAGCCCAAACTTGCTTTTGTTCTGAACATGCATCAAGGTAGTGGCCATTTGCAAGGAAGTTTGCGTACTCTAGTGACCGGCTGGACTGATGATAATGCGGTTACCTCTGAGGTTTGGATATATCCATGCTGGAAGTGAGAGGCTCAGGTTGTTATTGTGAACATCAAAATCTTGAAAGTTTTTAACAGGAAGTTTTTCATGTCTGCTTAACAAAATATATTACACCAGCACATTTTACCAGCTCTGTGCACTTAATGTCTGATTGAAAACTAAATGCACACAAAAAAGATTCCAGCACAAATCATTGAAGTAGTCTATTGAAGTGATGATGCCAGTAGCACTTACGAGACAGAGACCAAACTCCAGTGCACACACGAGCTCAAGGTTGAGGCAAGTCATGACAGGAATATGGCTGGCTCTTCACTTCTTTCTGGTCTCCCATTTCTGATCAAGGTGATGAGTGCCGGGCATTGCATTAAGGCTGGGCTACACCTGACTAGTCTCCTGTCATCAGACACAGCAGTTTACAGCATGTTCGTCCCATCCAGCAGTGTAGATGTTGCAGAATGTCAAGAAGTTGAGTTCTAACAGCTTTTTGTTGGCCTTCCTGTTGGTTGACCTGTTCCGAGCTGAAGAGTTGCTAATGAAGGTGTCAATTTTCCATCATCCACTTTCATACAGTGATACTTAAATCACTTGATATCATGACTACTAATTTTCTTCACTTTCCTGCCTGTACAAAGACTGCCAACCTCACCGGAAGGAAAGTAACCATGTCCATGAATTGAGGAGTGGTGTGGTCCGGTGGATTGAGCAGTCTCCTGTCAGTCTCCTGTCAGTCTCATTTCATTCCACATCAGTGAATACAGTCCCATCTACCGCCTCTGTGAGGTCAGTTTTATAGACATAGCAATTTTGATTTTTTTTTTTCATGCTTAAAGGAACAAAAATTATAAGACTTTCCCATCATGTTCCACAGTTGATTGAGGTAAACTTAGTTTTGCTGTCATTAATTCTGTTCTTTGGATTATTGGACTTTTACAGGGTTTAGTTTTTGTATAAGATAGGTTTTTTAATGTGTGTTAAGTCTGTAATGGCCCATGTGGTCAGTTTTCCTATAAATATATTGAAATTTGAACTGTTGAAATTGCAACAGTTTTACAGGATTGTCTTTCTGTGGACAGCGGTGATGTCAGTGCAAGGAGAAGCAGAAGCAGCCAGGAGAGAACTGCTGTCAGTGCTGGAACAGGCTGTGTTTGGAGACCAGCTGGCTGCGGAGTTCCTGCTGTGTCATCTCATCTCCAGCGTGTTAGTACTGCTCTTCATGCTGTCCTTTCTTCCATCATTGTCATGCTTGTGAGGTAGATTGGACATTGTTGTCTTGTGGGCTTTTGCTCAAAGATGATACTTTTCACATGCTCTGACAAGTTGTATAATGCTTGAGGAACTTCCTTTTTGTGTATACAGCATTAAACAATACTCCACCATCATCTGGGAATTTCGCACAATTCTTCCCTGTTCACTTGCTTGCTCTTTTTCCCTCTCATATAAGTATTTTCTAAGCTATGAAAGGGAATCAAGAAATCGAAACAGCATGATGGTAGATATGGATAAGACTCCTTTACTCTGCCATGTGCAATATTTGTTCTGGTGTACCTTCAGGTACGCCAGGGCGGATGTCATGCCACTGGGGAAACTGGCAGTCAATCTGGTTGGACCTGCAACCAAGGGCCTTGCTCCTTTCTTGCATCAGTTGATTGCTGCCCTCACCACACAGGTAAGACAGCTGTTCAAAAGAGGGTGTCTTGATGCTGATGGTATGTGACATTTGGATGTACACACTTTAGTATGACTGAGGGTTAGTTGTGTGCACATTTTGCAACAAGTTCATAAAGTCTGGAAGTTTACAGCAGAATCCTTGAAGGTTTGTTGACAATAGATTACCTGGCAGGGAGATCTTTTACCTCTTATGTCTGCTTTTCTCTACACCTTTTATATATATATATATATTTTTTTTTTACCTGTTCTCTCCCCAGCATTAAGTACAGGTGTTTGGTATTTCCAGATACTCTGTAGGTAAATCAGATGAGATATATTTATTCACCAGGACCATTTTTCATATCAACAGGAAACTGAAGGGTGTCACTTTCTGTATCTGAAATAACTAGTGATTGTTTTCAGAAGTAGAAAGAAAACAACATGATTCTGCAACTTACAGTTGAGAAAAAAATGTTTCACTTTGAAACTGAACAGTGCAGTTCCATCCATGTTTTCTTTTATTTTATTGTCATGACATAAAAAACCCAAAACAAATCATGTGATGTTCTAATTTCAGAGTCACCTGCTGCCAATCTCCCTGAGCAATATGAATACCTTGCGCCTGTGCCCTCATAAAGACTATGAAGTCAACCGTCTGCGCAGTGGACAGTTGCAGCTAACATCTGGGACTCACCTGGTTTTAGATGAAACAGCTCTTCAGAATGGCCAGCTTGACACACAAGGTTGCTGTGTCTGCACTTGACACCTTTCATCACAGTTAGGAAAAGTTTGTGGAAAACGAAGTGGCTTGTGTGAAGGATCAGTGAAAAATGTCCAGGCATTGCATTGCTTTTTGTTTTCCCCTCTTACTTGACCTTTTAACCAAGCAAGTAAAGCCAAAGATTACTTTAAAATTTTTTTTCCTGATTATCCTCATTGACTAACACATTTTGTCCCATCAGTTCAAACTTTTTATATATTGAAATTTTATCTGCTTCATGTTTTTGAAACTGGCAGTGCTTGTGGTTTTGAGTTTTGATACTTTAATAGCCAGTACTACTTGTTTTTTTAGAATGCTGTTGATGTAGCCATTGAACTGAGCTCTGTGCAGTACGGAGAAATTCTTGCAGTCTGTAACAGTGTCTGACACCAGCCATCCCCTCAGCCACCCCCAACCAAAAAGTGAAGGCAAAAAGGTGCTTTCAGAGGAAATGTCCGTATTTGATAGGAAATGAACTCATAAATCTAACAGAGGGTGCTACAAGCTAGTAGGTGGGTCACTGATCAGCCATAAAAAAACAAAACAAAAACAGCTGGAACTGGGGGCTGCTGACATACAACAGGCACTGTAAGGGTAAAACTTCATAGGATAAGCTGGTTCTTGGTTGATGGTTCCTGCTTTCAGGTGTGGATGTGAAACACTGACTGAATTATATACTGTCGTTTATGGGTGTATCCATGTAATGAAAATGAGAGGCATTCTAAAGTTGTGAAGGAAGTGATGGGGTGGGGAAAGTGAGAGGTCAGAGTGCAGTCCTTGGGAATAGTTGTTTTTGTTTTGTTTTGTTTTGTGCTGTTTGTTTTGTTTGTTTGGTTTCTTTGTCTCTCCTCCACAAGCTCTGGGTGCTCATTTCTTAGATGAGAGAAGGTGGAACCTTGTATATACAAATGCACTTTGTACTTGCTGCACATGAAATGAACTGCTGCTACAGAAACTGTATCCATTCTTAAGAAAACTAATAAGCATGCCCTCAACAACACAGTCACCAGGAAGGGAGAGAAATCTGTTGTGTCAAGGAAGTAATGCAATATGTACTGTATTTTGATAGTGATTAAAAATAATTCTTTGCATCTTTGCTTTTGTTCTCAGATGGTAAGGATAGTGTGTGCTTCTTTAATTTTTTGTCATTGTTGTGATATTCCTGTTTCTGAATGAAAAATACATTAGGTTTTACCAACCCACATTATGTTTTTCCAGGTGTGAACAACGTCACAGCCCTGGGCAATGTCATACAGTGGCAGAAAGTGACATATGACTTTCAGTATCACACTCAGGACTTCATCACCGACCTGCCTGTCCTCGTGTTGTCTGAAGGAGAATCGTTCTTACCAGTAAGTCAACTTCGAACTGGTTTCTTTAATCATTCAGTTTCTGAATATTGCCAAGATGATCAGTATTTTGATGTTAGTTTCAGTTTCTATGACACTGTTTGATTCAGAACCATTGGTCCACAAGCCTGGTCACAAAGAGAGTAGCTTACTGCCTGAATCATACTGCTGGTTTTCTTTGTGAGTTTATTCTTTGTGAGTTTATTTATATAGTGCTGAATCTTGTGCAGAGAAAAATCAAAGCGCTTTCACACCAGTCGTTCACATGCATGTATAACTCTAAAACAGGAGAAACTGAAGATAAGGAAGAGGCAGGGAAGGGAGGCTATATTGGGAAGAGATTGGTTTTAAGGCCAGACTTGAAAGAGCTGAGTGCGGAGACCTGACGAAGCTAAAGAGGAGGTTCATTCAAATTGCAGAATCCTGAGACAGAGAAAGAATGGCAGCCAACACTGGAGTGTTTGAATCTAGGTATGCGTAAACAGAGTGGCTCTGAAGCTGATCGTAGAGAGCGAGATGGAGTGAAGAGGTGAAGGCAGCCACAGAGATAGGAAGGGGCAGATTTGTGAATACATTTATAACATCCTCTTTAACTTGAGTAGCCACAATTAGCATGGTGATTTTTATGTTACTTTCATTTGGAGGGATGCTGTTTCCCTTGATGGCAGGAGGGGGGGAAAAAGAAAAAAAGGAAAAACTAGTTTTACTGAGTACATCTTCACCATAAAGAAAAGGAAAATATAATGCACAGAACAACTAAATATATCTTCACCACAAAGAGAAATATAATCCTTGGAACTAGTGCTAAAAGGAACATCATGCACAATGCCAATATTTTCAGTAAAATCATTGTATCGATTTCAGGTCAGGCAGTCGATTCACATTTAATCCATCTTGTCTCTCACTTTCACTGTCACTGTCGGCTAAACTCTGTCAGTCGATATCTAGGTCACTTTGTGTGATCAGTTTTTACAAACTGTTTGTGCAAAAATTGCTCAGATGGTTCAGAATCATTGTAGAGTTGTCGTTGAGCTCTCAACAGTCATCAAACTAATCTTGCAACTTTTAGAATACAAAAGTTTGGCAAAACTAACCAAATCAGACTCATAAAGTGCAAAATGGTGAAAAGGAGGCAGTGAATCTCATTTAAAGAAACAGCAGTAGTCTTGCTCATAGGAACTGCATTTTTTTTTTTTTTTAGCTGGGGCTGGCAGGCACTCAGATGTAAGAAAATGCAGATTTTTAGTGGACGCTGGTGGACACTTAGAGGTAACAAGGGTTAACTTGTGTTATTCCCTTATGCTTAAGTCTGACCCATTTCATTTCTACTGTCTTTTGTGTTCTTCACTGCTTGTCTGTTGATCTTGCTGTTTACTTAACTCTTTCGCTGCCAGGAAAATAAGATTTAAGTGAAATCTGTTTGCCAGGGTTTTTTCACAAAAAATTTTCAAAAAATTCTGTGCTCTTTGTTATTGGAGAAAGACCCATAAAAGTATATATTTTCTGAAAGGTAAATGAATAAAGAATACAAAACACATGATGTTTTCCCATTTTATATATTTTTAGTGACATGCTGTTGTTTTGAAATGGGTGTTTTGTTTTTTGTCACATTTTTGAGCTTGTTCATCATAAACATTAGTCAGGTAATTTGCATAATTTGCACTAAAGTATCATATTTTCTGGATAAATGGATATATATCTGCACACACAAAATTCATACTAGAACAACCACAATAAAAAAAAGTTAAAAAAGAGGTAGATACACAATGCATTGTGACTTCTCCAAGTGATAATATGGATGTGAGGCCACGCCCCCTCAGTCTCCACCCCCTCCTCTTCACCCCTTTCACACGGTCACTTTATCCACTTCTTATCAGACTGCGTTGGCTGAGTGTCAAGAAAATCGCTCACACTGTGTCCTGCTAAAAATTCGGTCACTTTCTGTCAACTGCTACACCTGTGTAGCCGGCATCACTTACTGATAGTCGTATCTTGGCCACTGTCATGATTTCTCCCTTTATTTTCTATCAAATCATCCTATAAATGTTCACCACTGTCTTCTCGTTCGAAATTACGCTGCAATTCCTTCTGAGCATCAGCTAATGAAATCAATCTTGGTTGATTTAGTTTGCCACGATTGCATGTCTTGAACACGGTGTCAGGCCGACATTTTGTTGAGCGAACCAGGCAAACACTACGACAGTAACCCAACCAAAACGTTCAAATAAAGGACTGCCTCATGATGTAGATGGTGTTTCTAGCTATGAATAGAATCTAGAAAGATTCCCCAAGCTGAATCTACCCCTATTTTTTGTCAACGAACTGAATGCAAACCACGGAAAAGTTATCTCGTCATTGTGGCAGCAAAGCGTACATGCTTGCGATGACGAGTTATCTCGTCACATAGGCAGCCTAGGGGTTAAAACCCTCTTTGATTATGGTATGCCTTACCTTCTGACCATCTTCATCAGCATGGTTCTTCATGTCTCCTTCGTTCTTTTACAGATGTTCAAAATTTGGAAAATACCTCTTACAATGTGAAATCTGCTGGATGCCATTAATTTTGTGCCAGGCCTCCAGTTTTGGATTTTTTACCTTTTGACATTGGCATTCTAGTTCATCTCTGTTCAGCTTGTTGGTTTCTTGTTGTGATAAACACTCCAGTAACTACCATTTTTGGTGTCATGTACTGTACCATGTCAAACTGATGCAAACTAGGCCTATTGGTTTGCTCTGCTTGGCCAAATTTCGTGCGGCTAACAGTGAAAAGACGCCCCTCTTTGTCTGGCCCGCTCTTAGCCAATCAAACGCCTCTAACGGCTATAAGCGCTGAATCATTCCTTTGGCCAAGGCTCTCCACGCCATCTTGTCAGGTTTTCGCTCTGTCTCGTCTAACGCTTTTTTTCGGCTATTAAGCGTGTTCATTTGGCCTTATTTTGTTGTATGCGGCTTGCCTGTATATTTTTCTTACATTCTGTGTACTCGTTTCGACTCGGGCCCCCTCGATTCGTTTGTATTTTTCTACCTCAGAGTCGATCCTGTCTTTCCTTTCTCTGTTGGGGATCGAATTGTCGCTGGGTGCCTACGCACGGTACCATGCCTCGTATGCCATCCTACGAAGGCAGGGATCATGATTCTGGGAGGGATACTCGGCAAGAGACTCTCCCAGGCCCGGAGCTCATGATTTCTCCCGATAGGGACCGCGGCAATGCGTCTGCAGACGCAGATCGCGGAGTGGACGCTCGTTCCAGTAAAATGGTCATGAAGGGGACCGGGGGGAAAGGGATACGAGCGTCGCCTCCTGAGGTGTCCCAGCGCGAGGCAGGTGGAGGGGGGAGTAGCACGTCCTCTCTTGGTGGTGGGGACTCGGGGCTGGGTGCGAACTCCCAAGGGGAGGCCGTCCCCCGCCGTTACCCGGGTCCCCACACGGAGACGGCCCTCAGGGGCCCCAGTGCTGTTCCCCCTCCACCCTTCTCGGTCGACCCCCCTCCCCCACCTCCTTCTGGGGGAGAAAAACATTTGGTTCCGGGGGGGGACCTCCACTTTGCCCACCCCGGGCCAAGCCACCCCAGTCTCCCCACGGGAGGGGATTCGGGGCGCGTGGCAACCTGCTCTGCAGGTCTTCTCGCTATCCGGCCGGTCTCCCCTGCTGGGGGAGTCCCGCGCGTGTCAGGCGGTTCTGGGCAGTCAGACCGCCGGCCTTTCGGCGTGTCTGACACCCAAGTCGGACCTGACCTCCCTCCGACTTGGCCAGGTTTTTCCCTTCAGCGAGGTCAAGGCGCCAGTGACCCTTGGGGTTGGGGTCACGGGATGGCTGGTGCCCACGGGTGGTATCCCCCATTCTACCCGTACTGGGGTGCACCTATGGTGCATGCTGGGTTACCGGGAGGACCAGGGACCAACCCCTTGTCCGCTCCCCACCGGACCCAACCCAGCACAGACCATAGAGTGACACACACAGCCCTGACAAGAGGGATTGACTTCTCGTCAGGCAGGTCGAGCTCCTCGACCAATATTACCACTACAGCCTCAGATTGGTCCTCTGTCAACACGCAGGTAACCTCCACGGTCACTACAGCTTCCTTTTCAGGACCGACGGCGGCTGAGGGGCCCCGCTCAGCCCGTGGGAGCCTGCCGTTCCCACCTACCCAGCCCTCGGTCCTAAAGGGAGATGAGTGGGTGTTTGTCCCCTCACAGCACTCGTGGGTCCCTCTGGCGTCCAGGGACGCCCTCTCTGAGAAGGTGTGGCACCCACCATCCCAAGCATGGTTGGACCTACGGTCCACACGCTCCCCACCCTCTTCAGTGTCAAGGACATAACAGAGGAGACCAGGGTCCCTGCTCGGGATCGCCCCAGCTCATCCCGCTGGGCTGACCACAGCCCACAGGATGTCCCCGTGGGTACATCCACTTGGGATGGCACCCAGCAGGGGATGGACTGTTAACAAGAGGGGGAGCCCCTGTCTTCGGATGAGGACGAACAAGCGGATGAGCACTCTTCGCCCCCATCCCAGGGGGACAGATGGAGCCCACGCCTCCCTAGGGACCAGCCTGAACCAAACTCGGACTTTGCCGAGCTCGAACTGACCCTCCCCAATAGGGTCACGTATGCTGAATCAGTCCCTCAGGCAACTTTGTCACCCTTAACCCTCCTTCGGCCATGTGACTCTAACTCCAGAACCACAAGGCAACTCAGAGTGCCAGAAATGGCTCAGGAATGGCTTAATAAGCCAGCCCTCACCGTCAGGGGTGCTGCTTCCATCCCTCCTCCAGGCAGGGAGTCCCTCTCTGCCACGGGCGCTTTTTCCCCGGGAAAGTTCCTTAAAGATCCCTCCAAGGGAGGAGTGTGGTCCTGGTACACACAGGACCACCCTGCCTACAGGGAAGCAGAGCCCTCCGCGCAGGACAGGATGTTGGTCTCACAGCGCACCACCTTCTCCACCTCAGCTACTCTTTCCTTTAAGACATTAGCAGAGTGGGACAAACTGGCCCGCCGCTGCCTCCTCGAGGTTTCCACGGCTTATACCTTCTTTGACGTGTTCCTCCACAGAGCCAGTGAGCTGTGGGAACAACGTCCGGTTCATCACGACACGGAGGCTCCTTCCTCTGTCCCTCCTGGCCTCTTCTCAGACCCGAGGTTAAACACTTTTGGCAATCGGGTAGCGTCTGGTCTCACGGCAGCTGCAGACACAGCTACCAGCCTTCACTTCAGTACGGTGCTAGCGCGCCGTGATGCCGTTCTCCACCTCTCTAACATTTCAGTAGAGGAGAGGGCTGCCCTGCGGTCCATCCCAGCACAGCAGCACTCCCTCTTCGGCCAGTATGCGCCGCATTTTGTCAGCCACAGGGCAGAGACAAACAGGGAGGTGGCCTCATATTTAGCCCACTCCTCCCAGGGGCGCCAGGGTTCTATGCCATTGAAGAGACCCGCCACCAGGGCCCCCCCATATACCACTCCTCCAAAGTCAAAGCGGCGTGAGCAGAATCAGCGGCAGAGGAACAAACCACCTCATGTCCGTCCAAGCCGACCGGCCATGCCCAAGGCCAGAAGGCAGCACCCCCAATGACTGGGCCCCGATTCAGCACCGCCAGTCATTCAGCCCCTCCAAGTAGGAAACTTGTCCCGGCATGCTCATCAGTGGCGTGCTCTGGGACTCAACGACTGGATTGTATCGGTGCTAGAGTCGGGGTACATGCTCCCTTGGGTGGGGGACTGCCCCCCTCTAAGATCCACTCCTCCTCCTTATGTGCCCAGCTCGATGGAGCAGGAGAGCGTCTTAGAGAAAGAGATATCACTCCTACTCCTCATAGGGGCGATATCTCAACTCTCGGACCCGGGCCCCGGTTTTTACGGCCGGTTGTTCGTGATTCCAAAGGTCTCAGGAGGGTGGAGACCAGTCCTGGACTTGTCCCCCCTCAACAGATTCCTCCCCAAAATGAAATTCAAGATGGACGCACAGGCACAGATTCGGGAGACCATGCAACGGGGCGATTGGGCTACGTCCATCGATCTGAAAGATGCTTATTTTCATATCCTCATCCACCCGGCATCCCGTCGGTACCTGAGGTTCGTGTGGAGGGACAAGGTGTTCCAGTTCTCGGCCCTCCCATTTGGTCTGTCCCCTCCCGAAACCTGGAGGGGGTCAGGCTGGTGTTCTCCTGACCCACTCCCGGGAGGGTCACTACCTTGTCGTGGTCGGGAGGCTTAGTGGCCAGTGATCGAGCGAGCTATGTCGGCGGGGGCATCAGTGCTTCTTGGGGTTTGGTGCTCTGGTCCCAGGTCTTAATTGACAGCCTACATAGCCATCGTAGCTGTTAGGGCTGAATAAGTGGTGGTTTTGTACTGATGCCCCTGATAGGGCTTCCCATGCCGAACAGGTCGTGAGTGAGGCCCAAACTAAACGTGACCCACTGTCCCTTTCGCTATTCTTTGTTCTTCTTTTTACCGCCTCTTTTCTGTCCTCAGCTCCCCATCAAGCCTTCTTTTCCACATTCTTTTTTTCTCTGCGGCCTTCTTTAGGCCCGCCGTGTTTGCCGTGCGGCGCGACCTGTGATGGAGGGGAATGAGATCCTGGGGATTGAGAGAGCACGCTGCTCTCAACACATCCCTTTGGCTCGGACCTCTCCTAAGACAGGCGGCACACATTGGCCCGTGTGTGTCAATCGGCTACCCCTTCGTGGGGCTGGGTCAAGACTGGCAGTTTAGTGGCTGACGAAGGTAACCCCCGTAGTGCTCGGCTCTCTGTCCCCGGGAGCTGGGCATGATCGGGGGGGAGCACGTTGGAGCTGGGCTGCTGGTTGTATATCCCTCCCGAAACCTGGAAGGGGTCAAGCTGGTGTTCCCTTGACCCTGGCCCCTAAGTTGGACCCCATGGTGGGTGGGTAAGGGAGGGATGAATTCACATTTTTCTTTCAACATGAATCCTAAACAAATACACCCCCCCAAACTCGGAAAAAGACGACGACAGGGAACGGACGACTCAGACTCTGAGTCGGAGGTCGTCGAGACCTCTGGTTTTTGGCCATCGTGGCTAGTGATGGAGGGCGCTGATGACGACAAGCCCTTGTCGGCTCTCAGCCCCTTCGCTGTCCAGAAGGGCTTTCAGTGTCTGGCAGGATCGCTCAGATCCATCAAGAGGCTGAGGAGCGGAGCGTTTTTAGTACAGACAGAATCCAAAAGACAGACACAGCTCCTTCTGAAGGCGACCACTTTCGTGGATAGGGCAGTGAAGATTTCCCCTCACAAAGGTCTCAACTGCTCAAAGGGAGTCATCAGATGCCCGGAGTTGAAAGGTGTGTCTGAGGCCGAGATCAAGAGCGAACTGTCCTCTCAGGGAGTGACCGATGTGTACAGGGTGACGGTGAGGAAGGGGTCGGACAGAGTTCCGACCAACACTTTCTTCCTCACCTTCTGCTGCCCGGATGTCCCCAAGGACATTCGGGTCGGATACCTGCTAGTTAATGTCAGCCTGTACGTACCGTCCCCTCTGAGATGCTTTAAGTGTCAGAAATTCGGACACGTGAGAGACAGATGTAAGGAGGAAGAGGCGTGTGGCACCTGTTCGAAGGCGGCGCACCAGGGCGATTGCGTCAGTGCAGCCCTGTGTGCGAACTGCGGAGGTGGCCACCCGTCCTCATCGAAGGACTGCCCCGCCTGGAAGAAAGAAAAACAAATTCAGAAAGTCAAGACAGAACAGAAAATTTCCTTCTTTGAGGCAAGGAAACAGGTGGAGGCCGCGTCGCCTAGGACGTCGTATGCCTCTGTCGTCAGATCCGGGACGGTGGACGTCGCGGTCCAGACGACGTCCACAGGAACGCAGACGGACGACTTAACCGCCTCGTCGGAACCGTTGGCCTTGGGTGGAGGCGCTGTGTCCACCCCTTCCCATCCTGCGCGGCAGTCCTCAGGGGCTGCTGGGCGGGAGAGAAAAGCCTCGGGCGGAGGCACGTTGTCCGCCTCCCGCCCCACCCCACCCCCCGGCCCCCCTCGCCCCGCCTCTCGTCTGCCTGGCCCTCGGGCTGGCGGAAGTGGCCGGAAGCCCCCCGCACCTCCAAAACTCAAGGAGGGGAAGGCTGCGGCCACGGCGGGATCGGGAGGGGCCGAGGTGGTGGATATTCCGACCCGGTCGGAACCCGAAAAATTTATGTCAAAGAACAAATATTCCATCCTGGCGGACCTTGAGCCACCGCAAGTGGAGGAGCAGGGGGTAGCGATGGAATAGGCTGCTGCTTTATTTTAAAAAAAACAACCTTTTTAATGGCAGTGATCCACTGGAATATCCGGGGATTCTATGCCAACTTCCAGGAACTCCAGCTGCTTTGTCGTGCTTTGAAACCTTCAGTGCTGGCACTGCAGGAGACTCTGCAAAGAGATGGCAAGGTTTTATCTCTCTCTGGTTTTAACTCCGTTTTTAAACCCGCTCAACCGAAGCAAGAGGGGTTGACGGGAGGTGTCGCTCTTTTTATTCGAAAGTCCCTTTTATACAGTACAGTTCTTTTAAGCACCCCTTTACAGGCGGTGGCAGTCAGAGTCACGCTCGGGAAAACCATCACTGTCTGCTCTCTCTACCTTCCCCCCTTCCGTCCGTGTTCTGAGGCAGGACCTCATGAACCTGGTCGACCAGCTCCCACGTCCGTTTTTAATGTTGGGCGACTTCAACGGACACTCCCCGCTCTGGGGAAGTGAGATGACATCAGCCCGAGGTCTTCTCTTAGAAAACCTTCTCTCTGACATGGACTTGTGCTGTCTTAATGACAAGTCTCCCACTTACCTGCATCTGTCCTCTGGAAAGCTCTCGTGTTTAGATCTGTCGGTCTGCGATCCATCGTTGGTCCTGGACTACGAGTGGAAAGTGCACGACGATCTGCACGGGAGTGACCACTTTCCTGTCGTCCTCCGCCCCACAGATGGAGAAGGTGACTCTCTGCCTGACCGCCTGTACTACGACAAAGCAGACTGGAGTTTTTTTACCACCAAGATAAGAGCGGAGCTGCAGGAAGAAACAGTATTGAAAAGCAAGGACCCTGCTGACGCTCTGACTCGGATCGTTTTAGATTGCGCCAAAGCAGCAGTCCCATCGTCTACCTCCAAGCCTCAGGTCCCTAGAACGCCCTGGTTCAACGCGGAATGTCGGGAGGCCCGTAAGTCTTGGAAGAGAGCGCAGCGACGCGTCTTTCGGAGACCGGAGTCCGATAGCGTTCGAACCCATCAACAGCTGAGGGCGAAAGCCAGGTATGTTTTTAAAAAGAGCCAGAGGAAGTCTTGGAGAGATTTCTGCTCTTCCTTAACCTCCAACACACCCAAGAAGAAAGTGTGGAGGGTTTTAAAAAGAATTAAGGGCAAAAACGCATGCCCGACCTTCCACCATCTTAAACTTTCAGACGCTCTGGTCACAGAGAAGAAAGCAGTTGCCAATTTGCTTGCCTCCACAATAGAACAGAACTCGAGATCTGCTAACAAATCTGCTCGCTTTCTTAAAACCAAAAACCTGTCAGAAAAAACACCATGTAACTTCTTTTCCGACAACACAGAGAATTACAACCTTCCTTTCACAATGAACGAACTTAAATCTGCCCTTCAGACCTGTACGGATTCCTGTCCAGGAATGGACGAAGTCCATTATAAACTCCTAAAGCACCTTCCCCAAACCTGTCTGGACACTCTGCTTAAAGTTTATAACCACATCTGGGTCACAGGCTTCTTTCCACCCTCCTGGCGGAAAGCCCTCATAATCCCGCTGCCGAAACCGGGAAAAGACCCCTCGAACCCTTCCTACTACCGCCCAATTGCACTGACCAGCTGCGTCTGCAAACTGATGGAGAAGATGGTCAACGGTAGACTGATGTGGAAACTAGAGACCGACGGCCTTCTGGCGAAGGAACAGTGCGGTTTCCGCAAGCATCGCTCTACCGTTGACCATCTGGTTCGTCTGGAAACCACGATAAGAAATGCTTTCGTCAACAAACAACATGTGGTGGCCATATTTTTTGACCTGGAGAAAGCTTACGATACCACATGGAAATTTGGTATTCTTTCCGACTTGCACAAGCTCGGCTTCCGAGGACACCTGCCTCAGTTTATCCACAATTTTTTACAAGACAGACAATTCCAGGTGAGAGTCGGCACCACCCTGTCCGACATTCACGAGCAGGAGCTGGGTGTCCCGCAGGGGAGCATCCTGTCGCCGGCTCTGTTCAGCATCAAAATTAATGACATCGTTCAATCCGTTCAGAAAGGATCGGACAGCTCACTGTTCGTGGATGATTTTGCTTTATATGCAACCGGCAGCACGTACGCCAGCATCCAGCGACGGCTTCAGCTCTGCGTCAACAAAATCCAGTGTTGGGCAGAGGAGAATGGCTTCACATTTTCGTCCTCCAAAACTGAATGCATCCACTTTCATAATTTTCGCCAATTCTATCAGGACCCTGAAATCCGTCCGGGAACATCCACCATCCCGGCGGTCAAGGAAGCCAGATTTCTAGGGGTCGTCTTCGATCAGAAGCTGAATTTTCTCAGCCACATTAAACAGCTGAAAATATCTTGCCTAAAAGCCCTGAACATCATCCGAGTTGTGGCACACACGAACTGGGGTGCTGATAAGAGGACTCTCTTGCACCTCTACAGAGCCCTGGTCCGGTCCAAACTGGATTATGGAAGTGTTGTATACGGCTCGGCCAGACCGTCCTACCTGAAACTGTTGGACCCTGTACACCACCAAGGGCTCCGTCTCAGCTTGGGTGCTTTCCGCACCACCCCTGTGCACAGCCTGTACGCAGAGGCGGGGGAACCGCCTCTTTCCAACCGCAGACTGAAGCTGACCCTGAACTATTATTTGAAATTGTTTTCAGAACCTACAAACCCTGCTTACGATGCTGTATTCAACAACCCTTTCGATAAGAAATTTACAGACAACCCAAACTGCATACCTCCTCTCGGACTCCGCATTCAGCCGCACTTGGAAAATGCCGATCTGGATGTCGGTGGCATCTCAGATTTCTCTAAGTTCCCTGACAGCCCCCCGTGGACCTTTACAACACCTGAGGTCCGATTCGATCTGGCCTCGTACCGTAAGGACACCACCAGTTCTCTGGCCTACAGAACCTACTTTTCGGAACTGTGCCACAAATTCCCCACCTTTCAAGGCATCTTCACTGACGGTTCCAAGTCAGAGGACGGAGTCGCCGCATCTGCGTTCTGTCCCGCCTTTCCTGACCGGCCCTCAACGGAACACATCCTGTCTGACAGCTCGGTATACACCGCGGAACTGACCGCACTGGTCCTGGGGTTAAAAATGGTTCTCTCTTCCAAACAGAAGAGATTCATGATCTTTTCCGACTCCTTATCAGCCCTGGAGGCGATCGCCTGCAGGAATATCACTCATCCCAAACTGCTGGAATTTTATGAAACTTTTACTCTCGCAACGAAGGTCAATACTTACGTTAAGGATCTTTGGCAAGAGAAGTGGAACACCCAGACGGACAACAAGCTCTTCCAGATCCGTCCGGACCTAAAAGAGACCCTCCCTTCGGGGGTGAAGAACAGAAAGGAGGAATCTGTGCTGTGCAGACTGCGTACGGGGCACACTTTTTTTACTCATTCTTACTTGTTGAAGGGGGAGGAGGCCCCTCGATGCGTTCCCTGTGACGAGCCTCTCACTGTGAAACACGTGCTCCTTGACTGTTGGGATCTGCATGACGTTAGACGCAGACATTACACGGCGGTTTCTTTGAAGACTTTGTTTCGTGATGTCCCTCCGTGGGCGCTGATGGACTTCTTAAAAGAAGTGAACCTTTTTAACCAGATTTGAAGGTTTTAAACTATGGAAGTTTTTTTTTTAACTTTGGAGTGGAAAGTTTGAAGTGGTGACTCGTTTTAATTGGTTGTTTTTTTTTAGCCTTATAGTAGTAATTGACGCGGCGATAGCCTTGAGATGGCCTTAGTGGTCGGCGAGGCTCTAAGCACCATAATTTCATTTCATTTCATTTGGTCTGTCCCTTGCCCCTTTCCTGTTTACCAAGGTGGTGCGGGAATTGGTGTCCATCGTCAGGTCGGGTCCATTCGGCTCTGTGTGTACCTGGACGACTGGCTTATTCTGGCCCAGTCACAGGCCCTGTGCCAGAGTCATACAGCCAGACTTCTAGACCTGTGCTCCCAACTGGGCTTCATCACGAACCAGGAGAAATGCGATCTGTCCCCGAGTCAGTCCTTTGACTTCTTAGGGATGAGATTCGACACGTGGTCCATGATAGTCTCTCCGACGCCAGTTCGGTGGGACCGTCTGGCAGGCCTCCTGAACCACTTCCGCCATTCCTCCCAAGCAACAGCGCGGACACTTTCTTCCCTCCTGGGCATGATGGAGTCCATGGCACCTCTCATCCCTCTGGGCAGGGTTCTCAAGCGCCCTCTTCAGAGGGCACTCAGGCTACGGTGGTCCCAGAGCACTCAGCCATGGGATACTCTGATATGTCTGGGCGAGTGGTTCCTCGAGGTGACATCAGAGTGGTTAACCACGCCTCTTCTGACACAGGGGGTGCCCATAGCCCCACCTACTCTTCAGGTGGCACTATTCACAGATGCCTCCTCCCTGGGCTGGGGAGCCCACATGGACTCACTCCATGCAGCAGGGACTTGGTCCCCAGAGGAGCGCCTATGCCACATCAGTGTTCTGGAACTGGAGGCAGTTCGCAGGGCTCTCCTGCACTTCATGGGGGAGGCCACCGGCAAGACCATCCGCTTGTTCACGGACAATACAACAGTTGCATGTTACGTGAACAAAGGGGGGGGAGCGCACTCGGCAGACCTCTCTCTGCGGACCGAGGCTCTCCTCCGTTGGTGCCACATCAAGGGCATTGCACTTTCAGCGAGACACATAGCAGGGAAAGACAACATCTTGGCAGATGCTCTCAGCAGGTCCAAGAGTGTCAAACACACAGAGTGGACCCTGGACAAGGACACCCTGCAAGGGGTGTGGGAACAGTGGTTCCGGCCGATGGTGGACCTGTTTGCGACAAGGTTCAACAAGAGACTTCCCACTTACGTCTCTCCGGTCGCCGACCCAGAAGCATGGGCAGTGGATGCTCTCTCTCTAGACTGGAGCAGTCTGATTGCCTACGCGTTTCCTCCCTTTCCAATCCTGTCCAAGGTGATACGGAAAGCCAGGTTGGAACGCCCGCAGCTGATCCTCATTGCGCCGAAATGGCCAGCCCAGCCCTGGTTTCCGGTCCTTCAGTCCCTGACACATGTTCCACCCCTGGAGCTGGAAACCAAACCTCATCTGCTGAGGCAGCCTCGTTCGGGCATTCCTCACTCCAATCCTCAACTGCTCCACCTGCACGCGAGGCTGCTGTGCGGTCGGAACTGTCAGCATCACCATTGAAGTCTTCCACCCCTCGGTCAGCCTCTGTGTCGGCCGCGCTGATCAAGGGGGGTGCCTCCGCCGACCTCCTCTCCATAGTCTCCAAAGCCAGGAGGGAGGGAACAGAGACTTTGTATGACTTTCGCTGGAAGAAATGGCTGCGTTGGTGTGCAGCTCAGAACATTCCCCCTACTAACCCTACGAGCATGCAGCTGGCCAACTTTCTGGCTCACTGCTCCTCGGTTCTCAACCTGTCTGCTAGTTCTGTGTGAGGGTACAGGTCTGCCATCTGTACCACTATCAAAGAGCTAGGTGGTCCCGCTTTTGAAGCTGATTTCCTGCTCAGAGAGGTGGCTAGGGGCGCCTCTCTGAAGGAAGCAAGGAATCCCAGAAGAGTGCCCCTCTGGGACTTGTTCCTGGTGCTGGATTTCATTCGAAAACAGCCCTTTGAGCCATTGGGGACTATTCCTTTTGACCTGCTCACTCTCAAGACCACTTTCCTTCTGTTGCTGGCCACTGGCTGTCATAGAAGCGAGATTCATGGTCTTAGTGGAATGCCACAAGATCTAGCATTCCACAGAGATGGTTCCATCACTCTTCGTTTCCTTCCAGAGTTTCTGGCTAAGAACCAAGACCCTGAGGTCCCTTCCCCCTCTCTGAGGGTCAGACCTTTGATATTCTTACCCAAGGTGATGAAGATAGGCATCTCTGCCCCGTTCGGTGTCTTAAATACTATTGGGATAGGTCTCGCCATAGGCGTTCTTCTCAGAGGTGCCTTCTCATCTCCCTCAATGAGAATTACAAGAAAGACATCGCTGCAGGCACCATTTCCCGCTGGGTTTCCCAAGTCATTCGTACAGCCTACTCTCATGCACACAAGGATATCAGTTGTCTTAATCCCAGAACACATGAAGTGCGGGCCATAGCTACTTCGGCTGCTTTCCAGCACTCAGTGCCACTGCAGCATGTCTTGGAGGCAGCCTTCTGGCGGTCTGAGAATCCCTTCATCAACTTCTACCTCCGGGATTACCGTATGACCAGGGCTGACGGTTCCAAGGGGATTTCCTTTGTCTCGGCTAACACTGCCGTCTCAGTTATAAGGGCTCCCCATACGAACCAGTAGGCGTTGCCCTCCTCCATTTGCTTTAAATTCTGCATCAGTTTGACATGGTACAGTATATGACACCAAAAGGAGGAGTTTGTATTATACTCCATGTTTGGTGATACATATACTTACCATGTCAAACTCGAATGCCCGCCCGTCCGTTCCCGCGTCTCCGCCGTGGTTCTCATGGGGCATTTTCGTTCATGGCCACGGAATGATTCAGCGCTTATAGCTGTTAGAGGCGTTTGATTGGCTAAGAGCGGGCCAGACTAAGAGGGGCGTCTTTTCACTGTTAGCCGCGCGAAATTTGGCCAAGCAGAGCAAACCAATAGGCCTAGTTTGCATCAGTTTGACATGGTAAGTATATGTATCACCAAACATGGAGTATAATACAAACTCCTCCTATTATTATTATTGTTGTTGTGCATGGTGAGTACAAAGTAAAATAAAGATTTTGAATGAAGTCCTATTTTGACTTCAAAATTCAGTACCTTGTAATGGATAAAGTGTTAATGTGCCAGAAAGGTGAAGGAAATTGAAGGGCAGTATATTAACATTTAGCTGTTGAACAATCATTTCTTGATCTCAGAGTTCTGGGATCACATAAATCCTGGAAATCAGGTTTGGTTCAAATGTTGAATTGTTAGAAGAAGAATTGTTAGAAGAAAGTAAAAGGAAAAAAATCCTCATTTAACTACACATGCTTTACCATGAGCCACTAGTGCAGACTATGGCAGGGAGTTCAATTCCTGTCCTGTGCAAACTACTATTCGTCTGTGCAGAGAAAACGAAAGTAGCTATGGCTGATAACCTTCCAGAAGTAGGTTACCTCCCCTCTGTATCCCTGACTAGCTACCTCTTTTTCCGGCAGCCATCTTGACTCCTTCCTGATCCTGTGCTCTTCATACGGCTAAGTTTTTTCTCTCCATATTTTCTGCCTGTCTATCGATTCTTTGACACTCATGTTCTGTGTCTGATGAAGACTTGTAACAGGTCACAAACTTACTTAGCTCGTTTGAGCAATCGAGCTAAAATGATGGCTTTAATCGTCCTTTCACTTTTGAATGTTTATGATATTTGGTAGAAGAATGGAATTTAATTATGTAAATATGACATATTGGATGTTTGTTTTTCCCTTTCTGAATTTACGTATGTTCACTGAGTGATGTTTCCTTGATCAGCATTCACACCTTCTGTGTGCAGAAAGACATTCACTTGCCCCTGCGTCCCACCTCAGTGCCTGCTGATCTGGATGCCTATTACACCGAACTTTCTGCTCGACTGACAGATGATTTGTTGAACAAATTGCGTGCCTTCATCACTGTGTGTCGTGGAATTTCATATTCAGTCAATGAAGACATCCAAAACGTTTGTACAGCTGTTTGTTTATCATATCTGGTTGTTTGGTTTTTATCACCCACAGTCCTTTCTGCTATTTTTATTGGCTCATTTTTTGTGTCCATGATAACCTTTAACAATGTAATTTTCTCTGGAAATACTCTGTTCACACCAAATTTGGTTTAAAGATAGGACAATGGTGAACGAAACTGATTTTGAACAATGTATGCAAGTACATGTACTGGTAACATATTCCCACTTATATACCCTGTGTTTTTTGGTTTTGTTCAGCAGAAACCACACATGAGCCATTAATGCTTATCTCTAAATATTCATCTGTTAAACAATTTCTGCAGTTGTTTTGGTGGATTTGTGAGTAATAATGAGTATGGAAGACTAACCTCCCAATGTTTTTAATTTCCGCTGGAATCCCTTAACCCTCCTTCACCCAGGTCACCCAGCACTTAGCACCCATGAAATCCCAAGGGGAATAACTTTGTGATTTTCGATAATGGGTAATTCTAGAAATTCATTAAAAATATAATTTAATTACACATACTTAACCGTGACCCAACTAGTGCAGACTCTGGCAGGGGTCTGACATTCCTGTCCTGTGCAAACTACTATCCGCCTATGCGAGCAGACGAAACTACGGCCGATAACCTCCCGGAAGTAGGTAACCTCCCCTTTGTCCCGCTGGTTATCGCCCTCTTTTTCCGGCAGCCATCATGACTCCTGTACCTGTGCTCTTCATACGGCTAAGTTTTTTCGTATTTTCTGTCTGTCTGTCGATTCTCTGGCGTTCTTGTTTGTGGTCAAATTATGTCTCCAACCAGGTCACATAATTATGTAGCTCGACTGGGGAATCGTGCTAAAATTAAGGCGCGATCGCAATCGATTCGCTGACACTCTGGGCCCTCTACTCCTGGCCCTCTAAACAACGCCAACCCGCCGCCTTCTCCACTTCCTCCGCTCCCTCCGGTCGACTCCAGACCTCCGCCACCTCCTACACCTCCTCTGGTGACTTCTAGAGGTTTGTGGTCACACACTCAGGTCAGTGTTACCTTTCATGTCATTTTTATCGATCCGCGAACTCACTCGACGCGATCCGCGTTTTCCCGGGCCTGCCAGTCGGCAGTGTACGAGTCGATCTCCTCTATCTCTTTACCATACCCACAGTTGCACCAATGGAATGGCCACAATCCCTTGGGGGGGAAAAGAAAAAAAAAGAAAAAAAAAAAGGCAGCTTGTCTTGGATCCGCACGTTAGACTGGGCCCTATGTGCGATGCGTCCGTGGTGGCGGCCGTGACATCGGATCACGCGACCCCCCACGCGGCATGCCTCGACCGTCTCGGATCCAATAGCGACCGAGGTGTGTAGGGATGCCCTCCCCTGGTGTAGGGAGGAAGGTGGACCACTAGGGGACACGCTTGCCCATACGCGTGCACCCCCCTCCTTGTCCAGATCACCCGATCCAAGGGAGGCAACCCCTGCTTCGGCACCCTTGCCGGTGACTGCCGCAGTTATTTCCCTTGCACCGGCACTGCTCCTCGCCTTCAGTGCGAGTGTGTGCACGGTCCTACCAAGCTATGCGGTGATGACCCCATCTGCCACACCGCCGAGTGCTGCTGTTTCCCATCCACTAATGGTGTCTCAGCAAGCTACTCAACCAAACAATCAGCAGCTCATCGCTAAACTTGCTGCAGCAATTGTGCACCACTCTGCCTTCCGGTGCCGCGCCTTGCGCCCACAGAGCAGGTACGTGCACGCCCCATTGGAACTTCGGCAGTGTTGGATTCTTCTGCCCCATTGCCTAACTCTGCTGTTTCCCAGACTAATATTGGCACTTCCACGTTGGAGTACCTCTTATATCATATCATATATCAATATCAAGGCGTGCAAGCCTGACAAGGCCTTTTACCCGCTTGAAGTGGGGAAGAAAAAGAGAGTCCCCACGTATGTCTGTTGCATTTTTCAACATTGAGTGCGCAGTGCTTGAAAAATCAGAAAATATGTAAATGAGTTTTGTATTTAAAGTTTTCACAATGAATATCAAGATAATTCTTAAATGTATTAATAACTCGATCCTGCCTCTCGGCAGTGCTCGGGCCGATCTTGTCTATCACTTTATCCGTCAACACACAACAACTGACAACTGAACGTCGGTCCTCTCGCAGGAGCTATTCGCGAGATTGGACCGCCGTTCAGCAACAGGGGGATGCACATCCCACGGCAAGCCGATTGACTTGTCACCCCCTCGTCCACGACGCCCATAACACTGGATTACGGCGCCGTCATGCCACATGCCCCGACCATCTCGCGTCCAATGGCGACCGATTCGGGTTGGGATGCCCACGGCACTAAGGGACATTATAATTATTCCCCTTGCGCTCGTTTTCACCTGTGTCGGTTACGGTGGCATCGAACCACGGACTCTCACACACAACATGACACTCCTCCCTGTTCAGCGAGGACACATCGCACAAGGGGGATATGTGCTCTAAAGACACCTTCCTTTTTGACGATGTTCGGCGCCAAGGGAGGCAACTCCACATTTGTAACCTAGGCGCTTGAAGCTGTGGTTAGTTTCACCGACACAGCACATCACTCCTGCCCCCCGTGCTGTCCACCAACGATGTTTTCTTTCGGTTTCTCATTGGGTCCTCATGCCCAGTCAGGGGACTTTACACATCTTTGCATAGCAACTGCACTTTTCTTGCTGTTTCTCAGGCTATTGGCCACAGGAAATGCATCACAATATTTCCCCTTCTATCCATTTGATTTATTATCACAAGCAACTCACGAAATATATATATACATATAACAAAAAAAATCAAAAAAATCTATATATATGTATATATATATATATATATATATATATATATATATATATATATATATACACACACATATATACATATATATGAGATATATTGCTACATTCATACACATTTCTGCTTTCACTTATAGATGCGTACTTATCCATCGGTATACACATGTGTATGTGCTTATGGGATAGGTTCAGACGACTTTCATATTAACATGTACAATTATATTTCTATCTCCATTCATTGACATCTATTCATTGAGATTCCCTACATAGCAATATAGGCACACTTGCATTTGCGGCTTTCTGTTCACAATGCCCAGAACTCTCTGCCTCTACGTACTGGCACTTTATTCATATGCGTATGTGCATCTCATATGTAGGTGCATGGACAGATTCCTTTCCATTGATGATTATGCACACTTACCCACTTACTTGGGTATATCTGTGCACGCTACACGTATGCTTATACAGCCGCTTATTTCTTGTGTCTCGATCTCTTGTCATTGGCATACTTCTGACATCATCACTTGAGCTGATGGAAGTTTTTATTCCCTTGGCACATATATGTATTCATTTTCAGAAATTCATCCCTACCTTGCTTTTGGAGGACGACTGCACTCACAAAAATAAAATAAAATAATAATAGCCTCATTCACGCCTGAATGTATGCTCCTTCACATTTCAGTAGTGGCTGGTCCTTAGGGATCCACACACACCCCCTTCACACCCACAGGGCTAAGAATGCCTCTCTTGGTGCAAGGACGGACAAGGCAACCCAACTCATTTGCCTGCAACAATCACCCATAAGGCTGGAGATGCACAAGGAAGGATGAGGCAGTCCAACTTAGAGGTGCCACTCTGGACACACATGCCTTTCATTCCTTCCAAGTTTGTAAGGCATCCCTTCTTTCTCCCCTTGCCTACAACAACCCTTGGTTTGCACCACTGTGATTGTGACAAAAGCTCCACACAGGCCCTACATCCTAGCCAGCCTTCCCATGAAGAGGTGTCTATCTTGCCTTACAAGTTTTAGCGGACCCCAAAACTGCCCACTGGGCAGGAGACAATCACCCTCAGCCCATCTCTTCTACTCCTCTCTAGAAGCAGAAGGCCTGGGTCATAATTGTTTTCCTCTACATTTGGGAGAAAGGCATATTGACGAGGACGGATGCGTCCCACAAAGCACAACGAACCGTCCATTAGCCACAGGGGTGTACCTTTCTGCCCACTCATACCAGCACGGCAGATGCCGCATTCAAGCACATCAGTTCACCCCATCACCTTGCTTGAACACAAATCCAGCATCAACGTCTCAAACAATTGGCGTTTGAAAGCACTTTCTGCACTTAGTCTTCCCTGCCCGATCCTTTCGGCCTCTACACACAACCACTGCTGTGGTTACAGATGGCCATTCCTCCTCAAGCACTGTCTTTCCAATGAGACACTTCCAGAGGTTTCTAGCCTAGGCAGGCTATCCCATCATGGAGCCCCAGCCTTCGGTCAAGGGCCTGTCAGAGGATGACTTTGTTGTCACTTCGGAAGCAAGCACCATGTCTTTCTGACACACGGTTGCACCACAAGACCCCCGTCAACTCTTTCTGGCTTCCTTACATTGCAACATAATCTGCATGGTGAACACCTTCGTCCCTGAAGCACACAGCAGCTGTTTCCTGATTTACCCATGCTGATTGGTGTCCTCCTAGGAACAGTATATGATAATCAGTCGTGTACGACAGTCTCCATCAGAACAGCAGAGGAGGCATCTGCTGTCCAGTCTATTCGGGCTGGAATTCGATTATACAATTTAGAGTAGAGAGTGTTTTGCCCAAGTTGCATCCCCGGTCCCTCAATCAAGAGGGCCTTAGGACTCATCATTGGGACGGTTCCCAAAGGCTACTTAGGCCTAAGGCTATAGCACTAAGTCCCAGTGCAATTTGACTTCTAGTCTGAGAGACATAGTCATTCATGAAAGACTAAGCTGCAAATGATTTCCCTTTGCAATTAAGAAACCACAGCTCTCACCTTGCAGTTGGCCATACTAAAAACGTATGTCAGATCAGTGCCTTGATGTCAATAGCCAGTACAACACATCTTGAGCCACTTACCTCCCTGCCCCGCCCCGCTCCATCCCAGACTCAGTGCGCACCACACACAGCCAGAGGCCTGTCATGGATCCGGTCCCCTTTCTCACTAAAGAACCTTCAGCAAAAATTTTCCCCATGGAAACCCTCTTCCATTTGGGAATTCCACCACAGAATGAGACTCAGTGACCTGTGGGCACATGAAATGCACTTCCACAGCCTGATCCAACCCAGCCATTGACTGCTGACAACTTTCTGCAGGTTACTCCAACATGCCACACTCAGGCAGAGAAGCCACCAAGCCTTCCGTATGCCCCTTCGTATGGTACCTACCTGGGCAATTACACAACCCTGTCCCAGAGACACCAGGGACATCAAGTCTTTTGTTGCCAAATGTCTGCCATTCTATGCATAGGCAACATACCAGTGCTGTCATTTTTTGACAGTGTCAAAAAAGGGGGGGGGGAGTGCCCATTGCCTGTCAGCTCGCATGGAGGAGCTCCACAGATCTGGCTGTCATGCCTGAGGCAGGCCCAACACGGTGACCTACCTCTGTCTCGTGCCACAGTTTCCTTCAAACACAAAAACCACTTCCACTATCGGCCCACATCCGTTGTGGAATCATCAGATCAAACCACATGCGCACCTCCTTGCATTGGTGCTCATCCGCTCAGCTGTGGTCCACAGACCTCCCCCACAATACAGCTGTGGACCTCTGTCTTCTTTACCCGCACTAATGTCCTTAGGCGACACAGTACACTCTACTTTCGTCAAATTCTACTTGAGGGACACCTATCGCCTTAGGGATAATGGCTCATCGACTTCTACCAGAGAGATGTCGCACGCCTGCGGGTGGATGGCGCAAGAGCCATCGCTTCTGTGGCAGCTGCACAACAGACCATCACAGCACACAGACAGTAGAACAGGCGAGCCCTCCACCTTGTCGCGCTATTCTGCACTAGTTGGGTCACGGTTAAGTATGTGTAATTAAAAGGAAATTTTCTATCTAAAATTACGTTTAAATAACATACTTACTGTGACCCAAATTTAAGACCCTCCCGTCCTCCCCGCTTCCTGTTCTCCCTGCTTGCTGCGCTGGTGATGGCATATTGCCGTCAAAAGAGGGCGATAACCAGCGGGACAAAGGGGAGGTTACCTACTTCCGGGAGGTTATCGGCCGTAGTTTCGTCTGCTCCGCATAGGCGGATAGTAGTTTGCACAGGACAGGAATGTCAGACCCCTGCCGGAGTCTGCACTAGTTGGGTCACGGTAAGTATGTTATTTAAACGTAATTTTAGATAGAAAATTTCCTTTACCTTCTTTTGTTGCACATATTTGTTTTTCCTGCATTCTACATGTAAGAAAGTTCCAAAAGAATTATTGTTTCCAGGCTCATGTTGGTTTGTACTTGCACAAAAAAATAAAAGTGTCAAATTTGATATTCAGCTTTGAAAAAAAAAAAAAAAAATTATGGTATTTTTTTTTTTAGAATAAGTTTGTCTGTTCTGCAGTGTCTTCTAACACATCCTTTTTTAATTTTTTTTTTTTTTTATATTCTTTTTCTTACTCAACTTCAATTGCAACATTGAACTTGCTGATTTTTACTTTTTTTTTTCATTTTGAGGGATGATGTGTTTTCCTATGATAGTGGGGAGAGAAACAACAGCAAACAAACAAAAACAAACAACAAACCTATATCACATGTAATTTCTTCATAATGAAAAGAAAAATATCCATTGAACTAGCAGAATCAGGAAGATCATGCAGAACGCCAATAAGTATCAGTGAAAAACGGCTGACTCACTGACAGTATCGATTCCGACGGTCTGGTGATCGATTCACGATTTGGAGGTCTGTCAGTCGATTCATGATTTCGAAGGTCCAGTGATTGATTCACGATTTTGGAGGTCTGGCGATCGATTCACGCTTAAGTACCAACTTCACTCCCAGTCAGTCGATGTCTAGTCGTAGGTCATTCAGTACGATCAACTTTTACAAAATTCTCACGCAGAAATCATCTTCAGAATTGTCGTTCAGATTACACTGTGACTCTTGATAATCATCAAACTCATCTTGCAACTTTGAAACTTCAAAATTTTGGCAAAACGTAACCAAATCAGTAATATATTCCGTTGAACTAACAAAAACAGGAAGATTGTGCAGAACACCAATAAATATCTGTGAAATCAAGACTGACTTACTGACAATATTGATTTCGGAGGTCCAGTGTTCGATCATGATTTCGGAGGTCCAGCGATCGATTCACATTCAAGTACCAACTTCACTCATTGTTGGCAAAACTTGGTCAGTTGAGTCACTCAGTACGATCGATTTTTACAAGATTCTCACTAAAAAATCATTAAAACAGTTCAAAATCATCTTCAGAATGGTCGTTCAGATTACGTTAAAGCTCTCAGCAGTCATCAAACTTGTCTTGCAACTTTAAAAATTCACAACTTTGTCAAAATTCAAGCAAATCAGACTCAGAAAAGTGCAAAATACCTGACAGGAAGTGCCGAAAACGAGGCTGTGAATCTCGCGAGTCTCATTTATGGAAACAATGGTAACTGCACCCATATTAAACACGTGTTTAGTTAGCGGTACTGGGCACTTATGCATGCAAAACAGCAAGCTGCTATCAGGTGTAATTGTGGAACTTGTGTCAACTCACTCCGGACGATGGAACGTTATAGCATTCCTGACGTAAGGTAGCGTTCTGGACGATGGAACGCTGTGGTGGTTTCGAAACTAAAAAATTGTCCACGTTTTCCTCTTGGGGTAGCAAAGAATCGCAGCTACACTGGGCATTGTGAACGTGTCAAGGGTCGAATGAAAGTTTCTTCGTGAGGTTTCCGTGACATACTCTCGCTGGCCAGCCGTTGACCTTGGTACCCCACATGACAAGCTAGTCTGCATACGTATCAAAAATGGCGTTGCAGGCAATACAAGTGGAAATTTTTGGAGCAAACTAGATCACGACAGTGGCTTAATGCTGCTGCTGAAGTGATTGAAATGCTTCAAACTGAAGGTTTTGACTTCGACGAGGATGATGAAGATGTTGAATAAAGTATCTGCAGTGAAGAAAGCTACCAGAAAAAAAAGGTAATGACAGTGACTCAGCTTCTGAGGGCTGTGAAGAGAGGGAGGGGGGTGGGCGTACACACAACGTTAGAAGAGGGGTCAGTGAGTCAAGTACAGGGAGTTCCATTCAGTTACTTTGTGTTTTGTATTTTTTGTGATCTTTTTCCGAACCCTAACAAATGGGTCATCTGCAGGGGAAAACAAGGGAGAAAACTATTCGTCTGGAGTGAGTTAAGTACTGAAAGACAAAGAGTTCCAGGAATATTTTCCCACTTTTGATATAGGGACTTCCAGATGAGGGATATAGAGTCCCATCTGACAACAGTAATAGCAGGAATGGAAATGAATTTCCATGTTTTAATAACCAGTTTTAAAGTCATTGACTTCCAGAATAACTCATTAACTGTATCTCTTTCACACAGACACATACTTGCACACACGACCACACACATAACGCATCCACACCCCTGTGGAGGATCAACATGACTGCAGTCTTCATAACCTTGAAGTTCCATTTGGATATGTTTGCCCACTGTGTTTACATGCTGCTGTTAGGATTTGTGAAAAGTCAAGCATACATTTTCCTGAAAAGCCTTGTAGTTGTAGCTTTTCAGTTTTCATTCATTCAGTTCAGATTTTTGTGGCATGAACCTCATTGTCTTGCAACCTCTCAGAATGTTCTTTCGAACACAGGGGTTTCTGAACTTTACGATCTCGACTGGGTTCATCTTCATCAGTGTTATGTTGTAGCCTTTAAAAAGAAATTTTCTACAATTTCTGCCAATTGTAATGTTTCCTGCCATTCTCATGACATGTTTCATCATTGCATCCTTTTAAAATTTTGTTTTTCTTCCCCCCTATCTAAAACAAAGAAAGTCAGTATCAAGATGGTTTCATTGTATGTTTAAAAATTGTTCTCATCATTAAGAATGGATAGAAACTAAAACTTTTTTTTTTTTTTTTTTGTTTTTTTTTTTTTGTTGCAAGCTGGTTGACAGTTCCGTTTATTTCCAGGCACTGCAAGAAGAGTTTGTGACAGCCAGGAAGAATGATCCCTCTGCAATGAGTATCAGTGACTTCCATTGCCTCCTGTCCCTTGTCAGGTATGATATCAATTGTTTCTATAAGGCAGTAGTAGTAGTTTTTTTCTCAACCTTGATTCTTGCACCTTTTACTCAGTGCATCTTATTTGTGCGTAAAATTATTAATAGAACAAATTGCTATTTCTAGCATGTGTAACATTTTTTTTTCCCCTTTTTCTGCTCTCTTTCTTATTTTCTTTTTTATTTTATTTTTTAAGATACAGATTTATCTATTATTGCTATGTATATTTGACTGTTCATAACTTATTTATCGATTTATTCATCTTCTGTGCATAAGATTATTAGACAGGCGATTTTTTGTTTGTTTCATTTTCTTTTATTTGAAAAAAATAACCATGAGATGATGACCTTTGGGATGTTCATTGATAGACTAAAGTGTTTGTTCAGCGAGTGTTGATTCACACTGATGTTCTGAAATGTCAAAAAGAGATGTAATATAACCTTGTGTACAAGTGGGGGAAAATAGCACAAGCTCGAAAAACAATACCAGTGAAAGAAAAGATAGAATGAATTAGTAATTTTTACAGATAAGTTTGAAAGTGATCAGATGTCACACAGAAATAACAAATTTCTCTATTCTGGCACATCTGCAGACCTGCCTAGTACTACGATTCGTCCATAGTTTCTACGATTCAAGCCCCCTGACTATGACACTACGGCCGACCGCAAAACCTGAAACACACACAGCAAATGCTAAGAAGCCCCGCACACATTCGTCTCTGAAGAATTCATCACTGAAGATGACCTTTCATAGCATTTGACGTCAACGCTTCCCACCCCCCTCCATCCCCCACCACCACCCAGTAATGCTGAGATTACGTCACTTCATTGGAGATATGTCGATCCGCTTTAACCGTTTTACCAAATGCGCATGCAGCCTAGAAGTTGGACGTCGGTACATTTCACTATCGCCGTTGTTTTTGATCACATGCAGACGCACGCACACGCACGCACCCACGCGCGCGCGCACACGCATGCACGCACACATGCACACACACACACACACACCATGCATACCCAGATCGACACACAAATGCACACCGGCAGTTGTGCAGACATATCTTACCATGCTTACATGCACTACACAGACGCGCGTACATACACATATACGCGCATACACACACACACACACACACACACACACACGCACAAACGTGCCTTTGCACACACTTGCGTGCATACATACACACACGCACACACACCATGCATGCACAGATCGACACGCAAACGCACACTGGCAGATGTGCAAACACATTTTACCATGCTTACATACACTACACAGACGTGCGCGCACATACACATACACGCACACGTGTACACAACCACACACACACACACACACACACACACCCATCACGCATACATGCTGAGATCGACACACAGACAAACGCACACCGGGAGATGTGCAAACACAATATACCATGCTCACATACACTACACAGACGCGCGCACACTTACACACGCGCGCACACGCACGCATGCCCATACACACACACACACAGGCCTACATTTAAAACAATACCCCCACACAACTGTGTGCTCTATCTCCATCCCAGTCAAGTCACATTTAGTAACAATTTGTAGTACCATAGTGCTACAGAACAAAAACTTTGTTGCAAACAGTGTTAAGCCAGACTTAATCAGCCAAGGCAGTGCACTGACATGGCTGCAGTAATATTTAGATCTGGATCTAGATATTCATTTCCCCATTACATGCATGAATTATGGTTTTCTTCAAATGCACTTGTGACCTCGGCCTTTAATTTTGATGGCCTGGTACATTTCACTCTTGCGGTTGTCCTTTGTGGAGTTGAATTGAAAACACATACACATGTGCACTCACGCATGCGTGTGCGTGCGCGCGCGCGCACACACACACACACACACATTCTCTCTCTCACACGTACACACGCGCGCACATACGTGCGCACATACACACACACACACATGCGTGCACACACACACACTCACTCACACAGAGTTGTATTGAAAAGAATACACATGCACTTACACATGCCTTTACACACACATTATGTCTTATACTCACATGCACGCGCGCGCGCGCACACACACACACACACACACACACACAGAGCTGAATTGAAAGCACACACACTTACTCTCTCTGAAACACACACACACTCTCTGAGCTGAATTGGGAAAAAAAAACAAAAAACACCCACACATACACTCTCTCACTCACACACACACACACACAGCTGATTGAAAACAAAATACAAAGAATATACTTTCTCCATCTCTTTCTCTCTCAGGCATACACACACACTTTCTCCCTACCCTCGCCCCTCTTTCACCACACACAGAGGGTTGAATTGAACACACACACACACACACACACACACACACACGTGTGTGTGTGTGTGCGTGAGCTCAGAGATGCTCCCTCTCTTTGTTTATGGATATAACACATAACCAGCTTTGCTCTCCTAATGCAGTCCCCAAGATCCCCTTGCCTGTTATGGTAAATTTCACAATTTTGGAATTTTATCTCTGCATACAGATAAAAACTAAGAGAGAGAGGAAGGGAAAGCTATGTCATGAATAAAATATATGATGGTAACTGTAAGTCAGCCATTTTATGTTGGTGATTTTATCGCATGAAGGTGCTCCTTTTTGTCTTTGGTAACTCTGTATGTGATTACTGAAAGCTTCACTTGTGTTTGACAGTTAGTCCTAATTCATGTCTTGGTTAGTACAAAGATGATGTAATGAAGAGTGCATTAAAGTGGAAATGCCGCCATGTCCATACTACTGAAAAGTACCATAAAACTACTGAAAACTGGGGTTCTACTACTGAGAGGTATTTGGGGGCCTAGGCAGGTCTGCATCTCTATTCTGGCACAATCAGTCGATTAAGAGCCACCAGTTTTTTTGTGATTTACTGAGCAGAAAGTACTAGCTACCAGTTGCTACAATGCTGAAAGCAAAGTGTGCGTCTTGTGATTTTCTTTTTTATTTTGTGAATTATCAAGCAGAAAATATTGGTGACCAGTTGACATAATGCTGAAAACAAGTGTGTATTCTGTGATTGTGTTTAAATAGGTGGTCGTTCTCATAGTTCAGTTGAAGACTACTGTTGACAGTTCCTAAAAATCAGGCATCATTAAGGCAAATGACTTATCTTTCTGATCTCCTCACTGTTTACATCCAACAACTATGTTCATCATCAGACAGTCGCATTCTCCAAATTCTCTCGATTATGACCAGGTCCTTCCATCAAGGATCCTTTGCATTCACTGCCCCTGTCCAGTGGAACTCCTTGCCATATGAATTAATACACTCCCAGTCTATTTCTAACTTCAAAACCAACATAAACACTCCTCTGTTTAAAACTGCCTTTCATTGATCTAATGCCCGCATTATTGTGGGTGTGTGCTCGTTTCTACTTTCAGTGTGTGTTGTTGATGTGTTGTGTGGTGGGAAGGGAGGGAGAGTGGGACTGATTGTTGTTTGTTTTTGGATTGTTTGGGTAGTGTGATGTATGCGATTGGTTTTGGATGTTCAAACTGGTTTTGGGGTGTTTACTTTGCACATGGAAATTTGTATGAACTTTTGATCCAATGTTTTGTCTGAATTTGTCATGTTCATGTAGTATTTGTATATTTTTTGGTTTTTTATTAAAATGTAATTGTAATTATTGTAATGTAATTGTAAAGTGCAAGGAGCAAAATCATTTGATCAGGCAGTATGTAAATAAACTTCTTGTTAACCCCTAGGCTGCCTGTATGACGAGATAACTCGTCATGGAAAGCACGTACGCTTCGCTGCCACAATGACGAGATAACTCGTCATCAAAATATTTTGACTTTTCCCTGCTTTGCATTCAGTTCGTTGACAAAAATGCTGGTAGCCTTAGCTTGGGGAATCTTTCTAGATTCTATTCATAGCTAGAAACACCATCTACGTCATAAGGCAGTCCTTTATTTAAACGTTTTGGTTGGGTTACTGGCCGCAGTCTTTGCCTGGCTCCTCTCCTCGCTCGCTCAACAAAATGTCGGACTGACGCCGTGCTCAAGACATGCGATCATGGCGAACTAAATCAGCCAAGATTGCGTTCTTTAGCTGATGCTCAGAAAGAATTGAAGTGTAAATTCGAAGGAGAAGACAGTGGTGATCATTTATAGGACGATTTGATAGAAAATAGAGGGAGCAATCAAGAGAGTGGCCAAGATACGACTATCAGTGAGTGATTTCGGCTGTTCAGCTCAAGCAGACGACAGAAGTCACTGAATTTTTATCAGGACACAGTGTGTGCGATTTTCTTGGCAGTCGGTCAACGCGGTCTGATGAAAAAAGTGGATAAAGTGACCATGTGAGAGGGGTGAAGAGGAGAGGGGTGGAGACTGACGGGGCGTGGCCTCACATCCATATTATCACTTGGAGAAGTCACAATGCATTGTGTATCTATCTATTTTTATTTTATTTTATTTTTTTGTGGTTGTTCTAGTATGATTTTTTGTGTGCAGATATATATCCATTTATCCAGAAAATATGATATTTTAGTGCAAATTACCTGACTAATGTTTATGATGAACAAGCTGAAAATGTGACAAAAAACAAAACACTGATTTCAAAACAAGAGTATGTCACTAAAAATATATAAAATGGGAAAACATCACATGTTTTGTATTCTTTATTCATTTACCTTTCAGAAAATATATATTGTTATGTGTCTTTCTCCATTAACAAAGAGCACAGAATTTTTTGAAAATCTATACCCGTTTTTTTGTGAAAAAACCCTGGCAAATAGATTTCACTTAAATCTTATTTTCATGGCAGCTAAAGGGTTAAATAATAATAATGGTATTTATATAGCACTGAATCTTGTGCAGAGACAAATCAAAGCGCTTTCGCACCAGTCATTCACACGCATGCATAACTCTAAAACTGTAGAAACTAAAGACAAGGAAGAGGCAGACAAGGGAGGCTATTTTGGGAAGAGGTGGGTTTTAAGGCCAGACTTAAAAGAGCTGAGTGTGGAGACTTGACGAAGCGAAAGAGGAAGTTCATTCCAATTGCAAGGTCCTGAGACAGAGAAAGAACGGTGGACAACAGTCGAGTGTTTGAATCTGGGTATGCGCAAACAGAGTGGATCCGAAGCCAATCGTAGTGAGCGAGATGGAGTGTAGAGGTGAAGGCAGCCGCAGAGATAGGAAGGGGCAGTTTTGTGAATACATCTATAACGTAGAGTGCTGATCTTGTACTTTATTCTGTGTGAGACAGGGAGCCAGTGGAGATGTTGCAAAAGAGGAGTGATGTACTCAGATCTTTTCTTTCTGAGGACGAGTCGGGCAGCAGAGTTATGTGCACTAAAGGGAGTGAATGGATGAAGCAGGCAAACCAGACAGTAGAGAGTTACAGTGGTCAAGGCAAGAGAGAATGAGAGAAACGACAAGTCTAGATGTTGCGTTAGTGGACAGATATTTCCGGACGGCACTGATGCGCCGCAGTTGACAGTAGCAGGACTGACATGTCTGACTGATAAATTTTTGCATGGACAGTGTATTGTCAAGGACAACGCCAAGGTTCCTGACTGACCTGGGAAGAGGGATGGATGTACCGCCAAGTTTGATTGTGTCAATTGTGATGGAAGACAGTTTTTGTTTAGTTCCTATGATCATTGCTTCAGTTTTGTCTGCGTTCAATTGTAAATTACTTAGTCATCCAGTTTTGAATGTCCAGGAAGCAGTTGGATGTTTCTTGCAAGAACGACAACAATTTTTCAGGGTCATCAGCATAAGAATGATGACTGATATTGTGGCGGTTGATAATTTCAGCGAGAGGAGCAATGTACAGTGTGAAGAGCACTGGGCCTAAAACAGATCCCTGTGGGACTCAGTGTTCGATTTTAACGGGTTCAGATTGGAAATGATCAACAATGACAGACTGGAATCGATCAGTGAGATAAGATTTTAACCAGTTTAGAACAGTGCCATTGATACCAAATGTAAAATGAAGACGGGGAAAGAAAGATTGAATGGTCTATCGTGTCAAAGGCGGCTGACAAGTCGAAAGAGTGAGAAGGGAAATTATTCCTGAGTCGGACGCTATCAGTAGATTGTTCAGAATGTGGAGGAGAGTGGTTTCGGTGCTGTGGTCAGCACGATAGGCAGACTGAAATGGGTGGATGAGATTGTTGAAACAAAGGTGGTGGTTGAGCTGCTTGAGGACAGCTTTTTCAAGGAGTTTGGACATGAATGGAAGATTAGAAAACTGGTTGATAGTTTTTCAAAATGTTCGCGTCAAGGTTGGGTTTCTTCAGAAGAGGCCGGACGATTGCAGTTTTGAAAGTGGATGGAAATGTTCCACAGTTTGACCTTCAGTGGAACCGAAAAGTAGTGTTTCAACATGTCAGATGACGTTTGTTAACTTTTTCTTATCAGACTCTGCAAATTCAGGTTTCTCACACAATAACAATGAATATGGTTTATGAATGATGAGGTCTATTAACCTGTTTCTTTTCTTCATATTATATTATTGTGGATGTTATTGTGTTGAAAGTTTGTGATGTTGTCAGCTTCATTCAGCCATGGGTCTCTGGCTCTGAAATTATTTTCAAGTTTCACCTGGTCACTTGTAATTTGAGCACACCTGGTACATGAGTGCATTTTATTCTAGGCTTTGTCTTTAATTTTTCTTTTATTCAAGAGGTGTACCCTATGTACAGGATGCCTGATAGATAAAAACAAAATTAGGGTAAATGCCTCTTACATACAAGGATGTAACAAGTATTTTCTGTATTTGTCTGTATGGATAGTCCTGCAGATTCACATTTCTTTCAAGTTCACATCTGGCACACTGACCAGTCAGTGATAGATTTTGATGACAGTGATTTGGTTACATTATGCAAGCATGTGCTGCATATTTGAAAACAACTGATAACACCATCAGAAGTGTTTTTACCAGTTAATTCCAAAGTTGCATTTGTTCTCTTTTCAGGAAGTTCAGTTCATTAATACATAAACAGGCTATGAATTCAATGGTATATAGCACATGCACATAATCATTAGTGAAACAACACAGTGCCCAAATCTGGTTCATTTTGGTCATGGAGCCTTGAAAGTAAATAAATTAAAACTGGTTCAGTGCTTGTACTTTTTGCAGATTATCCACCTTGAGCCATTGCCAGTCAGACTGCAGCCCACAGATCCTCAATCGTGTTCTGGAGATGGATAGGCTGCGCAGAGCAAGGACATCACCATCAGCTGCAGCAAACTGAGAAATCTGTTCTCCAGATGAAGATTTTTTAAATGTATATATTTTTTTTATTTAATGAAATAACAATTCTATTCCAGCAACAGTAAACTGAGGTATCTGTTCAGCAGATGGAGTGTTTTTCTCTCTTCCCCACCCCATTTAAAAAAAAAAAAAAGAAAAAAAAAAAGCATTATAAAGCTTTTGACCAACTTATTCATTTATACTTTTATTTTTGTTTCGTTGGAAATGTGTTTGTGGCAGACTTCATGTTGGTACATGTCAGTGTGTAAAATATGTTTGTGGCAGACTTCATGTTGGTACATGTCAGTGTGTAAAATATGTTTGTGGCAGACTTCATGTTGGTACACGTCAGTGTATAACACTGCTTGATGTGCATCATGTAAGAAGTAAAGAACTATTTAGAAACTAAATATATATTTCATTGTGCAAGTTCTTTTGTGCAGATATATTTCAAGTGGTTCAATCAATGAATGCTTGTTCTTTTTTCCCCCTGACTGTATACTTCCTACTCATTGATGTCTTGAAATTATGTCTCTCCAACAAAGTTCCATCCAAGTTATTAATTTCTTGAGTGCCAACGACATATACAGGGGTGTGCGAGCTTTGCAGAAACATGTAAATGGGTTTCATTTAAAAAGATGCGTCTCACAGGCTGTTCCGAGATCAGTGCAAATTCTGGAAGAAAATAGGGGAGGGGTTGAGACTTAGATGTTATGGTGAAAATGGCTGTTTAAGAATTTGGTATGCGTAAGGGGTACCACCAAATGACAATCATCAACCAATTTACATAAAAAAAAAATCACAAAAAACAATGGCAGCTCACACATGCTCACCCCCACCCTCACACACACACACACACACACTAACATGCCTGCACACATACCTTTCACATAAAATTACTCCAAAACAAAAAAATAAGACCACCACAAACATTGTGCAATCATCCCTGTTTATTTAATACAGAGAGAGAAAGGCAGTAAAATGTCAATAAGAATAACGACACTAAAAACTATAAACCATCATGTCAAAAATGACAGTAATCATAATATTTCAGTAAAAAGAAATAAACAAATGAAATAATTGAGCTCTCTCAAATGATTTCACACATAATTTCTTACAGTTCATCTTCCATAGACCTGATTCTTTTTTGGTGTTGCTTAATCAAAAAAAAAAATTTCTTCTTTGTTCGAAAGCTGCAACTCCCACGTTGACTCGTATGTACATGAGTGGACTTTTATGTGTATGACCATTTTTACCCCGCCATGTAGGCAGCCATTCTCCATTTTCGGGGATATAAAAAAAACAAAGAAATACTATCCATGACATAAATCCTTCACACTCTCTCTCTCACACACACACAAACCCTCCTGCCCCCACACTCCCAACCTCCCCAAAACCCACATCTGTTACAGTGCTCTCATTCCTGACTGCTCTAGCTATCATATCTTTTCAGAAATAAGAGCAATAAATAACAACAACAAATTAAAATAATAATATAGTAAAATCTCCATCCACATGGTATACAACTATCTCAATTCTGTCCAAATGCATGCAATAGACACTGAAATGAATAACAAGATAAACAGCCATTGGTAACACAGTTGATACACTATCATAACTAAACGAATAACGAAATAAACAAAAATAAATAAGATTTGAAAGTAAAACGAATGAATAATATTTAGTGAAAAAGCATATGCATTCAAGCAGTCATATTTTGAAGACAGAGATCTATTGGTTCATTTATAGTAAGTAAAAAAAAAAACACACAACCAAACACTCCTGTACTACTGTTAATAATACAACAGTTGTTTGTAATGAATGATCCATAAAGAGCCGTTTTTCTTTACTTTAAAAGTATATCCAGTCATGAAAACACATTGTAACATGCATCCTCCACAGACAAATACACAAATTCTTCCTCTTCTTACCCCATCCCCTCTCCATTCTCACAGGTGGGGGTGCAGGCAGAAGAAAGACAGACCAACAACCCCTACTAGCAATGGCAAGATCATACAACTTTGTGTGTAACTTATAAGACACAGAATTAAAGTAAAATACATAAGAAAAAGTATAGTGTTCCTACCTCCAACCCCTGGAAATACTGATACTATCTGGATCACAGCATTATTTCTGCATGTTATTTCTGCATGTTCATGACTGACAGATGAAGCCACTAGAGTCTTCTGCTGCTTGGAAATTCTACACTTGGCAGTTCTTAATCTTCATCCCAAAGGAAGTAACCCAAACTGATAATGCAGGGAATGAGAGTCATCTGCCATGATTCTGTTCACCTTTCCTTTCAACCTGTTCTTGACCAGTTCATCTCGGCTCAGCAGCTAACACCAATAATTTTGGCAGCCTGTCTAACCACTCTGTCAAGTCTGTGTGATGTATCTGTCATCTGCAGTACAGCCAAACCACCAGCACATTCTCCATACTCAAAAAACAAGCATGTCACCTCTGGGTCTTCAGTGGGACTTGCTGACAACTTTGTCTATGTGACTAGTCCAAGACAGGTTGGCACTGACAACAGAACCTTAGTACTTGTATTCCTCTACATGGTCTGCCGCCCACCCCCCCAGTCAGAACAGGTGCTGGGTCTGGTCTATTCTTTTTAAAGTCAGACCATCTCCTTGGTTTCGTCTACTTTCAGTTCCAAGCTGTTCCTGTCGCACCACTCAACCAAGTGTTTGACATCCTTTTGGTTCTCTGTATCATAATTTTCAGCGAGTCCAACAAGAGCTGTGTTATCTGCAAACTTAACCAGCTTGTTCTCTTCACCAGAGGCAGTGCAGTCATTGGCATATGACGTGAAGAGTGTAGGTCAGAGACAGCAGCCTTGTAGTGTTCCAGTGTTGTTGATCAGGATGTCTGATGTAACCCCTTCTGCTACTACTGTTTTTAAGGGTAGGTGCAAGATATGATCATGCTTCCATAACTCACCGCCAAACTTGGACATGGTTGTGGGATCTTTGACATGTGAATTTAATGTTCTGCATATTATATATTGGGTGTCCCCCAAAAAGTGAACTGCTTTTTGACAAGTATTTTCTCAGTGATAGAGAAACCAAATTCATTGAACATTTTCACACAGTAACCTTAGGGTATCATCAACAAGTCTGCAAAATATCTGAAAGTTTGGACGCAAATTATGCGAGTATCGTCAAATTCAAAACAGCATGTCAAAAATCCAATATCAGATGAAAAAGGAAATTTTCTATCTAAAATTACGTTTAAATAACATACTTACCGTGACCCAACTAGTGCAGACTCCGGCAGGGGTCTGACATTCCTGTCCTGTGCAAACTATCCGCCCATGCGGAGCAGACGAAACTACGGCCGATAACCTCCCGGAAGTAGGTAACCTCCCCTTTGTCCCGCTGGTTATCGCCCTCTTTTGACGGCAATATGCCATCACCAGCGCAGCAAGCAGGAAGAACAGGAAGCGGGGAGGACGGGAGGGTCTTAAATTTGGGTCACGGTAAGTATGTTATTTAAACGTAATTTTAGATAGAAAATTTCCTTTTAATTACACATACTTAACCGTGACCCAACTAGTGCAGAATAGCACGACAAGGTGGAGGGCTCGCCTGTTCTACTGTCTGTGAGCTGTGATGGTCTGTTGTGCAGCTACCACAGAAGCGATGGCTCTTGCGCCATCAACCCGCATGCGTGCGACATCTCTCTGGTAGAAGTCGATGAGCCATTATCCCTTAGGCAATAGGTGTCCCTCAAGTAGAATTTGACGAAAGTAGAGTGTACTGTGTCGCCTAAGGACATTAGTGCGGGTAAAGAAGATAGAGGTCCACAGCTGTATTGTGGGGGAGGTCTGTGGACCACAGCTGAGCAGATGAGCGCGGATGAGCGTCAATGCAAGGAGGTGCGCATGTGGTTTGATCTGATGATTCCACAACGGATGTGGGCCGATAGTGGAAGTGGTTTTTGTGTTTGAAGGAAACTGTGGCACGAGACAGAGGTAGGTCACCGTGTTGGGCCTGCCTCAGGCATGACAGCCAGATCTGTGGAGCTCCTCCATGCGAGCTGACAGGCGATGGGCACTCCCCCGCCCCTGGCCCCCCCCCCCCTTTTTTGACGTTGTCAAAAAATGACAGCACTGGTATGTTGCCTATGCATAGGATGGCAGACATTTGGCAACAAAAGACTTGATGTCCCTGGTGTCTCTGGGACAGGGTTGTGTAATTGCCCAGGTAGGTACCATCACGAAGGGGCATACGGAAGGCTTGGTGGCTTCTCTGCCTGAGTGTGGCCTGTTGGAGTAACCTGCAGAAGGTTGTCCGCAGTCAATGGCTGGGTTGGATCAGGCTGTGGAAGTGCATTTCATGTGCCCACAGGTCACTGAGTCTCATTCAGTGATGGAATTCCCAAATGGAAGAGGGTTTCCATGGGGAAAATTTTTGCTGAAGGTTTTTTTCGTGAGAAAGGGGACCGGATCCATGACAGGCCTCTGGCTGTGTGTGGTGCGCACTGAGTCTGGGATGGAGCGGGGCGGGGCAGGGAGGTAAGTGGCTCAAGATGTGTTGTACTGGCTATTGACATCAAGGCACTGATCTGACATACGTTTTTAGTATGGCCAGTGGTTTCTTAATTGCAAAGGGACATCATTTGCAGCTTAGTCTTTCATGAATGACTATGTCTCTCAGACTAGAAGTCAAATTGCACTGGGACTTAGTGCTGTAGCCTTAGGCCTAAGTAGCCTTTGGGAACCTTCCCAATTATGAGTCCTAAGGCCCTCTTGATTGAGGGACCGGGGATGCAACTTGGGCAAAACACTCTCTACTATAAATTGTATAATCGAATTCCAGCCCGAATAGACTGGACAGCAGATGCCTCCTCTGCTGTTCTGATGGAGACTGTCGTACTCGACTGATTATCATATACTGTTCCTAGGAGGACACCAATCAGCATGGGTAAACCAGGAAACAGCTGCCGTGTGCTTCAGGGACGAAGGTGTTCACCATGCAGATTATGTTGCAATGTAAGGAAGCCGGAAAGAGTTGACGGGGTCTTGTGGTGCAACCGTGTGTCAGAAAGACATGGTGCTTGCTTCCGAAGTGACAACAAAGTCATCCTCTGACAGTCCCTTGACCGAAGGCTGGGGCTCCATGATGGGATAGCCTGCCTAGGCTAGCAACCTCTGGAAGTGTCTCATTGGAAAGACAGTGCTTGAGGAGGAATGGCCATCTGTAACCACAGCAGTGGTTGTGTGTAGAGGCCGAAAGGATCGGGCAGGGAAGACTAAGTGCAGAAAGTGCTTTCGAACGCCAATTGTTTGAGACGTTGATGCTGGATTTGTGTTGGGGTGAACTGATGTGCTTGAATGCGGCATCTGCCGTGCTGGTATGAGTGGGCAGAAAGGTACACCCCTGTGGCTAATGGACGGTTCGTTGTGCTTTGTGGGACGCATCCGTCCTCGTCAATATGCCTTTCTCCCAAATGTAGAGGAAAACAATTATGACCCAGGCCTTCTGCTACTAGAGAGGAGTAGAAGAGATGGGCTGAGGGTGATTGTCTCCTGCCCAGTGGGCAGTTTTTGGGTCCGCTGAAACTTGTAAGGCAAGATAGACACCTCTTCATGGGAAGGCTGGCTAGGATGTAGGGCCTGTGTGGAGCTTTTGTCACAATCACAGTGGTGCAAACCAAGGGTTGTTGTAGGCAAGGGGAGAAAGAAGGGATGCCTTACAAACTTGGAAGGAATGAAAGGCATGTGTGTCCAGAGTGGCACCTCTAAGTTGGACTGCCTCACCCTTCCTTGTGCATCTCCAGCCTTATGGGTGATTGTTGCAGGCAAATGAGTTGGGTTGCCTTGTCCGTCCTTGCACCAAGAGAGGCATTCTTAGCCCTGTGGGTGTGAAGGGGGTATGTGTGGATCCCTAAGGACCAGCCACTATTGAAATGTGAAGGAGCATACATTCAGGCGTGAATGAGGCTATTATTATTTTATTGTATTTTTGTGAGTGCAGTCGTCCTCCAAAAGCAAGGTAGGGATGAATTTCTGAAAATGAATACATATATGTGCCAAGGGAATAAAAACTTCCATCAGCTCAAGTGATGTCAGAAGTATGCCAATGACAAGAGATCGAGACACAAGAAATAAGCAGCTGTATAAGCATACGTGTAGCGTGCACCGATATACCCAAGTAAGTGGGTAAGTGTGCATAATCATCAATGGAAAGGAATCTGTCCATGCACCTACATATGAGATGTACATACGCATATGAATAAAGTGCCAGTACGTAGAGGCAGAGAGTTCTGGGCATTGTGAACAGAAGGCCGCAAATGCAAGTGTGCCTATATTGCTATGTAGGGAATCTCAATGAACAGATGTCAATGAATTGAGATAGAAATATAATTGTACATGTTAATATGAAAGTCGTCTGAACCTATCCCATAAGCACATACACATGTGTATACCGATGGATAAGTACGCATCTATACGTGAAAGCAGAAATGCGTATGAATGTAGCAATATATCTCATATATATGTATATATGTGTGTGTATATATATATACATATATATAGATTTTTTTTTTTTTTTTTTTTTTTTTTTTAATATGTATAGATTTTTCTATATATATTTCGTGATTGTTGCTTGTGATAATAAATCAAATGGATAGAAGGGGAAATATTGTGATGCATTTCCTGTGGCCAATAGCCTGAGAAACAGCAAGAAAAGTGCAGTTGCTATGCAAAGATGTGTAAAGTCCCTGACTGGGCATGAGGACCCAATGAGAAACCGAAAGAAAACATCGTTGGTGGACAGCACGGGGGGCAGGAGTGATGTGCTGTGTCGGCGAAACTAACCACAGCTTCGAGCGCCTAGGTTACAAATGTGGAGTTGCCTCCCTTGGCGCCGAAAATCATCGAAAAGGAATGTGTCTTTAGAGCACATATCCCCCTTGTGCGACGTGTCCTCGCTGAACAGGGAGGAGTGTCATGTTGTGTGTGAGAGTCCGTGGTTCGATGCCACCGTAACCGACACAGGTGAAAACGAGCGCAAGGGGAATAATTATAATGTCCCTTAGTGCCGTGGGCATCCCAACCCGAATCGGTTGCCATCGGACGCGAGACGGTCAGGGCATGTGGCAAGACGGTGCCGTAATCGAGTGTTATGGGCGTCGTGGGCGAGGGGGTGACAAGTCCGTCGGCTTGCCGTGGGATGTGCATCCCCCTGTTGCTGAACGGCAGTCCAATCTCGCGAACAGCTCCTGCGAGAGGACCGGCGTTCAGTTGTCAGTTGTGTGTTGACGGATAAAGTGATAGACAAGATCGGCCCGAGCACTGCCGAGAGGCAGGATCGAGTTATTAATACATGTAAGAATTATCTTGATATTCATTGTGAAAACTTTAAATACAAAACTCGTTTACATATTTTCTGATTTATCAAGCACTGCGCACTCAATGTTGAAAAATGCAACAGACATACGTGGGGACTCTCTTTTTCTTCCCTACTTCAAGCGGGTAAAAGGCCTTGTCAGGCTTGCACGCCTTGATATTGATATATGGTATGATATAAGAGGTACTCCAACGTGGAAGTGCCAATATTAGTCTGGGAAACAGCAGAGTTAGGCAATGGGGCAGAAGAATCCAACACTGCCTAAGTTCCAATGGGGCGTGCACGTACCTGCTCTGTGGGCGCAAGGCGCGGCACCAGAAGGCAGAGTGGTGCATAATTGCTGCAGCAAGTTTAGCGATGAGTTGCTGATTGTTTGGTTGAGTAGCTTGCTGAGACACCATTAGTGGATGGGAAACAGCAGCACTCGGAGGTGTGGCAGATGGGGTCATCGCCGCATAGCTTGGTAGGACCGTGCACACACTCGCACTGAAGGCGAGGAGCAGTGCCGGTGCAAGGGAAATAACTGCGGCGGTCACCGGCAAGGGTGCCGAAGCAGGGGTTGCCTCCCTTGGATCGGGTGATCCGGACAAGGGGGGGGGTGCACGCGTATGGGCAAGCGTGTCCCCTAGTGGTCCACCTTCCTCCCTACACCAGGGGAGGGCATCCCTACACGCCTCGGTCGCTATTGGATCCGAGACGGTCGAGGCAAGCCGCGTGGGGGGTCGCGTGATCCGATGTCACGGCCGCCACCACGGACGCATCGCACATAGGGCCCAGTCTAACGTGCGGATCCAAGACAAGCTGCCTTCCTTTTTTTTTTTTTTTTTTTTTTTTTTCCCAAGGGATTGTGGCCATTCCATTGGTGCAACTGTGGGTATGGTAAAGAGATAGAGGAGATCGACTCGTACACTGCCGACTGGCAGGGCCGAGAAAACGCGGATCGCGTCGAGTGAGTTCGCGGATCGATAAAAATGACATGAAAGGTAACACTGACCTGAGTGTGTGACCACAAACCTCTAGAAGTCATCAGAGGAGGTGGCGGAGGTCTGGAGTCGACCGGAGGGAGCGGAGGAAGTGGAGAAGGCGGCGGGTTGGCGTTGTTTAGAGGGCCAGGAGTAGAGGGCCCAGAGTGTCGGCGAATCGATTGCGATCGCGCTTTAATTTTAGCACGATTCCCCAATCGAGCTACATAATTATGTGACCTGGTTGGAGACATAATTTGACCACAAACAAGAACGCCAGAGAATCGACAGACAGACAGAAAATACGAAAAAACTTAGCCGTATGAAGAGCACAGGTACAGGAGTCATGATGGCTGCCGGAAAAAGAGGGCGATAACCAGCGGGACAAAGGGGAGGTTACCTACTTCCGGGAGGTTATCGGCCGTAGTTTCGTCTGCTCCGCATGGGCGGATAGTTTGCACAGGACAGGAATGTCAGACCCCTGCCGGAGTCTGCACTAGTTGGGTCACGGTTAAGTATGTGTAATTAAACTCACTTATTTCAGTTTATGCTCAATGTAGCCTCCATCTTCCTCCCCAACTGAGCAAAGCCGTTTCTTCCAAGCAGAAATGCTTTTACGTATTTCTTCCACCGATATTTCCTCCCATGACAATTATCCTGTCCTTTAACGCCTGCTCAGTCAATTTGTCCCTCACTCCCTGGTAAACTTTCTCCTTCAGAGAGTCCTGTATGGCATAATCCATTGGGTTACAGTCAGGACTCTGTGGTAGCCATTCATCCTTCTTGATGAATTCTGGAGTAGCCTCCTCCAGATGGGCCTGGGTTACCCTACTTGTGTGTGAAGGAGCCCCATCTTGCTGAAACACGCAGTTGTTTCTAGGATAAAGACGCCTGTAATCCAGGAGAAGATTGTCATCCAATAACTGAATGTAGCTTTCACTATTAACCTTGGCTCTTTCAGTGTCAATAAAATGAATGTTTTTCCTTTCCAGGATACTCAATTATCTTTTTTGAAAATCAAGAAGTCTCATGATATAGGCGAGATGGCTGAATTTCTTGTTTCCGTTTCCCATGAATGCGATTTTTAGCTATCTTTAACATAAAGTCTTTCTTGTCTGTGAAAATGATCCTTTTCACATCAGTGGCCAAGTAGCTGTCGTTCAAGTTACACCAGCAAGTTTTTCTTTTCCGTCTAACATTTTGGTCCCTCCTTAATACCCATATCCTCTTGAAGGGCTTCAGCTCCAGTTTTTTCGCCATTCTTTGCACAGAAGACTTGCTCACTTGTAAATTGCTTGCAACTTCTCAAAGAGATGTGTGGGTCCCTGGGTTCTCCTCCTGGGATTGAATTAGTTCCTCAACATGGTCCTTGTTCTCCTCCGAACATGCAGTCTTGGGTCTCCCACTGCCAGTTTTACATGCTACTGACCCTGTAGTGTGTATTTTAGCGATAAGTCTATTTACAGTGACATGACTCCACCCCTTGCCTGGAAATTCCTTTACGAGCCTTCTTCCACCCCAGCCTTTCTCCTTGAAACAGTTTTCAATGGTAACCTTATCACTTTCACTCAAAGCATGGTTGATCCTTCCAGACTGAAACTTTGGACAGAACTGCTTTTGGATATAGACAATAAAAAAAAATCAAAAAAAATCAATAGACTTGACACCCAGACAGGCTGTTTTTAGACTGACACTGATTGAAAGACCTGGCAACTGGCATGAACATAATGAAGGTCACATTGCACAGCTCTGATGCTGGATTTTTTGACATGCGGTTTTGAATTTGATAATACTCGCATAATTTGCTTCTGAACTTTTAGATATTTTGCAGACTTGTTGATGATACCCAAAGGTTACTGTGTGAAAAATTTCAATGAATTCGGTTTCTCTATCACTGAGAAAATACTTGTCAAAAAGCGGTTCACTTTTGGGGGGACACCCGATATACTGCATGCACAGAAACACCAGCTGGTCTACTCATATCTTTTATCTGAAAGGAACAATTTCCATCCTTGAATGATCTATCAATCCAGTAAGAGAATGTTGCTTTCAAAATCACAACATCCAGCTTGACAAAGGAAGTCAAAGCAGTGACATACAGCATCCATTGGCCGACATCCATGTGTGTATAAATCAACTTGCCATAATTCTGAGCGACTGTTATGAACCTCCTACAAAACATTGAAAGTGGGATGGGGAGACCAGAGTGGCATGAGACAATGCACAACAACCAAATCAAAAAGGTTAGATGGATGTTCTGCTGTTGACATGCAGGTGTTAATGGAAATGAGCAAGCTGACTGGCTTGCCAGTTGCATACCAAAAAGCGGCCTACATGAGAGGAGGTCTGAAGCCTAACAAAAAGTAAAACTGTACCTGAAAAACCAGGCTCAAGGCCATCGCATCAATTGCCTCAAAGAAAGAATGATAGAGCGAGCAGCCATAAGTCTGACCTGAAAGGAAGAGCGTGAGCCATTACAAAACGAATATTGGCATCTCCAAACCACCTCCTTCAAAACAGAGCAGTGTTTCTGGGCCTTCCCAAGCACAGTAGACTGAAGAACATGCTATTTATGTTCATGGCCTCAGACAGGTTGTTGGAAGTTACTGTGACTGCAGTGACAATTCTAGAAGTGTGTGAATTGTGGGAGCTAGGGGCAAGTGATGCTGTGTAAATGTATGCATTGCCTCACTTGTGGGATCAATGTAATATGTTCGTGTGTGTGTGTGTGTGTGTATACTGTATGTGTATGCATATATCAAATCCCACTATATGTATGCCACTGAGAATGAGGATGTATGTGTGCATGTGAATGTATTTGTATGTGTGGAGATGGAAAATCGGGTCTGGGAATGTTTGTGTGTCAGTGTAGGGTTGGGCCTTAGTGTCTGCAAACTGTTGCACAAGCATTATGTATAATTGTGTGTGTGTGTGTGTGTGTGTGTACATTTGCATACTTGTGTCAGTTTGCATGTGTGTATGGGTGTAAACAAGTTTGCTGAATGTGGTCCATTTTTCAGTATCATTTCAATCATTTGCCTTTCATTTCATATATCTTTTTCCCCCCCCAGTGTATTGACTTATTTGTTTATGCTGTTTATTTCATTCAGTTTCATGTTAATGTTTTACACCCAGCTAGGGCTGTCTTGGAAGGCTGGACCAGCGCATTGCCAATGGGTTATTTATAGTTAGGCATCTGTTCTTTTATTTCATACTTTTTTTTAAAAGCAGATGTGGCGTAGCATTTGTGGATCTGTCTGCACGGTTTGACACCTTGAAACTGAAACTGAGTCTATCAGATATTGACAGGTTTCAAGTTGCTGAACCTTGGAGCAGACCTAACCACTCAGTTATGGCAGTTATAAAATGGAAAGTGGAACCAGTGACAACTGCAAATGAAAAGAAATAATCAGTTTTAGGAAAGTTTGGATGGATCCTGAAAATATAGGATCAGAAAAAGCCAAATGCCACTGAAGTGACTCAACAGCAGTTCAGGGTCTCCTAGAGCAGAACAAACAAACAAAAAAAAAAAACCCCTCTCCAGATGGATCTGTTGCTTGGTTGTGGAATTAAAGCTGTTTGAATTTTTTAAGCTGTGACTTCAAGGCCTCTAAAGCTGGCAATCTTCAACCTTCAATTTGGAATGTCAGCCATCATCATTGACTATTGTTGACCTGTGTGCACAGAGGCGTATGATAAAACATAAAAAATAGGTCTATTTGGGACAACAAAAGGATAGAAGAGGGTCTAAAGCAGCCTCAGCACCCCAACCACACACCCCTGAGTTCAGCTCCAGGGCAGCATGTTGGTGTTGCGGCAGGCAAAAAAAAAAGAAAAAGAAAAAAAAGGGTGGGCTGGTAGGGGAGGGGTGTGGGGGTGCCAGGGGTGGGTGAGTTGGGGGGGACCCAACTAGCCTAACCTGGTATCTTGACAGGCTTATCTGGTAACCAATCGTAGCGACCCCCAGGTCAAGACCTGGACTGGCACAACCCTATCCTTCATTTTCCGCAGGGATAGTTGGGGAGCCGGAGGGGTCTGAGCTGGGATTTTGATGAGCTCCCTCTTGAATGATACTAAGGAGGGAACCTCTACTGCTGTTGCAGGCAGGGAGTTCCAGGCAGGAATGGTTGACGGGAAGAAACTGAACTTGTATGGGTCAGAGGAGGAGCCGAGGTGTGCAAACTGGTGTTGGTGATTTGATCTTGTTTTGGTGGATCCTTTCTTGAGAAATTTGTCTGGAGGGATGTCCACAGTGCCATATACAATCTTGTGCATGAAAGTTAACCTCTGCCCGTTTTGTCGTGATTCAAGGGGTTCCCATCCTAGTTCTTGCAGCATGGATGTTACGCTGCTGGTCCAATTTTAGTCATTGTATACATAATGTTCTGTTCTTGTTTGCACCATTTCAATCTTTTCCTTTTGGCCTACTTTGTACAGGCTGCAAACTGATGAGCAATACTCCAGGTGTGGGCGTACAAGGGTTAGGTAAGCATTGGTTTAGGTGGTTTTGCTGGATGTCTCCAGGTTTCTTTTCAGAAAGCCTACCATGCTGTTGGCCTTGTTGGTGACTCTTGTTACATGATCTTTCCAGTTGATGTCACTTCTTATGTCGACACCGAGATATTTCAAGCTGTTGACAAGATTGAGAGTGTGTCCTTTTAGTTTGTAGTTGAAGTTGATGGGGTTTCTCGATGTTGAACAGGTGAGGACATTACATTTTTCGGGTTGAAATTCCATCCCCCAATGCTGCTCCCAATTGGACAGTGTGTTAAGGTCTTGTTGGAGCATCTTGCAGTCTTGGATAGTCTTTATGGTGGAGTAGACTATACAGTCATCAGCAAACAATCTAATGTTGGCCTTGATGTTCTGAGACAGGTCATTGATGAAAATAAGAAATAGGATGGGTCCAAGAACTGTCCCTTGTGGGACTCTGCTGTTGACAGGTGCTGGCTCAGATTTTTCGCCGTCAACTAAGACGATCTGGGTGCGATAGGAAAGAAAGGCCTTGATCCAGCCCAACGTTGATCCTTGTACACCAGCTTATGGAGGAGGCGTTTGTGAGGGACCTTGTCAAAGGCTTTGGAAAAGTCCAGGATTACAATATCCGTCTGTTGTTTGCTGTCCTGGTTTTTGGTGACGTTGTGGAATAATGTTAACAGTTGGGTTTCGCAACTCCTTCTGGCTCTAAACCCATGCTGGGAGTTGTCAAGAATTTCATGTTGGTTCAGATGGCGCATGATGTTACATGCGATGATGTGTTCTTGCATCTTACAGCAGATGCTGGTGAGGGACACCGGTCTGTTGTTGGCAGCAGAATTACGGTTGCCCTTCTTGAATACTGCCGTCACATTCGCCCTTTTCCAGTTGTCTAGTACACATCCATCTGCCAATGATTTAATGAAAATGGTAGAAAGCAGGGGTGTGATCTCATTTGCGCAATCTTTCAACACTTTTGATGGGATTTCATCTGGTCCCGCTGCTTTATATGGGTTGATGTTCTTCAGCAGTTTGCTTACCCCTTCCTCATCGATCATGATCTCGGCCATTGCAGGGGAGGGTGTTCCCGATGGAGTTGGGATGCTGCTGTTATTTTCTCTTGTGAAGACTGACTTGTATTGATGGTTTAATATGTTGGCCTTTTCTTTTGGGGATGCATATAATCTTCCATGATCTTGAAATGGAGACACCCCTGTACTGTCACGTCTGAGAGATTTTATGTTGCTCCAGAATAATTTCTGGTTGCTTCTCCCCATAACTGCTCATCGTCACTTTTTGGAGAATTGATAATATTGTTGATAAAAGTCCAGTAGGCGTGCTACTGTTCATGCTGTACTTTGCTCTTCATATGAAGGTATTGTTGTATTACTGAGGGGTCGGATGAGGTTTTGCTCTTGTTGAATTTCTTGGGAAGCCTTCTCTTCATTGATTTGATGCGAGGGTTGGTCCATGGTTTATGGGTAAATCTGTTTCGAGGGGATATGTTCATCCATGGCAAGCATTAAGAAAAAGAAAGCTGCACAAACACAGTAGACAATATTGTAAAGAGGGCACAAGAGTGGCAAGCATGTTGTCAGTTGACTAACACCCACACAACCGTGGCCAGCAAAACATGTTAATGGCGGGTGCATGAACAAACCAGTGGAAGCAGCTTGTCAGACAGCACATGCCGTTGAAGCCAATCAGAGAACAGAAGGCTGAAGATGTGTTGTAAGTGTGCTGATTCATGTTTTATATTTGACTTATGAACAGCTCAGCTAGATACGTAGAAACAGGACATATCGTCACCAGCACTTAGATGCAAATATTTATGTAGCTTTTTTTGTAGGCCCATGCATTAATTCATACACTGATACCTCATTTTGTGATGTTCTGGAATCAAAGACCCAAACATTTAATGATTTATGCAGAAACTTGTCTTTAATCCCCAAACCAAGAAAATGAATCATTTTGTGCAGACCATCTTCTTTGTTCTTTACTCATTTTGGACACACACACACACACAAACACACACCCTCATATTTCAAGATCCAAGAATATTGGAGCTTGAAAAAACAAACAACAAAACATGCCTGAAAAAATTTAATTCTATATCAAAAATTAATAAACCGGTGACATGGGGGATAAACAGTTGTAACACATACCATGAAATGCTCTTCTGTTGTTTAGCTTTCAAGTTCATGTGAACAAGAACATGGCAAAACCACAGTTAACATCCTTTTCAACAAATCATGCATTCATACACATATATTCATAATTTAGCGTAAGTCGCACGTTAGCATCCTAATTCATATTGAGTAAATTCAATCTAAACTGTTTACACACACACACTGCCCGGCTCACCGACACGCCCTCTCTCTTTGGTGTGCAAACCATGGACTCATAAATATTTGTTCGTGTGTACAGATGACCGCCGGCTCAAGTGGACTACCCTGAAGCACCGATCAGGGAGAGTAATAGTCATGGTCGTCTGTGATTTTGACCCGAAATGCAGATGCCGCCGAGAGTCGGATAGCTCAGTGGATTTATCACGCCACTAAAAGCGGAAGCGGAAATGATTAATCCGGGAGCAGATAGCAATGGCGTAACACAGCTGGAGAATAAGCAGTTGTCACCAGTAATCTGTGTTCATAGTTCCGAGGATAGAAAGAATGTGATGGTGAGACCTGCAGTTATTTGACAAGGGGATGTCCATGGTCTTCTAGCAAAATGTCTCGGCGAAGTGGAACGGAGATCATCGTCGACATTCTGTGTCGAGTACCCCCACTGCTCGTTCTCGACCGAATTTTCTGTTTCCAGTTTGAAGCCGAAGCAAGGGAAAATGTCTATGAAATGCTTTTATGGATTTTGATACTCACTGCATGTAAGTATGCATGTATCATTTTGTCAACATAATGGATGTGAAAAGTAGATGTTCAAAAGAACCACTAAACATGTCGAATACAATAATTCACCTCCTTAAGTTGAAGTCAACTGCTGTCTACTTCTGTATCCAGATAATTATTTGTTCTTTCAGTTTCGTTTTCATCAGATTAGAATCTTTTAATTTTCATTCGCCCAAGGGACGAAGACTACGAAGAGACATCATTTAATCACAAATATTTCTCATGGACATAGATCTTTCTCGGATCTTGTGCCGTACCTGATCAAGATTTCCTGTGGAGGGAAGATGACCACGAATGTCGTGTCCAGTCTGCTGAGATAAGAATAAGAATAGGAATAACTTTATTATCTCCAACTGGAGAAATTTGGTTAGGTGCATTATCACACATAGACAAGTAAACAACATGGGGACCATAACTGTAAAAGTCAACAACAGCTTTTACAAATATTAGGAAGACACAAATGTAAAAAATATCACATACACCGTTTAATTCATACATCCACACACTGCAGGTAATAACTAGTATTCTTAATGTAAAAACAGAAAGAATTAAGAAACATTATTTTAAATATAATTATAACCATAGCCTACTATATTGCACATTGATTATAATAAGATAAGAATAAAGATAAATTGCGGAAAACCACAACCAGATAAACAGCACACACCCGCACCCACCCACCACCCACCCACCCCACACACGCGGATTACTTGATTAAACAAGAGTAATAAACATATGTTCTCAAATAAAAGTTTTCCACATAGTCGCTTTTAAAACATTGCAATTGATTATTACATCGTAATTATTAACAGAAATATATTTAGAATATGGACGTTAGCATTAGACATATTCCATTGTACATTCATCCTGCATATTGCACATTACTCATCCTACATATTGCACATTCATAATAACCAATTGTCACGTTTTTAAGCTCAGTAAACACACACACACACACACACAACACACACACACACACCACACACACACAACTAGAACAAGGTACAACCTATCATGCACGGACTTTAACACGTTTCACATGAGAGTGCGCGCGCACGCATGTGCACTCACACACACACACACACACACACTTCTCAAGAATTTAAAAGGTGGATTGAAATTGGAATAAAAGTCTTCAGAGCTCTGGATTTCAACTTAAAAGTTCTGTAGCGTCGTCCTGATGGCAATAACTCATAATACTTTGCTAAAATATGGGTGTCGTCATTTGCTATCTGCCTGCTTTATTTAACTACTCGACTTTCATACAGCTCTTGCATACTAGCTTGTTTCACTCCCACAATTTTACTGCATACACTCATGACATCGTTCAAAACACGCTTACTCCTCACTCCCAAACTTCCATACCAGCACATAAATGAAACTGTGAGCATGGACTCGATACAACATCAATAGTAACTTTGAAGAATATTTGAATTGATACCAACATTTCTAAGCTTCTGTAAACAAAAAATTCTAGATTGACATTTCTTATGAATGGAATCAACAGTTCTGTCAAAAGTCACCTTATTGTCTAAGATGGTCCCTAAATATCTATATTCATTGACCCTCTCCACTGTTTGACCATCAATAACAAGGTTAGCTACAGGCAAGGGGTCTTGCCAAAAATCTATTAACATTTCTTTTGTTTTCAATATGTTGAGATCCAGATAGTTTCCCTCACACCAAGAACAAAACTTTTTAACCTTCGCCGGACGGTGTGGGTCCATGTGGACCCAGAAGGGTCTTTAAATGCCGATATCTCGTATATTTATAGATGTTTTTCAATGAAATTTTAGATATGCTCCAAACACACAAATCCCCACCTTGTCCTAAAATTTTGAAAATATGGGTCAAAATTTCAAAAAGTAATTAAAGGTGACATTTTAACTAGTCACTGATGACAGTGTGGGTCTGTGTGGACCCATGGCTCGCAAAGAGGGAAAACTGTGTTTACCCCTCCACAGACGGCCTGGGTCCGTGTGGACCCATGGCTCGCAAAGAAAGAAAACTGTGTTTACCCTTCCGCAAACGGTGTGGGTCCGTGTGGACCCATGGCTCGCAAAGAAGGAAAATTGTAACCCTTGGCTACAGAGGGCGACAATGGGGAGGTCTGTAGAACCCCTCTTTGCATGCTGGAGAGAGAAACTGAAACCGATACTGGCACTTCTGAAAGTAACAAGTTCTGATGAAGCGGTGGGTTTTTCCCACGTTCTCTCCTTGCTACGAGTATCTCTCATGGAGGCTGGACAGTCACTCTGATACCGTCATGGACAGACCCAACATTTTTGAAGCACTTGTCACCTGCGCTGACGTAGAGGAAGATCGTAATTTTGGTGAGTATATCAACATTTTGAGTTAGAATTTAAACCACTTGACTATTTATTAGGGGAAATAAAGTTGATGGGTCGGGGGTTTGGGGAGTGCAGAAATGGCTTGTATCTATGGTTTGTATCTGTCTCTGTCTCAGTTCAAGTTGCATCCCAAAGCTAGCCAAAACTAATCAATAACGTAAAAAGGCTTGAAGAATACAATCACAGAGGTGTACTCACGCAGTAGTTCATGCGTTCACAGGTGCCGATAGAGGAGTGGATAGGGGGATTAACGTATGTGCTTTATAAAAACCAATGAAACCCACTGTTTTGCTTTCCTATCCCCAGAAGATGATTTTGGTATGAATGCCTACTTTCACTTTCAATTGTTGTATGTGTGTATGTTTGCCTGTAGTCTACGTATGTGTCTGGGGAGACAAGGGGGGTGGAGGAGGGGGGGAGGGGGGGCTTTCCCTCTCTCTCTGTTTTGGTGCTCTAGTGTTTATGGGTTAATTGTTTACAAGTGCTTACATGAGTCTGCATTTTTGTTGCTTGCCATTTTTAGTTGCGAATGCTTACAATGTTGCCCGGGTTTTTTCGATGACAGGGTGTGTGTGTGTGTGTGTGTGTGTGTGTGTAAAACATAACTGCAAATTTATGGAATCATATCTGACTATATTGTACCTATCTCTTCTTTTTTTGGTTACCCCAGATGAGCAAAGAACACGGATTGCCAGTTCCCAGGACCACGAACAAGAAAGTGGCGATGACTAGTGACGAAGAATTTCTTCTACCAGAGCCTGATGCGGAGTCCCCTAGTGATGATGAACCAGATTTCGAAAAAGATAAGAAGTCTTTTCTCAGTCAGGTGAGGAGCAAGAAGTGCCACCAGATTCCAACACATATACAGCAAAGGACGGAACAAGATGGAGCAAAGTTCCAGTGACCGGAAAAAGAAAGAACATTTTCAAGCGTCCCCCTAGTCAGGTCCCTGGAACCCAAAACAATGGCCTGACAGTCGTAGGGACAGTCAGATCCAACAAAAGGTTTCTACCCTACCCTTTCAAAAGCAACAGAAACCTCCCACTTCACGGCAGTGAGTTTGCTTACAATAAGACTGTCACCCTTGTTAATTACCAGGGGAAGAGAAGGAAGAACACCGTTCTCCTCAGCTCAATGCATGACGAAGGGATGGTGAAGCCAGGGGCCCCCAAGCAGAAGCCTGAGATAGTTCTTTTTTAAAATGAGACAAAGGGGGCTGTAGACTCTCTGGATAAGCTTGCCCATGCTTATACCTCAAAAAGAATTTCCAAACGCTGGCCATTTGTCATGTTTGCCAACATCATTGATCTTGCTACAGTGGCTGCACGCTGTGTCTGGTCAATCAAATTTGAAGATGATTCTCTTGCAAAGAAAGATGCACGGAGTGCATTCATCCAATGCATCAGTAAAAGCCTGATGTTGCCACACATGAAGCGCCATCTCATGCACTCAAACATGCACCGGGGCACTCTTGATCTGATGAAACGTTCAATCAAGAGGATTGAGCTTGAGTCAGAAGGGCACAAAATGCCAAGAGCAAAAACGGTTAGGCAAGACAAGTCTGAGACAGTAAGATCAGGTGAAGCTGCCAGCACATTGCACAAGAGGCAAGCCAGTTCTGATCCTGGAACATCAAGTGAAGCTGCCCCCACACAGCGCAAGAAAGCACGCTGCTTTTTCTGCTCATGGAAGGCTGATCGAAAAGTGAGACAGAGGTGCCAGAAATGCAGTCAGCATGTTTGTCCCGACCACATGCAAATTCTTTACCCTTCCTGTGCGTGCTCAAAGTAAAAACGCTGAACTTGTCAGATCATGAGAATTCTAAAATACATACATGTTCTTCAGCTATACCAAATGCAGTAAAGATATGGTATTTGGCTCTTACACAATGTCATGACCTAACATGATTCTTGCTTGTTGAGTTCTTTTTTGTGTGTGTGTGTTTCTTACTACTGCTTGGTGTTCTTGATGTTTTGATCTTGCTTGTATTTTTATGTTTCTTTTTTCTTGCTGCTTGAAGCCTAATTGCATTAGAAATATAGTCTGCATTTCAGGTAACATTCCTTAGTGTCACACATACAGACATGCAACATATACACATACAGTTTACACACACACACACACACACACACACACACACACCAGGCATGCCTACCCCCAAATTTGCTTTTCAGGAACAACACACATTAGAATCAGGGACAGGGTTAAATTTTCAGGAACATCTCAGCAAACATACATCTGTCATCAGTCTGACTGATGTCGCAAAACACATACGCGTCTCTTTTCCTCCCCAGCTCTATGAACGGCTACTTCTCAGAGTGTTCCTTCCTGAAGATCTGTGTCATCATGCAGTCATGTCCAAGGCTGTGATTCAAGTCCCTCATATACACCTGTATTATTTATCTATTGCAGATTTCACATTAAATTGATATCATCACTATTAGTACTATTGATTTCAGTGTGGCCCAGCTGACCATCCAGGGCCAACTCAACTCCTGCCAGAAAACGAAATAATTTATTTTTAAGAGGTTTGGGAGGACCTCTCCTCTGTGTGTGTGTGTGTGTGTGTTTACAAGGAAAATGTACTTCTCACACAAGTTTGTACTGTACCGATATAACTGACCATCTGGTCTCTGCTGCTGTAGTGTCTGTTCCACTGACAGACTTGTGTGCTGGTTTGAGGAAAGAAATGGGGAAGGGGGATGACTGGAGGGAGGTGGGGGTGGGTATGCCACTGGTCATATCAATTTCAACAGTCAGGGATTCTCAGCCAGAGCAAGTGGTCACTGTCCTGGCTCAGTGCCAATTTTGCCACACTCATTGACTGTGTGGTTTTATCCACCCCCACCCCTCTCTCATCATTGGTGGCAGACTCAGAGAGAGCGGAGGGCAAGTATGCATATGGGAGGTGGTGTCTGGTTGTGGGAAACAAGAGGAGTGATGGATGTAGCCAAGTGAGGGGATCAGAATGAAAGGAGGAAAATTGAGGTCATGTTTGTGTTGACTAGATTTCACTTATGAATATAATTCCACAGAATGCTTATTTCTGGCTGTTTTCTTTTCTTTTTCTTTTTATCAGCACACAGGACCTTCACACTGAGATGAGGGGGGAGTGAGAGGTGAGAGGTGATAGGAGAGAGAGAGAATGAGAGAGAGAGAGAGAGAGAGATTGAGCAGTCAAAGTACAGGAGGGGAGGGGGGTAGTGAAGGGACCAGAATAGCACTGCAGTGATTTTGACAGCTCTGCCAGTGGTAGTGGAAGGGTGAGGTGGAGGTGGAGGAAGATTGGGGAGGGAGGAAGGTGGGCACAGCCATTCAGTACACTGCTCTCTTGGACTGACTACAGACAGGTCTCACTGGCCATCAATTAGATAACACGAACTCGTGGGCATTTTTCTTCCTCCTCCTTTTTTCTTCCAGAAAATGGACGTTCCGTTTTTGACCAAAACCGAAAATCAGTCTCAGGACCGCGGAAAAGAGTTGCACCCATGTTTCCATAAGTCTTAAAGAAGTGTCTTCGGCAGTGGTCAGAAAGCCATCTATGGGTACACTTGTACCCACTCAATACTTAGGGGAAAAATGTTATGGTCGGATTTTTTTTATTTTCCGGGACATGCAGCAAACATCCGTATTTCCGGGACACTGTTTCAATTCTACCAATTTTCCGGGACAAATACGGGCCCTCAGTAACGGTAGGCATGCCTGACACACACACACACACACACACACACACACTAACACACAAATTCTGCTGTGATGGAAGCATAAGCGCCACTGTCCGCCACTGTTGCAGGATGGAGCAGTATTTTGAGAACTTCGCCAAAATCGGATTAAAATAACCCTCTTTATAGATATGGGTCCACCTGGACCCACACCGTCTTCGGAGGGATGAACACAAAATTTCCTTCTATGACGGCCATGGGTCCTCATGGACCCACACCGTCTGTGGAAGGGTGGACATGATTTTCCCTCTTTGAGGGACATGGGTCCACACGGACCCACACCCTCTTCCGTGTATAGTCAATAGCACCGTCCGGCGAAGGTTAATTTCACTGAAATAAATAGCATCAGAGTTGGACAGATCTTCAGTAGCTGAATCATCAGAATATTTTATGACAGGAGTTTCCTCCGTGCCTCTGCAGTCATTTGTGTACAGTGTAAATAGAACAGGGGACAGCACTGTACCTTGGGGTGCACCAGTAGAAGTAGAGTTTAGAGAAGAGTGGGCAGAATGAAAGCGGACGGACTGAGTTCTGTTGAGAAGAAAACTTACTATCCAAAGAGTAAGCTTTGGATCAACATCCAAGCCTAGGAGTTTGAGGGCAAGGAGATGAGGTTGTATTGTGTTAAAAGCAGAAGAAAAGTCAACAAAAAGGATACGAACAAAAGATCCCGTGTTATTCACACACACACATGAGAGAGAGAGAGAGAGAGAGAGAGAGAGATGAATTTAAAGACCAGGGGGGTAATATCCACGTTTCTTCCCCTGCACTTTTACATTAAGAAGGCGGAAAAAGATGTAATAACAATTAACATTGTAATAATTATTATGTACTCTGCATTTCTTCCCCTGCACTCTTCAGTCTTTGACTGGCCTTCTTTCATTCGGGATGGGAAGAAATGTAGAGTATATATAATATATATTACAATGTTATTTAAAGAAATTTACAATTTTTTCGGCCTTCAGAATGAAACTGAGTAGTGAATAGAAAGAATGCAGGGGAAGAAATGTGGATGTTGCCGACCAGGGATGTGGGAGCTTTCTTGAAAGGCGTAAATGCGTTTAAAAGAAAAATCATATATAAACTCTGTATCAGTGTATGACAGCAGCGTATGTCCATGGGTGAATTGAGAGAAATAGGCATAGTACTTACTTGCTTTTACTTAAGAGTTATTTAGAGTTAATTTTCAATACAGGTCCCAAAGTACATTCATTGTCTGGCTATTGTGAGCTTTGTACTGTTTTGTGAATATATATCCAGGCAATGTCTTTTTGAAAAACAAAAAATCCCAGAGGTCAATTCCTGAGATCTGTGTGAATCCACTGAGAAATTGGAATGGGATGGGATAGGCACAGGGGGGAAATGAAAAGAAAACTACCACCACCTTAATAACTATCCATCCTGATAATGAAAGTGTCGTCTCTTCCAAGTGTGGATCTAACGAACTCTTGTGCCAAACACTAAGCAATCTGTTTTAGAGTCTATTACCATGTTGTTTTGATCAAATCAAGATTCTTACAACAGGCACACATTAATAAAAAGAAATCACAAGCAAAACCAGATTCATTCCGGTTCTTGGAAGCATACCAATCTGCGCTTACACACAGACATACTCAAGCCTTTACGTGTTTACAAGTACGCACACACACATTACACACTTTTTACCATTGCTCTCATACACATACAAACCCCCACACACCATGCATGTGTGTGATCATCTTGTCTAGTCAGAGGGAGCTGTGTAATTTTAACAACAAAAGCCATGGCATTTGACATCAATGTTTTTTGTTAAGTTGAAATTATGTCAGCTGACGATGTGATAATATACTTCATAGCTACAGTTTGGAATACTTTGTTTAGATACGTGTGATCTGTAGTGTGTGTTTAAACATGTGTTTATGTGTATATGTGCATGTGTGATCAGAACCAACAATACAACATTCTGATGCAATGTTCCAAAAATATTTTATGTCTAATGAATTCAAGACCTGTTTCTGTTTTAATTGTCCACATGTACCCCAACCCATTTCCCTTCAGGCACTCCTGGTATTTCAATTATTGACAAAAGTGTTGAAAAGAAGAGTTGACAAATTTTTCCAGGTGCAGCAAATAAGAGAAAGCCTTCAAAAACAGAAGAGCCAAATTTGACAGTTGTATGACCTGTTATCTGTACAATACACACATTGAGCTGGTTGTTTGACTGGATACTTCGTATTTAGGCGTACCTTCTCTGCAGCCAAGCATCACACCAGAATATGTTGTTTTCCTGTACAATTTATTCACTGAAGAGAGTGACCCACACTGACAACCAGCACTGGATGTGATGAAGCAAATCTAATTGTCTGCATTCTTTCTCCTCTATCCACCCACATTACCCTCTACTGAAATCATCATGTAGTGTGCGTGGGGGGTGGGTGGGCATTTGTGTGTGCACGAGCATATGTATACATGCACAAGCGCATGTGTCTGTGCACAAGCGTGTGTGAGCGCTTTTGTGCGTGTGTAGAGCTTTTTTTTTTTGTTGTTGTTGTTGTTGTTGTTGTGTGTGTGTGTGTGTGTGTGTGTGTGTGTGTGTGTGTGTGTGTGTTCATATCTGCAATTTGTAGTATTGTCTTGGTGTATAGATACATATGTGTTGTTTTTTTATGTGCAGAGGTATGTTATTTTGTACAGTTGTTTTTATGTATTGTTTCATGTGAGACAATTATATGGGGAGTTTGTGCCACATAAGTACTATCTATTGTTATTATCTTTTCCCCTCTCTAACACTGTAACAGTTCTACACACATACACATGCATGCTTGCATGTATTCATGCACGCACAATCACTTAACATTGTCTCTGTAAAGTAATGTTTTCAGCTCTTTAAATAATTGGATGACCATGTTTGTGAGCCATTGGTTTGACTTTAAAAATGAAAGACAAACTTAGCTAGAACAACTGCTGGTAATGACTGTAGACACAAGGCTTGTGTTTTGTGTGTTTCAGTGGCTATTGCCATGACGGTGCTGTTCTGCCTGCCTATTCAGCAGCTACAAGAGGCCTATAGCTACCTGTTATCATTGGGCGTGTTGGTTCTGTCTCATGTGTGGAGCACCAAAATCATTGCACCAGGCAGTACCACCTTCACTCTCAACCTCAATTACAACTCCAGTGGGCGGGCACACCCCTTGGCCCATGATCCCCGGATACTGCTGGCCAGTGCAGTAGTGCAAATCTCCCTGGCTCAGTTGTTCATTGCACTGCGAACCAGTCGACCCTCTTACCAGCAGGTGGAGAACAACAATAGGATGGCACTGCTTGTACAGTTGCTGCTGTATCTGTCCTTCACCTTGCCTCTCACGCATGCTGTTCTGCATCGTGTTTTGCCTGACTCCATTCCTCTTACACTTTTGCTATCCAGTCTTCTCCCCTTTCTGCTTCTGGTAGGTGACTGGCTTCAGGCTTTCATTTTTTGGGTCGAGGACCTGCCTCGTGTTCTCAAAATTGAAGTGACCATGTTCCAGCTAGTAGGATTTACAGACTATATTTCCAACCACTGGGTAAGACTTCAAGTGCCTAATGCATTGAGAACCATGTTTGTGGTGCGTTTGTTGTGGTTGATAGGTGGCTTTGTACAGGAGTCTGTTTATCATCACTTTGTCAAGACGTCTTCTGTTGATTTGTATGGTTCTTGGGAGATGAATCTGGACCTGTTTTACCATTTGTTAGCTGGGAGCTGTGAGACATGGGTTGCTCTGTTAGGATTTTCCTCTATGCTGTCTCTGCTGACTTCATACTTGGGTGTGTTGGTGGCCTTAGCACTGGGCATCGACCATGAGGAGGAGCGCAACATTGGTACTGTCACCTCAGTGCTGTTCTTTATTCTGGCGCTACAGACTGGCCTGACAGGGATGGAATTTGAGAAACGTCTGGTGAGACTTTACCGTAACTTTTGCCTTCTGTCTACTGCCATCCTGCACTTTATGCACAGCATGGTGAACCCTTTGCTGATGAATGTCAGTGCGTCACGTTCAGGGGTGGTGTCAAACCACTTGCGGCCACTGGCCATGTGTGTGGTGCTGGTGGTGTTCCCCACCTGGTTGATGACCTACCTCTGGTCACAGCATGAAGTCAGCACCTGGTTGTTGGCAGTCTCTGCCTTCTGCGTGGAGATCATCATCAAAGTCCTCATCTCTCTGACTGTTTACACTCTTTTTATGGTTGATGCTTATAAAGAAACATTTTGGGAGAAGCTGGATGATTATGTTTATTATGTCCAGTCATTTGGCAACACCATTGAATTTCTCTTTGGTATTTTTCTTTTCTGCAATGGAGCCTGGATCATGTGTTTTGAATCTGGAGGTTTCATTCGGGCATTGATGATGTGTATACATGCCTACTTTAACATATGGTGCCAGGCAAAGGAAGGGTGGAGAGTATTTATCAACCGGCGACGAGCTGTGGCCCGCATCGCTGCTCTGGATGTGGCCACTCAGGAACAACTGGAGGCTCATGGAGATGTCTGTGCCATTTGCTACCAGGACCTGAAGACAGCCAGTATCACCAAATGCAGACACTTTTTCCATGCTGTGTGTCTGCGCAAGTGGCTATATGTGCAGGACAAGTGTCCTCTGTGTCATAAAATAATCTGTGAGGAAATCCAGCCTGACAGGGCAGAAGGTGACGGCAGAGAGAACGATGGGGCAGATGATGATGACTGGCCGCAGCACAATGAAGAGGATGTGTGGGAGGAGCAGCCTCAGCATCATGAACTCCATGTGCCAGCAGCCTGGCCTGTGCGCCACAACAATGGTGACACTCGCTTGGACAGGAACAATGTCCCACACCAGCGGCAAGGTGCCCAGAGATACAATGTACAAAATCATCTGCAGTAGTGTATGTCATTGTTATAATTTAATTTTACCATTAGGTACACTGCGCCTACAGATGATTAATGTGTTTCCATCCACTCAGTGCTGAAAAGATTGAACATGAAGTCCTGCTCTGATCCCTGCTTTTCACCCACTTGTTAGAGATTGTTTCAACACAGATCGTATAAAAGTATGTGTGCATGTAATCTGAAAAGCGTGACTGAGATTTTGTTGAATGACTGATTTTACAAGGTTGTGACAGCACTGACACATGAAAAAGAAGAAAATTTGTACTTCCTAATTGGTTCCAATAGGAAAAGTGGGAGACATGCATCTAAATCAGCTGTTGTTTTACCATGACCTGTTTTAATAGAGATGAAGGCCAGGTCAGGTTGGTCCATGCTCATGGGATCACATGAATGAGACATGCACCTGTGGGTCATTGTAAATATGTTATATAAAACGTAATTTAAGGAAAAGTGCTGTATGCAAATTAAAATAAGGTTCCAGTACAGTTGGCTGCCTGCTCGGTTAAACTTGCATGCAAGAGGATTAATCAGTAAGATTAGATGCTTTTGTCAAACAGAAGCTCAGGAGTAAGCAGGGTGTTCAGATGCAATTTTAATTCTTCTGTTTTTCTGTTCAGAAGTGCAAGTGATTATTGTTGACTGGATTAGAATAAGTTCTTTTGTTGGATTTGCTTTTTTTCTGGAGGCTCAGAATGATAATAATTATAACAAATATGATATTGCTTGATAATCATAAAGTATTTGGAGTTTTCTTTCAAGTATGTTTGACATCCAACAGACAAGATGAGCATTTACAAAGAAGCAATTGAAAAGACTAATTTTTGAATGACGTAATCAGTTTCAGTTTGATTTATTTGACCAGTTGTCCATTGTCTGCACAACAAAAGAAAGAAAAAGTCCATTTTAACAATAGTCTGCAAATTTATATGTTTGTCAGATTTATTACTTTTTTTTTTTTAATGTCTTGATCTAATTAACTAAGATTTGCAAAAGGACAGAAGCACTGAATTGTAAACATACACAAAAAATAGAATAAATTTTGCTCCTTATAACTGACAAACATATACAGTAGTGTGGCTTGGCAGGCTGACTCTGGTTCAGAAAAGTTGAAGAGTAACAAACCCATAGACCTCCTTTCCTTTCCTTTTGTTTGAAGATGCCACTTAGTATACTTCCTGTTGAAAACATGAAACAAAGTTTTGTTTCTTCCAAATTATTTGATTTGAAAGCAAAACTTGCAATTCATCTTGTTTTTCTTTGCTTGAATACTTTGTTTCTTTCAGTTTTGCAAGAGAATTTAAAGATGGAATTGCATGGTCTACATTGAACCTGAACCATTCCAGATGTGCTGCATCATAATTCATATGAAGCAGCTGCTTTGGATGGTGTGTGTCCATCGAGATCGATGATGACCATCGTTGTCATCCAGCTGGGGGATGGGGGGAGGGTGGTGGTGGGGTGGGGGGGAGGATGCTCATGAATCTATCTGTGAATGCGCAGATGGCTGAATAGTCCAATCTGCGCACGAAATGTTCGCTGACAGTTGGGGCAGACAAAGACAGGCATACCATTGTCAGGGAGCTTGTTTGCCCGTGACTTTCTGGCCTGCCTCTTCTGAACAGCTGCAGCAGTCCTGTTGGCCTCGCACAACTTGGCGCCTTTGTGCACAGCAGCACGCCATTTGTCACGGTCTACTGCAGATTCCTCCCAGGAGTCAGGGTTGATATCAAACGCTTTCAGAGAGACTTTCAGAGTATCTCTGAAGCGCTTCTTCTGACCTCCGTGTGATCTCTTCCCTTGTTGCAGCTCGCCATAGAAAAGCCTTTTGGGCAGCCGATGGTCTGGCATGCGCGCCACGTGTCCAGCCCAGCGAAGCTGGCACTGCATCAGGATGGTGAAGATGCTGGGAAGGGTGGCTTTTGCGAGCACCTCTGTGTCTGGGGTCTTGTCTTGCCACTTGATGTTCAGTAGCTTCCTGAGGCATGTTGTGTGGAAGTGGTTCAGCTTCTTGGCATGTCGTTGGTACACTGTCCAAGTTTCGCAGGCGTACAGTAGTGTGGGGAGAACTACTGCTCTGTAGACCTTTAGCTTGGTCTCAAGACTAATGCCTCTTCTGTTCCAGACATTTGCACTGAGTCTACCAAAAGTTGCGCTTGCTCTTGCAATCCTGACGTTCACTTCATCGTCGATGGTCGCATTTCGTGACAGTGTGCTGCCAAGGTATGTGAACCGCTCCACCGCACTGAGTCTCTGACCGTTGACTGTGATGTTGGGCTCAACGTAGGGTTTCCCTGGGGCTGGCTGATGGAGAACTTCAGTTTTCCTCGTGCTGATGGTAAGGCCGAAGTTCCTGCTGGCAGTGGCAAACTTGTCAATGCTGAGTTGCATCTTGTTTTTCTTTGCTTGAATACTTTGTTTCTTTCAGTTTTGCAAGAGAATTTAAAGATGGAATTGCATGGTCTACATTGAACCTGAACCATTCCAGATGTGCTGCATCATAATTCATATGAAGCAGCTGCTTTGGATAGCAAGATAATGTACCACATAAACACTGAACACTTTTAAAAAAATGGAAAGTATTGTATTTTTCTTAACAGCAGAATACAGTGGCATCTTGACAAGATCAAGTTTTGCAAACAGGCTAACCTTAATCAGAGTAACTGTAATTTTTTGTTTAAGAATGTTAAATTTGTTTTCTGAAAGATGAGTTGTAGTCGTTGACAAAGTGAAGCCTGCTGAAAGAGATAGCTTGCTGAGGTGGAAATTTCTGTGGAATGTGCATTGCTTGATTTTCGATCTGTAAAAAATGTGATAGAATATTTAAGGGCTGTATAAGTTTGTCTGTTTGAATGAAAGTAGTTAGATATGTCATTCATTGTTTATATATATATATATGTATATATAATATGACCCTGCTCATTTCTGCTGACGGTGTTCTGAAGAATAAAGGTTGAATAAAATATTTGTTTTATCACATTGACATGTTTTGGATTTTATTTGGAAAAAAAAAGAAGAGAATAAAAGACAGAAATTGGTTTGCGAAAGGATCTTCCTTTTCATTTCGGTGAAGGGCAATGCAGAATGTAGACAGTTTTTGTGACTGATATGGATCGTCCTTTTCATTTCGGTGAAGGGCAATGCAGAATGTAGACAGTTTTTGTGACTGATATGGATCGTCCTTTTCATTTCGGTGAAGGGCAGTGCAGAATGTAGACAGTTTGTGTGACTGATATGGATCGTCCTTTTCATTTCGGTGAAGGGCAATGCAGAATGTAGACAGTTTTTGTGACTGATATGGATCGTCCTTTTCATTTCGGTGAAGGGCAATGCAGAATGTAGACAGTTTTCGTGACTGATATGGATTGTCCTTTTCATTAAGGTGAGGGGGAAATGCAAAATGTAAACAGTTTGTGACTGAAAAAAAGAAGAAGAAGAAAAAAAAGTTGGTTTGTGAAACGTTCTTTCTTTTTGTTTAGGTGAGGGGAAATGCAAAATGTAGACACATGTGACCAAACACTGGGTCATTCAGATTTTATTAAATTCAGTTATGTCAATATAATATGAGCTTGATGAAGAAAAGACTTAAAACTCTGGAACCTTTTCAAGGTTACATATTTCGAACCAAAAGTTGGCATTTGTCATGTTTCCATGTGCAGAGGTAAAAAGTCTTTAATTGTAATCTTAATCTGAAATTAAGTTTTAAAATCTTTTTTAATTTAGTTATGAACTAGATGATTGTTGCATTAAGCACTTCATGACTTGTGAGACTCATCCCATTATTACTCAGCCTGTATCAGTATGGACAGTGTTATGACTCTTATAACCTCATGTTTGTGCATGAATGAGAGCATGTTTTTCTTGCTTTGAATTAATGCCTTTTCACACAGAGTGATACTAGACGTGATAGTTTGTGTGTGTGTGTGTGTGTGTGTGTGTGTCACTGTGTGTGCGTGTGCTAACTGGTATTTTGATCTGTGCATACAGTTACACCAATTAATAGTGAGGACTGGGCAGAAAGTTACAATGCACCGAGTTTGTAGGAGGGGAAAAGAAGAAGAAAAACAACCCATTAATAGCAAATAATTAGTAGTTACTTTCATTCAGTTTTTTCCCCTTCACTGACACCAGCATTGAGACATAATGCATTTGACCTATGAACTGATGTGGGAGAAAGACATGACCTATGAGAAAATGAGAAAATGCAGTTGCCTGGGCAAACAGACCAAAGACGCCAATGTTATTTTTGGCTTTTCCCCTTTTTTTCACATTGATCCCAACAATTGGCCAGAGTCTCTTGTACATGTAAACCAGATGCATCAGTCTGTATTATTTATTTTATTCAGCAGTAAAACGATAATAAATCCACACCTGACAGATGACTGCTTATTGAACATCCTTCAACCCATTTGTGAAGAATTCATGCACATACACACAGGTCACTTGTTAAAGTGTCATGCCCATTGAAAGTAATGGCTTTGATATTCTAGAGGCTATATTTCATTATTGACAAACTTACGAAAGGAATTTAAAACACTGTTTATAAATATGGACCTCGATTTTGATCAAAACAACAGTCATACAATTCAGAATCGTTTTATACTTTGACAAATTTCCAAACACACAGCGTAAATCCACATAGGTACTTTGTGTGTCAAAGAAGAGGGGTGGGGTTGGGGAGTTATCAAATCACAAACAATTTGGCTTATTTTTGTGTTTGAAAACTTGTGTTGTCATTTAGGGAAAATGATTGTGTACTTGACTGCACTGAAAGTGAAATTGACTGTTTGGTATGCATGCTTTGCCATTCACTGATCCAGTGCTGAATGAATTGATGAAAGTGAATCTGCAGATTGAACTAAACAGAATAGTATTTCACGAGGTTAGTGGAGGAGGCACAACAACTTTTATTTTTTATTCCTTTTTATAAAAAAAAAATATATATATATTTTTTAGACATCCAGCCCTCAAGTGGGAAGAAAAGGAAGTAACAGAAACAGCAACTCACATACACACAAAACAAGGAAACCATCCCGCACTGAAATAAAAGACAAAAAAAAGAAAACACTACCACACACACTAATAAACGACCAACTAAAACAAACACACACACACAGAGATCAGAAAAGATGTGTTTTTATAAATGAAAGCATACATATAACCTGTAAAAATGTATACATTATGTACAAAGACCCACTTCATGTAAGAAAACAGACGAGTCATCAGACAGTGAGACAAACAGGAGTAAGAACAAGTCAGAACAACTACCAAATGTTACTGCACATTACTGCAGATGGACTAAGTAATGTGAGCAATTGTAACCACATACTGATAAAGGTCAGTTTTCTGTTCAGAAAAGGCAAATCTTTTTGTTTCACTTGGTAGTGGATGACATAACGTACAGCAGAATATGGCATGAGATCTATGGTCTACAACTATGAATTATGCCACTCAACTTCTCTTTTCTTTTGGTTGGGGGTTGTTTGTTTTCTTTTTTTATGTGCGTATATTTGTTGCTGTTTCTGTTGTGTTCTCTTTCCACCTAAGGGCTGACACAGACATCAAACCAAACATTAATTCATGCATGGACATACAGAAAAAATCACACACTACAAAAACAATGAAAATACATACCAAACATCACAATACCTAAATAATGCAGTCTCACATCACAACACCCAAAACAATAACATCCAAAACTAGACCACAACACCCCAAAACCAATCTGATCACCCAAAATGAATTGCACACATCAAAACACCCAAACAAGGAACAACTCAAACCATGACACACAAAAATCAGTCCACTCTCCCTCCCTCTGCTCCACATACTTCAACAACACAGAAAACAGAAACAAGCACACACCCGCACTGTTACAGGCATCAGGAGATCAGTTAAAAGGCAGTTTGAACAGACAAGTCTGGAGGTTGGTTTTGAAGCTTGAAATGGATAGGAAGTGTCTTAATTCATATGGCAAGGAGTTCCACTTGTGAATGTGAAGGATCTTTGACTGAAGGACATAGTCAAAATGGAGGTAATTTTAGATGGTATGATTAGAAATAATCTGTTCAACTTTAAAGTATGAATTGCCACAGTTGAATATGAAGGCAGTAATCAATGAGTGAGCCAAAGAGGCTGATAGTGATAACACGCCAAATTAAATAAGCTGTTTCCAGAAGGTATTGTATCACAACTACAAGTCCATGACACAATACCACATCTGCTAAATCATGAATCAGACAGTGCTAATGGACAGGGTCAGTTCAAAGATTTTGCATGTAACTGACCTGTGTGCATAAACCCAATGCACTGACAGGCCTTTATATGCCTGTCTTGACGCTGAAAGTTGTGTTTATGACAGTGAGTGGATTGCTTGGTTATGTGTGTGTAAGTGTTTTCAACCCATGTCATTTGTGTTAGATTAACATAATTTGCAGTGTGTGTGTGTGTGTGTGTGTGTGTGTGTGTACATGTTACGATGTATAGGAGTTGCAACTTTGGTATTAAAATGTATCCATGAAAAATAAACTGCTATCAAAGGGATTTTGTTTTGTTTCCTTCTTTTTTATGATGGATAGTACTTTACTTGTGTGTAACTTATCTGATTTGGGACAGTACAATAATGCATAAAAGTGTTTACAAAATGTGCACAAATAAATACATATTCATTACACATTTCCATCATGTAATTACATGCTCTCTTCTCTTCCATATTCACATACACAATCAGTGAACTGACCCATGTTCACACAATAGACACACACACATGCGTATACACGTGTATACATACGCACACATGCCCACTCGCATACATGGTATATATATGTGAATTGGTTTTACATGGATGGAACAAGATTTTAATATAACTTGTAAATCACTTGTTCTTTGGCTGGTTTTCATTTTCGATAGGCTTTCAGCCCAGAAATAGCACATCGATTGGTTGTTCTTGGGCTAGTTTTTATTTTTGACAGGTTTCAGACCTGAAATCACCTCTTGTAGTTGGTTGGGCTACAATAAATATAGAAGCACATGATTTGAACAATTGCATGTGTGAGTGCACATGTGCGCGCTAACACACACACACATTTTTCATGTAATCCAACTGTTTGTATGTCACGAATACATTTATTGAAGGTGTTTTTTTTTTCCATTTTTGTTCAGTCTTTTGGGTCAACAGATAAGAACACTGAGAATGAGTATGCCACCTTCACTTTAGAAGAGTATACAGTGCTGGCTTTGAGACGATGTCATTGTTTACCGATGGTTCTGGTTTTTCCATTACTCCAGTTTGTCCTTTTCTTTCAGGTGATAAGTGATGTGATAGCCTTGCTCTTGGTCTCTTGAAGAATGGTTCAGTTTGAGAAGACGATGAGGAAAAAAAAAAGTGTTCTTGTATCTTGCTTGTGCTTTTTGAAAATTGATTAGGACAGACATGAATACACACACATACACAGTAATTAGCATCCACAAGCAGGGTTTGACTAACACAGGGTTTAACTGGTGATATTTGCAAAGAAAAATTTATTTAGAACTCAGACACAAAATAACACAGCAACCAGTGTGTATTAGTTTATAAAGTTTTGATACAACTGGGAAGCGTATTAAAAGCAAACTTCCCCTTTCATTGCAGAATACATTTGCACACATGCTGTCATACACATACTATCAGAACTCCAGAAGAGGTGTGGGCACAAATTTTCTCCATCCAAACTTTACACCCGCTCTGCTGCACAGATCAAAATTCAACACTCACTCAACCTGACTTGCCCCTGACTTCTCCACATAGCATCAGAGAAAAGCAAACACAGGTTTGATGTATTCATACATTGATCAAAGTTAGCTAAGATAACCCAGTCCATAAATATGGAGCATTCGACAGGCTCTCATGGCCTTACCAGTGCGTCAAGTTTGTGTATTTGTCAGTTATCTCATGTATTTCTTTTGTGCCTCAAATTTACATAACTCAGTGTATAATGTTATGGTGGAAATTTTCTTGAATTATCCCCCGAACACAGAAAATATTCCACAGGTCCCAAAAATATCCTGCAGATACAACTCCTGTTTCGACTTTGTTGGTCACACAGACCCACCTATGTCATTAGTCTCAAAGACCTATACTTTCTGAAGCACCAGTATCATGCAGCAGACAATTTGCAAGAGGCAACCAATGAAAAGCTGGCGCCATATCCTGATGTCACAATGTCTGTAACAGCCTGTGTCCATCCATCAAGTCGTCCAGGATCCCTTTCATCATCCTGGAGTATAAGGGGCTGAGACAGTGTACAGGTGTGTAGACAGGTGATTGGGCCGCTCTGTGCATAGATGTGGTGACAGGGCAGGGAATGAGGGGGTCATCCTGAGGGTCACCAGCATGGGCTTTCCTGACCTGATATTCTTGCTGTGTTGCAGCTGTCCTGTATTCCTCACATCGTCTTGGTGCCTTTATAGATAGCGTGGCATCACCTTGCCAGCTCCTTGACAATTTGTTTCAGGTGTGAAGGAAGCTTTTATTGGAATTTTCAGAGCCAATGAAGCATTTATTCTTATCACCATGCTGAAGCTCACTTTAGAAAATTCTCTTGGGTAGCAGGTAGTCTGGCATGCTAACAACATATCCTGCCCAACAAAGCTGGGTTTGCATCAGGATGGTGTGGACGCTGGACAGATCTGCTGGAACAAGCACCGTGCAGTCTGGTACTTTTGTCCTGCTATTTCATGTTGCAATGTTTTCCTATGATAGTATCTCTGTACATCTCTGTTTTCCTGTGTGTATGCATGAGAATGACTGTCATGGCATTTGTGTGCATAAATATGTGTGTGTTAATATTTGCGCGCACGTACGTGTAAAGATGTCATGGTGTTTGTGTGCAGTTTGGGAGTGTTTATGTGTGTGAGTGTAGTCTATAGCACTGTTCCCTCACAGAAAGCTCATAGCACTTCACAAATTAAATACAACAAAAAAATAACAATTCCCAAGAAAATTTAAATAACAATCACTCATGGTGCTCCACAAACTACATGTTACAAAAGAGAAGCAACAATCATAGGAAAAAGAATCAACCACCAAAAAACCACCACCATCACATCAAGAACAGCACACACACACACACACACACACACACAGAGCACCTCCACCGACACATACACACAACAATGGGAAAAGTAGTACATCCCTCATTTTACAGCAAATTAGACCCAACTTAGACTGAACTGTTACTGAAATGCAAGACAAAAATGATAAGTTTTCAGCTGGGACTTGAAAGAGTCCAGAGAAGGTCCTTTCACAGGTCAGCAGGCAGTGGGTTAAAGACAGTTCACGCTAAGAAACCACATGATCAGTGACCAATGGTTTTTAGATTAGTGTTTAACACCTGAAGTAATCTTTCAGCAGAAGATCAAAGTGACCGGGAAAGCTGGTAAGTTTTGAGAAAAGAAGAGAGATGCTGCAGGAGTGTACCATCAAAAGAGCGGTATGCCAGCATGGCAATTTTGAACTCAATGCGGAATTTAATTGGAAGCCAATGTGTCACATGCTCACACTTACGGTAGATTTCCACGCTACAAGATTAGCTGCACTGTTCTAAACTTTCTGCAAACGACTGATTTGATCAGCTGGAAGACCCACTAGCACTGAACTGCAGTAATCCAGACGTGAGGTGACAGTAGAGGAGACAAGTCTAACCATGGCAGTCTTTGAAAAATATGAATGAATGCTGGCAATTTTCCAAATTTTGAGAAAAGCTGAATGGCAGATGGAGCTAATATGTTGCTGCATGGGCAATGTTTGGTCTGAGTTAAGGCCAGACATGGTAGTGAAATTTTGACCAAAATCATGATTTTTTGTGATTTTCGTTTTTTCGCATAATTTGCTTCTTCAACATCTAATCATTATAGTCTGTTTCACCTGGGTACTATATTCACTTAAATAAAGCTTTAAACAGCATCAACGTGTGATTTCTTGTGAGTACAAACACATCTCTTTCTTTTCCTGTTTTCTCAATTTTGTGTTTTGTCCTCGTAATACCATTTTTCAAAATGCTAATGCTCAAAAACTTTAAAAGATAGCATGTTCAAACTTAGTACTTTCTTTTTTTTTATGTATTCGTCTTTATTATAGTGCAGTGGTTTGTATAGTACTAGTAAAAGAATGAATATACACTCATTTGAAAAAAATGATGTCAAGGAATTCATACTCAATTCAACAACAAAATGATAATAAATGTATTTATTCAAATTCCAAAATACCACTGCACTATGATAAAGAACAAATACAAATAAATCAAATAAAACAAACAGAAATAACATATCTATAAAGGTACTGAAGTTATAAGCTTTTAATTGTTTTGTTTGTCGGCCATTTTGGATTCGTTTCCATGGAAACCGTCATGACAAATTGCACAAAATGACCTTTTTAGACATGTTTAGTCCAATATCTTTGCATACCATGTCACAGAAAGCCATAAACTTCAAGTTTATTTCATACGTTTTTGTACTACCGTGTCTGGCCTTAAACCGAAGTACTTGACAAAAAGTTTGAAAAGAACTATACTAACCCCAGTGTTAGAAAACTCACTGTCCACTTTACAAAGGTGTGATGCTGAGCCCACTGGCATATCTCAGTCTGTGATGAGTTTCAATTTGTTGCTGCTCATCCAGGCCAGGATTATAATTTTGAATGTCAAATAAAGCAGTAGAAAATTCTCTGTGACGTGATCTTTTGGATAACTCAGTGTCATCAGTGTACTTATGGTAGTCAAAAGCACAAGAATCAGTCACATCAGAGAGAAGCTGAACATACATATTAAAAAGTAAAACATTGTTAGTGTAGACCCACTCTGGCAATCGTGCATTACATGCTGCTTGTAGCTAATGGATTCTGTGTAATGTACATGCTGCGCTGTATAGCATGAGGCTCAGTTCAGTGGCAGTTTTCTGATTTGGTGAGCTATGAAGGTTTCTTTGTGGGTAGAGCTGGTTTAGTTGGACAGTGAATCTAGAGACTTGGCCAGGACAACAACAAAGTTAGTGTGGGGTCCCAGAAGGCTGTTCATGAAGACTGAAATTTGTTGTTTGACAACACACAGGTTGTCACAAGAGACTGGTGATGCCCAGCCGGTATTTTGGCCAGAGTTCATAGCCCGTTGAGGTATTTATTCATTCATTTAGTGTCATTACATAGGCAAATTTCTCTCTCAATTTGTAGTATTACTGCTATATATCAACCAGAATATATATATATATCTAGAGAGAGAGAGAGAGAGAGAGAAAAGAAAAAAGAAAACAAACACATCAATCTGTCAAATATTCCAAATTTTCGGAAAGATCACATTCCTTCCTCAAGGGATGTTACATGTTACCAGGGTCACTCTTATGCAGCTATTATGACGCAAGCATGCCATGACGTACATGTTGTGATGCAATTTCACAACGCCAGGTTTCGCCCAGAGCCTAAAGAATTGCATTTGTCTATTTTCTTCTACTGTCAAAAAATAAGTTCCTTAAAACCAAACTTACTGAATAGCTCGATCAACAGTTGAGAAATAAAATGATAAATAATAACAATAATAAGAAAAATGAAATAAAAATCAATGAAAAATAAAAAATAAATAAAGAAAATAAATAGATATTTAAAATAAAGAAAGAAAGAAAGAAAGGGGGTGGGGGTGGGGGTGGGTGGGGGGAATAATCAAAAGAAGATTAAGAATGATGATGATGATAATAATAATAATAATAGAATTTAAAAAATAAAAAGATTAAAAAATGAATAAATTAATTAAAAAATAACAAGAAAAAAAAAGAAAAAAAAGGAATAAACAAACAGATAAATAAATAAGAAAAAAAGAAAAAAAGGAGGGGTGTGTGTGTGTGTAGGGGGAGGGGGGTGGGGGGGTTACAATTATAAACAATCAAATTGTTGAGAACAATGGGCTGTATTACAAAAAGAGAGGCATCTAACAAAAGTACTGATGAGGGGAAAGAAAGGGAAAGTGTAGAATTTTTCATCTATGATTAATTGCTGAAAAAAATGTAAAAATAAATAAATAAATAAGATAAAAGAAAAGAAAATAAACAACTGAATGAACTAGAATAGTTGGACATCTATCACCATAATCAGCACCAGCGTCACCTCCACACCCACAATCAGTAGTATTTGTAGCGGTCATCGTTGTCGTCATCGTCGTAGTAGTGGTTGTTGTTGCTGTAATAGTCATGGAAGTGGTAGTAGTTGTGGTAGTTGTAGTGGTGGTAGTAGTAGTCATAGTCATTGTCGTCGTCGTTGTAGTAGTAGTAGTTGTTGTTCAGATATCCAGTTGTAGTGTGTTTAGACCAAAAGGGTGGACTGTCCTCAGTTTCGCCATCCAGAACTGTTCCCTCTTGAGCCTTGCTTGTTTATTCTTTAGATGTACTTCTTCAATGGCCATGACCTTTATGTTGTCCTGCATGTGGCCTGGCTTGTGGAAGTGCATGGTGACCCACGTTCACTTTGCTGAATTGTTCAAACCTATGTCAGACCTATGCTGGTATATTCTTTCACAGAGAGAATTCTGGGTCTGACCCACGTATTGCTTGTGTGCACAGATATCGCAGAACAGAACATATATCAATATTATTATTTTCCTGCTGTCACAGTTGAGTCTCTGCCCGATGTTAAATGACTCTTCTGTTTGTAAGCTTCTGAAGGTGCAGGATTCCACCAGGTGGTGTCTACAAGCAGCACATCGCGCTGTGCCTCTGTTGCACCTGAAGCAGCCAGGGTCAGCTTCAGGTTCAGCAGCAGGTAGTGTTGAAGGCATCAATAGCGTTCTTATCGACCGGCAGGCTCTTTCCGCCAGAATAGGATGTGTAGTAAGTTTTGCTGTCCACATGTTTGTTACCTGAATTTTTACTATCTGATGTTACATGTGTTAGACTCACATTTTTGTCGTAGATTGTTATTTTTTTGGTCTGAAACGCTACCAGTTTATGTGAAACTGTTACATGGTATTTGACTACAATATTTGGTTCTTGTTCTCTGTATACTAATTTTCTTCCACTTCTGAATTGTGGAAATAATAGTGAAGTATTAATTTGCTTGGGAGATTGATTTCAGTGTGTTTATGAATTACTTCGGGTAATTCTAATTGCTTTGAATTACAGTTAAACCGGAATACTCAATATTTTAGCTGAGTTTACTATTTTGTAAAAAAAGCATAGAATGAGGGGTGTGGAATACAGTTCAGTAAAATTTGTTCAGATTGTTTTACTTGTAACCTGGTGGGTGAAAGGGGGGGTGAATGAGTCATTGCGTATGACAGAATAATGTAGTACTATTGTGATTCCTCTTCCACCCCCCGAGACAGTGTGAAGCAGTGGAATCATAAGACCAGGATTTTTGTCCATTATTTGGTAGAAACAAACGTGCAGATTTTAGGCTTTGTCACTAGGGGATTCCATTCTCCCTTTGTAGAAACCAGACATCATTCCACTACACGAGTGGCCCTGCCCCATCACCAAACTTGGGGTGGGGGGGAACTCCAGCATCATTGTGGACATCATTCCCCCAAGATCTACAACTCTGGACAGTTAACTTACCTGGACAAATGGGACTGTATGGTACCAATAAGGCAGTGGTGACACCACTTCCCCCTGCTCTAAGTTGAGTATAATAAAACTGACATTCAAGGAGGCAACAGAAGGGGAAATAGTTTTGTGTGCATGATTTGTTTTCTTCTGCGGAAAAGGAAAGTTAAAGATTTCTGTGTGTGTGTGTGTGTGTGTGTGTGTGTGTGTGTTGAACTGCTCTGAAATACCCTCATCTTATTGTAATATGTTTGTTGTTTGTGTTGTAAATATTTGAAGTAAATTTCTATATATGTTTATTTTGGGATTTTGTTTTGGTGAAGGTGAAGTGAGAGAGTTGGCCAGAACTTTTGAATGAAAAGCTGCGTGTGACAGAAAGGTTAATGGATAATTCTTTATAATTGTTCATTTAAGTTGGTTAATTTCCTTCTCACAGATTATGAAACATGCACTTCAAGTGTTCGTTCTGAATATGACCTAATTCCACAGAGATACTCATTAGAATCTTAAAGTTTTCTTTGTCAGCAATGACTCCAGATGGGGAGGCCATGAAATCTGACAGAGATTTGTGAACCTGGCTGATCTTCTGGAACAGCTCCACCTCCAGTGGCACTGACAGCACCTTGCACACTTCTGTGAAGCTGGACAGCCAGTCATAGTAGTCCTGACTGCCAAAGTCAGGCTTACTGACAAAGTCACTGTTCAAGCAGACAGCTGTGGAGGGAAGCACAACACTGGAGGTGTTCCTTGCACTAGATGAAGGGGGAGAAGTGTCATCCACAGCACAGGATGTTTCTGTCCCCTCAGGTGTGGGTGAACTGTCAGAGGTGGAAGCTGCTGTGGTGGGTTGTGAAGGCATGGTGGTGACTGCAGAGGAGGAGGGTTGTGAAGGAGGGGGTGGGTGGTAATGCACCTCATAAACAGGCTGACCATCCACCTCTCCTTTACCTCCCACACCCTGTAGAATCTGGAATGTGGAGCCCAAGTCCTGCACAATGTGCCCTGTTTCTGTTTCCCCAACATCCATGGCAGCACTACTGACTTCACTGCCTTTCTCCACAGCACTGACCACCTCCACAGGCAGCACCATGTGCTCCATGTCTGCTGGCTGGGCACTGTCACTGGCCACCACACTTACATGGGAAGACCCACTGGAGTCCACTGTTTCTCCACAAACCTCCACTTCCTGCACTACCATGTTGCGATTCAGGTTCTGAATAATGCTGATAATTTTCTTCTGGTCAAATGTGGACAAATCAATCATTTTGCCTGAGGCAGCATCTGAGCTGTCAGCCTGAGGATCATGGAGCTCTATGCGGTAGCTCACAGGCTGTGTTCCCTCCTGGATCTGAAACTCGACTCCCTCTTTTAAGCCACCATGCCGGCGATACAAATGTGCTCGCAACTGACTTGCTCGTTTAAAACCTTCAGAACACAGGTGACAGGTGTAGGCTTTCATGCCCTCATGCTCCTTCTCATGGCGGCGGCGACTGGATGGGTCACTGAACCGCATGGAGCACACACTGCAACTGTAGGGTTTGGAACCTGGAAAAAGGTTCGTGATTGAATTTACAAATAGAGACAACATAGGTTAGTGAACAAAATATTAGTGTTTCTAGCTGTGTGGATGCTCCTCCTGTTGGTTAAAACATGATTTTATTCTCAAACACAAGCAATGACATTGCAAACACAAAGAGCAACAACAAGCAGAAGCTTATGGTATGCTCAGTAAACGAAATGAAATGAAATTATGGTGCTTAGAGCCTCGCCGACCACTAAGGCCATCTCAAGGCTATCGCCGCGTCAATTACTACTACAAGGCTAAAAAAACCCAACCAATTAAAACGAGTCACCACTTCAAACTTTCCACTCCAAAGTTAAAAAAAAAACTTCCATAGTTTAAAACCTTCAAATCTGGTTAAAAAGGTTCACTTCTTTTAAGAAGTCCATCAGCGCCCACGGAGGGACATCACGAAACAAAGTCTTCAAAGAAACCGCCGTGTAATGTCTGCGTCTAACGTCATGCAGATCCCAACAGTCAAGGAGCACGTGTTTCACAGTGAGAGGCTCGTCACAGGGAACGCATCGAGGGGCCTCCTCCCCCTTCAACAAGTAAGAATGAGTAAAAAAAGTGTGCCCCGTACGCAGTCTGCACAGCACAGATTCCTCCTTTCTGTTCTTCACCCCCGAAGGGAGGGTCTCTTTTAGGTCCGGACGGATCTGGAAGAGCTTGTTGTCCGTCTGGGTGTTCCACTTCTCTTGCCAAAGATCCTTAACGTAAGTATTGACCTTCCGCTTCATGTCTGTATAGGGTACCAAGGATCTGGACAATTCTTTCTTTACAGCGTTCCTGGCCAGCAGGTCCGCCCTTTCGTTACCACGAATGCCAACATGTCCGGGAACCCAGGCCAACACAACCTCGTATCCTTTCTTCGTTGCGAGAGTAAAAGTTTCATAAAATTCCAGCAGTTTGGGATGAGTGATATTCCTGCAGGCGATCGCCTCCAGGGCTGATAAGGAGTCGGAAAAGATCATGAATCTCTTCTGTTTGGAAGAGAGAACCATTTTTAACCCCAGGACCAGTGCGGTCAGTTCCGCGGTGTATACTGAGCTGTCAGACAGGATGTGTTCCGTTGAGGGCCGGTCAGGAAAGGCGGGACAGAACGCAGATGCGGCGACTCCGTCCTCTGACTTGGAACTGTCAGTGAAGATGCCTTGAAAAGTGGGGAATTTGTGGCACAGTTCCGAAAAGTAGGTTCTGTAGGCCAGAGAACTGGTGGTGTCCTTACGGTACGAGGCCAGATCGAATCGGACCTCAGGTGTTGTAAAGGTCCACGGGGGGCTGTCAGGGAACTTAGAGAAATCTGAGATGCCACCGACATCCAGATCGGCATTTTCCAAGTGCGGCTGAATGCGGAGTCCGAGAGGAGGTATGCAGTTTGGGTTGTCTGTAAATTTCTTATCGAAAGGGTTGTTGAATACAGCGTCGTAAGCAGGGTTTGTAGGTTCCAAAAACAATTTCAAATAATAGTTCAGGGTCAGCTTCAGTCTGCGGTTGGAAAGAGGCGGTTCCCCCGCCTCTGCGTACAGGCTGTGCACAGGGGTGGTGCGGAAAGCACCTAAGCTGAGACGGAGCCCTTGGTGGTGTACAGGGTCCAACAGTTTCAGGTAGGACGGTCTGGCCGAGCCGTATACAACACTTCCATAATCCAGTTTGGACCGGACCAGGGCTCTGTAGAGGTGCAAGAGAGTCCTCTTATCAGCACCCCAGTTCGTGTGTGCCACAACTCGGATGATGTTCAGGGCTTTTAGGCAAGATATTTTCAGCTGTTTAATGTGGCTGAGAAAATTCAGCTTCTGATCGAAGACGACCCCTAGAAATCTGGCTTCCTTGACCGCCGGGATGGTGGATGTTCCCAGACGGATTTCAGGGTCCTGATAGAATTGGCGAAAATTATGAAAATGGATGCATTCAGTTTTGGAGGACGAAAATGTGAAGCCATTCTCCTCTGCCCAACACTGGATTTTGTTGACGCAGAGCTGAAGCCGTCGCTGGATGCTGGCGTACGTGCTGCCGGTTGCATATAAGGCAAAATCATCCACGAACAGCGAGCTGTCCGATCCTTTCTGAACGGATTGAACGATGTCATTAATTTTGATGCTGAACAGAGCCGGCGACAGGATGCTCCCCTGCGGGACACCCAGCTCCTGCTCGTGAATGTCGGACAGGGTGGTGCCGACTCTCACCTGGAATTGTCTGTCTTGTAAAAAATTGTGGATAAACTGAGGCAGGTGTCCTCGGAAGCCGAGCTTGTGCAAGTCGGAAAGAATACCAAATTTCCACGTGGTATCGTAAGCTTTCTCCAGGTCAAAAAATATGGCCACCACATGTTGTTTGTTGACGAAAGCATTTCTTATCGTGGTTTCCAGACGAACCAGATGGTCAACGGTAGAGCGATGCTTGCGGAAACCGCACTGTTCTTTCACCAGAAGGCCGTCGGTCTCTAGTTTCCACATCAGTCTACCGTTGACCATCTTCTCCATCAGTTTGCAGACGCAGCTGGTCAGTGCAATTGGGCGGTAGTTGGAGGGGTTCGAGGGGTCTTTTCCCGGTTTCGGCAGTGGGATTATGAGGGCTTTCCGCCAGGAGGGTGGAAAGAAGCCTGTGACCCAGATGTGGTTATAAACTTTAAGCAGAGTGTCCAGACAGGTTTGGGGAAGGTGCTTTAGGAGTTTATAATGGACCTCGTCCATTCCTGGACAGGAATCCGTACAGGTCTGAAGGGCAGATTTAAGTTCGTTCATTGTGAAAGGAAGGTTGTAATTCTCTGTGTTGTCGGAAAAGAAGTTACATGGTGTTTTTTCTGACAGGTTTTTGGTTTTAAGAAAGCGAGCAGATTTGTTAGCAGATCTCGAGTTCTGTTCTATTGTGGAGGCAAGCAAATTGGCAACTGCTTTCTTCTCTGTGACCAGAGCGTCTGAAGGTTTAAGATGGTGGAAGGTCGGGCATGCGTTTTTGCCCTTAATTCTTTTTAAAACCCTCCACACTTTCTTCTTGGGTGTGTTGGAGGTTAAGGAAGAGCAGAAATCTCTCCATGACTTCCTCTGGCTCTTTTTAAAAACATACCTGGCTTTCGCCCTCAGCTGTTGATGGGTTCGAACGCTATCGGACTCCGGTCTCCGAAAGACGCGTCGCTGCGCTCTCTTCCGAGACTTGCGGGCCTCCCGACATTCCACGTTGAACCAGGGCGTTCTAGGGACCTGAGGCTTGGAGGTAGACGATGGGACTGCTGCTTTGGCGCAATCTAAAACGATCCGAGTCAGAGCGTCAGCAGGGTCCTTGCTTTTCAATACTGTTTCTTCCTGCAGCTCCGCTCTTATCTTGGTGGTAAAAAAACTCCAGTCTGCTTTGTCGTAGTACAGGCGGTCAGGCAGAGAGTCACCTTCTCCATCTGTGGGGCGGAGGACGACAGGAAAGTGGTCACTCCCGTGCAGATCGTCGTGCACTTTCCACTCGTAGTCCAGGGCCAACGATGGATCGCAGACCGACAGATCTAAACACGAGAGCTTTCCAGAGGACAGATGCAGGTAAGTGGGAGACTTGTCGTTAAGACAGCACAAGTCCATGTCAGAGAGAAGGTTTTCTAAGAGAAGACCTCGGGCTGATGTCATCTCACTTCCCCAGAGCGGGGAGTGTCTGTTCAAGTCGCCCAACAGTAAAAACGGACGTGGGAGCTGGTCGACCAGGTTCATGAGGTCCTGCCTCAGAACACGGACGGAAGGGGGAAGGTAGAGAGAGCAGACAGTGATGGTTTTCTCGAGCGTGACTCTGACTGCCACCGCCTGTAAAGGGGTGCTTAAAAGAACTGTACTGTATAAAAGGGACTTTCGAATAAAAAGAGCGACACCTCCCGTCAACCCCTCTTGCTTCGGTTGAGCGGGTTTAAAAACGGAGTTAAAACCAGAGAGAGATAAAACCTTGCCATCTCTTTGCAGAGTCTCCTGCAGTGCCAGCACTGAAGGTTTCAAAGCATGACAAAGCAGCTGGAGTTCCTGGAAGTTGGCATAGAATCCCCGGATATTCCAGTGGATCACTGCCATTAAAAAGGTTTTTAAAAAAAAAAATAAAGCAGCAGCCTATTCCATCGCTACCCCCTGCTCCTCCACTTGCGGTGGCTCAAGGTCCGCCAGGATGGAGTATTTGTTTTTTGACATAAATTTTTCGGATTCCGACCGGGTCGGAATATCCACCACCTCGGCCCCTCCCGATCCCGCCGTGGCCGCAACCCTCCCCTCCTTGAGTTTTGGAGGTACGGGGGGCTTCCGGCCACTTCCGCCAGCCCGAGGGCCAGGCAGACGAGAGGCGGGGCGAGGGGGGCCGGGGGGTGGGGTGGGGCGGGAGGCGGACAACGTGCCTCCGCCCGAGGCTTTTCTCTCCCGCCCAGCAGCCCCTGAGGACTGCCGATGCTCAGTAAACAGTATATGTACACACCCAATACATATCACTGCAGAAGCATTAAAAACTTATTCAAATTTAAAGTACACCTTGGATGAGTCTAAAAAGGAAAAGGAAACAAGACCCCCAAGAAAGCACAAGAGAGAAGAAGAAGAAATCAGTGTCTATGTTCACCACTCCCCCCCCACTTTCTCTCTCATTCTATATATATATATATATATATTTCTCCTGTTCACAGTTAAGACAATGTTAGCTTAAGATGTCTTGCTTCCAGAAGCAAGGTTTTAAGGTTTTCATCTTGCTCCCCATGATGTGTTGTTCTGCAGATGGTGCAAATGTTGCACAACTCCACTTCTCTGTTCAGTGCAGGTTTCTTTGCATTATCTGTATGGCTTCTGTCATACAACCTATTCAGCATCTATGGAGGACACTAAACGTAAACTCATTTTACTCCTGGAGCAAGATATTTCATAACATGCTTCCCCTACAAATGTATTCCAATTTTGTTTATTTTCATAAAAAAAATTGCTTTCTTAGCCAAACCATTTGTTATGAATCGAAGAAACATAAAGACACATTCGTTTGGTGGTAGATTTTATAAAATTTTATATTTTCAATTTTCATGTTAAATGTGATTTTTGATGGCATCATCATGAACACAAAATTTTTGAAGACTATCTATATGTATAAGAATCTAGATGTCATTGAACTATGACAGCAGTAACAAAGGCAATTCAGACAACAGTGAGAGTGTAGTTTTTGAAGCAACCAAAGTGACCTTGAGGTGGAACAGTGGCAAGAGGGAGAAGTGCATGAAGCAGAGGTCAAGAATGGCTTGGCTCTCATCATGTAAATATACTGAATTTTTTATTATCAATACTTACAACAAACACAATTATATTACCCTGTTGGAGATTCAATTTTAAATCACCCATGAAAATGAAAACATAGTGATGCACCCACATTTTTTCCACAACCGATTCTTGTGCTGATCCAGAGGATCTGCAGTAAACATGTAGTCAAAGAATAGAGAGAATTCACACAAGAAGAAAATCTTGTTCTCAGTTTCAGTTGCCTGAGGCATGTCTTGTGATGAAGCTCACTTGCCTTCAGAAGGCTGACTGTCAGACCACAAGTGGAACGTGGTAATGCCTGTGGATGACTTTTTTTTTTTTAACCCCTCACCTTAATTCTAACAGCAATCATGATTACATTCTTGTTCTATCAATCAAACACCCACTCAGTCCTACACACCAAAGAAACCTGGAGAACAAACAACAGAACTGAAAGCTGTCTTAGAGGCTTCAAAGGACAGTGTCTTCAAAGGATAGTGTCTCCATCAAATCCTCAAAATTCACTGAGAACAGCATGCCACCAACAAAGCAGTGAGCAGATGTACAGGCATCAACATAGGGATGAGGTGAAAGAGAGACATTGGAGGTAGCTGGGCCACACCCACAAGCTTTTTGTACTATCCTCTATATCTCTCACTCTTCCCCATCTCTCTCAATGTGATATACTGATAAAACCAACAAAGCCAAACACTCAGCCAGCACATAATAATGGATATATAGACAATTTCAGCAGCATACTCCTGTTTCTCTGGCACAGAAAGTGAAAATGGCAGGCAGAAGTATCACTGATTTAGTTATCCAGCCAGGAAGGAGAAGCTGTTGACTATTCCATGATATTCCAATGATTTTTCAAAACTTATCAAATGGATGCACAGTCTCAAGTCAATGCTTTACTCAGTGATAATTTAAAGTGTGGCGATTCCTCTTACTGGTGGTCCACAGCATAATGTCAGAGCTGCTTTTCACATTTTCTTTCTGAAAACTGGTTGAAAATTGAGAAGAAGCAATTTCAGTTTTGTCTCTAATTTCAGAAATATGTTCACAATATTTTCTTTCTTTAAAAATGAAAACAGCAACAAAAAACAACTGGCTGCCAGATCATCAGTGGTGTCCCTGTGGTCATGAGACAAGATAGGAGAAGAAGAAATAAAATGTGTTAAGTAAGAACTGACCTGAATGTATGATCTTGTGTCTTGTGAGATCGGAGGCATGAGCAAAGCATTTGTTACACTGGTCACAGCAAAATGGCTTTTCACCTGTGATCAGAAAAAAAATCCACATAAGCAGTTTGCAATATGTTGCTAGTCATGATAATGATTCATACTACATCAATCTGTGGATAAGAGTATGCATCTGTTTTTGATAATTTCTTTCTAAACACTTAACCTGACATTCAAAACAATGTTACACCAGAAATAATTGGTGCATGTTTCTCAACTATTCATGCAAGTAAAGAAAGAACTGCAAAGCCTGTTCCTGTCATTTCAGCCAGTAAGCTTTATCCTGATGATCCAAGTTTTTTGTCTCGTTTCACAGATATGCACCAAGATCATGTTTACACTGACTATTTACTTACTTTTATTCTCTTCTCTTATTCAGGTTTGGAATATTGAATAAATAGAATTCAGAATAAAGTATCTAGAAAGGCAATTTGATTGTCCACCAACACATTCATTTTTGAATTGTGGCCATTCATCACTATTATAGGATAAGACCTGTCATACATATCTCCCCTAACCTGTGTAATAGGCTTTTTACATAGTACAGTCATCTGTTCAATGTCTTCCTTCAGGCACTTATGCCTTTATCTTTTTTTTTCTTTTTTGGGGTGTGTGGATTTAACTCTAGCCTCACGGCTTGGACATGAAGTTGTGCAAACATACTATTCTGCATTCTGTGTCACTCCTTGAAACTGAAGATGGACCCTAAAACTTCATTGACCATTCAAACTGATACATGTGCAGTTTCCAACATTAGGGCATTCCGGGTTTTCAAACAATGCTTGATCTCCTCCTTTAGCCTCATTCGGATGAGACGATAAACCGAGGTCCCATGTGCAGCATGCACTCAGTACACGTAAAAGAACCCACAGCAACAAAAGGGTTGTTCCTGGCAAAATTCTGTAGAAAAATCCACTTTGATAGGAAAAACAAATAAAACTACACGCAGGAAAAATGCAAAAAAATGGGTGGCGCTTTAGTATAGCGACGCGCTCTCCCTGGGGAGAGCAGCCCGAATTTCACACAGAGAAATCTGTTGTGATAAAAAGAAATACATACAAATTTAGATGCGCTGACATAAGTTAACTAAAGAAGTAACTATGGTTTTATAAATACAAAGTTTGAAAGAAAAAGCAATGGACCAGTTAAAAGAAAATGAAACAGACTTTCATCCCAGTCGACAGACACAGACCTGTGTGCACCTTCATGTGCGAGCGCAGATACACAGCCTGAGAGAAGCGACGATTACACACATCACAGGAGTGTGGCATTTCAGTGGAGTGTGTCAGCAGATGTCGTCGGAGACAGCTGATCTGGCGAAAATTGCGTTGACAGTGGGAACAAGTATAGGGCCGCTCGTCATTGTGCAGTGACATGTGTTCTTGCAGACTGAATGCACTGCAGAATTTTTTCTTGCACTCTGTGCATTCAAATGGCTTGATACCTATAAAGAAAAGCAGAAAGTAGCAAGTAAAAGCCACTGAAACAGCACCAATAAAAAAAAGAAGGAAAAAAAGTTCATACTTTTACGCACAGAGAATGGGGTCATCAGTACTTGTAAGTGATATATATTGATGCAAATGCTATTTCTGCTCACCATCAGAAAAAAGTGTTTGTGGAAACAAAAGTTGTGCACTTGAAACAGGACATTTCTTTGTTTAACAGCTAATATCAATCGGTGTTTCATTAATTTATGATCTTGATATAGATCTCTCAAAGTTCCAAACTGTTCACTTTTCAGCTTCAATAATCATAGCAAAAACTCAAAACACATTTTTGGGCTAGATATCATTATCAATATACACAACAACCACTCAAGACAAGTCCAGGTCTTGAAGGAAAGTTATGATAAGCGGATATGACGTGTTCTTCCACTCTGAACAATTGGATCAAGATGTCTTCTCTGTCACTTGAGTCAGGATGACCTGAAGCATGCACATAACCAATGTTACAGACTTAATATCCAACACTGTTCAAACCTTTCTTTGCACTATATCTTTGGCACAAACACACAAAAAAGCTACTCATTGTTGGAATCAGTGAAAACACCTGCTCATCTTCAAAAACTAAGAATGTTCCTCTCTAACTGATCATCAATGTTTCCATTCGGAAACAGGAAATCAGAGTAAGATTCTTGTGTTAACATCTGATACTCATGGTGAGTTAAGTTTAACTGTGACTGACAAACCTCAAACCATAGCCCATGGCAAGTGGATCTGCTGGGCATTTGTAGACATTAATAATAACACACCCACGCACACACAACCATCCAACCACAGATACACTACATGCTGACACCAGTAGAGGGCAAAGTGGGGTGGGTAGGAGGAGGAGGAAGGCAGACAATTAGCAATGCTTCATCACACCCAAAGGCCTGTTTGAATAGATGGGTTTTCAAGTTTGTTTTGAAAGAGGACAGTGTTGGTAAGTGACGGAGATCCAGAGGAAGAGAATTGCAGACAGAAAGTGCTTGATACTGAAAGGCCCTTAAGCCAAATGTCTTTGAAGAGGTTTTGGGGACTCGGAGGAGTTTTTCAGCAGAAGACCTGAGAGAAACAGGAAGGGGTGTAAGTTTAAAAGACAGTAGATAAGTAAGAAGGGAGAGATCCTTCAAAGTGGCGACAGGCCAATATGGCAAGTTTGTATTGAATTCTGTACTGGATGGGTAACCAATGAAGTTGACGCAAAAGTGGGGTAACGTGATCCTTTTTTGACTTTCTGAAACTGATTCTTCTTGAAGCGCTGTTCAAAATCATCTGAAGGCGTGACAAGAAATCAGAAGGCAGACCAGCAAGTAGTGAATTGCAGTAGTCAATGCAAATGAGGATCAAGGAACAAAGAAGCTGAGTGGTTGCTTTAATAGTTAGATACAGTTGAATGGTACAGATTTTCCTCAGTTGGAAGTATGCAGTTTTACATAAATTACTGACATGGTCATGCATGGACAGAGCTGAATAAAAATAATGCACCCAAGTTTCTGACAGAATTTTGAAAGTTGATATCAGCCTTGCAGTCAGTCAAGGTATGGTCGGAAATGTGACTTAGTACAGACTTAGAACCTTTAAGTATGGCTTCTGTCTTGACGTCATTAAGTTTGAGCTTGTTTGTCAGCATCCACTCCTTCACAGCAATAATGCACATCTCTATGTTTTTGTGGAGGATGGCAAAAGAATTTGGGAAAGAAGCTTTTGTGACTTGGGTGTCATCTGTATACTTGTGAAAATCACACTGATGTTGTCTGATGATGTTGGACAGTGGATGAGTATACATTATGCACTAAGTAATGAGGCCTTTGCACAAATCAATCTCTGAATAAAATTCAGCAGCCTCCTTACAATATGTTCTCACTAATAATCAATGTTATCCATGTGCTGATAATGATATGTATAAAAGAAAGTCACTGAGCAAGCTACCTTTTATTAAGAAATGACCACTTGGATGAATGTAGATAATGTAAGACCTTCACACTGAGTGTAAAACACAACAACTTTTCTATGCCTTGAGTTACATATTTGAAATCTAATGTTTCAGATGAGTGACAACTGTTAAATAAAATTCCATAGCATATTCTTCTTCTTCCTCGTTCACCTCCCGTTAGATGAGCAGCCCGGTGTCCTCGATGAAGGCTGCCATCCATCGCAGCTCCTCCAGGGTGCCGTACAGCTTGGCTTCCACTGCTGTCGGTGTTGGCCAGTACTTCCTCCTGGATGCTGCATTCGTCGTACAGTCTTGAAGGATGTGGTCGGTTGTCATTGGTCCTTCACCACAAGGGCACTCTCCACTCTGTCCAATGCCAAATTTTGTGTGCATGTGGTGGAGCAGGCAGTTGTGTCCAGTCCTCAGGTGGAAGATCTTGACCTGTTCCCGTCGTTCCAGCAAATGGTATCTGTCTTCTGGGTTATATTTGGGGTGCCTCTTATTCCTTGCTGTGCCTTGATGATTGTCTTGATTTCATCATATGACACCAGTTTGTTGGCCTGGTCCTCCTGTGCACCGTCTTTTGCCAGAATGTCCGCTTTTTCATTGCCTCTGATGCCACAGTGTGCTGGTACCCATTGTATCACCACTTTCTCCACTCTGGCACTCAGGGCAACAAGGGCTGAAGTGAGATGGTTCTGTTCTTTGCAGCGGGAGTTCTTGAGGGCTTGGAGCACGGAGAGAGCGTCTGAGCACACCACCACCTGCCCTGTTGTTCTTGTGGAGTTCTGCGAGACTGTTGTGGCTGCCTCACAGAGGGCTTCTCGCTCAGCTCGGAAGTTGGTGGAGTATTTTCCTGTTGGGATTGCAATTTCTTCATCTCTGTCTTTGTATCGGAGGAAGATTCCAGCTCCACCATCCCTCGTTGCTTCTGTGGCGGAGCCATCTGTAAAGACATGGGTCTAGTCTTCCTGGGGGTACTGGTTGCAGATGTACTCCATGGCCAGGGCCTTCCTTTGGGTGTCTGACTGTGTTCCTCTCTTCTCCACTCCAGGAATGCTGGTGATGACTGTTGGGAACACCCACCTCTTCCAAGATGGGTGGGTAACATTTGCCGGGATAGGCTTTGCTTCGTGTTCCATCAAGACTGGGGTTTGTCTTTCAAGGCGTCTTGACTGGTGGATGAAGCATTCCATAGCATATTCATATAGCCGAACCGAGTGGTTATTCAAGGGTACGGCACAAAAGAACTAACTAAATGATGATTGACTGAATTAAAGGATAGACCAGAATTCCCGTGCACAGGCCAGGAACATATAGAGGCCAGTCACAAATGGGTTTTTCTATTGTTTTATTTACAATAGTTATAAGAACATAAGAAGAGAAGACAAAGAAGAGATAAAAAGAGAACATAAAAAGATAAGACAGTGCCTGGAATGACACAAACAAATGTCATTAGCACAACATGTCGGCACAAGTGAATAATAAAGCACATGTATTCATATTACACAGAAAGACTTCCACTTGGTAATGCATATGTGTGAAGACCAAACGCTGACATCAAATGACTGTGACGGGGTGGTAAGGTGGTGTTAGAGAAGGTGAAGACAGGTAGAAGGTGTTAGCAGAAGAGAGCTGCAGCCAGGCAAGGTAGACTCGGGAAGGCAGTGCGCTGGTTTTCTTCTTTTATTCTTTCATTCTTCCAGGCCAGGAGAGTTTTCTCCTTGTCTGGCACTCGCTCACTCCTTATATTCTGTTCCGCCGAACCGCAAAGCCAGCGCCGCGAAGCAACTCACGAAACCGGCCCTCCGCGAGCCTTGAGGGGCCAAGCTTGTGTTTGTTTGACCAATTTTAGCGGCGTCTGACTTTCAGCTCGGGGAACTAACATAGACATATTATATATCACACAAAACTACAAGAGACGAGCATTTTCTTAAGCTAAACCATTTTCTACAAAATTAATGTAGTTAAAAACTGTAAACAAAAAGAGTCACTGAATGAACGAGCTTTTAACGAGTTCATGTATCATTTTTGTACATTACAACAATTAATACGTCGCAATATGTGATATAATTGCAACAATTAAGTAACTGAACATCCTGAATTTCCAACTATATAAAAATCATCTATAAAATCTGCTTCTAGAGTAAAGATTTTTTATGTAAAAATTCAAGAGAAAACTCAGCGGATAGCTCCCGTGTCGGCACCGCTTGGCGGTGCTTTTGGCACTTGTGATCGACAATGAAATACTTCGTTTAAACCAACTACAACACAATTATACATGCACGATACTAATCAGATTGATAACAGAAATGCAAACATCTGCAAGACACGATATAAAAATGTGTAGGTATTGTAAAAACGTATTTTGCTCAAATCGGCACTGACGAATTCCAATGGCTTGAAGAAGAGATAGTTTTGTGGCGCCGAAATGCCGTCAGACATTTCGTACCATCGCATGCCTATAACTTAGGTGTACACGGAAAGCAGTACACGAGAAGAAGGCTTAATCATTTACATTTTAATGCACATTCTAAATTCCACGGCAACTATATCGATTTATAGAAAACGAAGGTATTTTGTATGTTTCAACTGAGTGGATTTCGAAGATCGCACCAAAACTCATTCACATAAATATTAGTTTAAAAAAGTTATAGGCTTTCTGGCCAAATGATATCATTACAGTTGAGAAGTATGATCGTTCTGAAGTTCCATAACACAAAACTATAATCTCATCTATAAGGAAGTGTTTATAATTTAACAAATTGATGAAAATCATCATATGGTTCCCTGTAAAGGGAGATAACTTGTGACCGATTTACAACTTCCTTGGTAACCTTCGGCGAGTCACAAAAATCATCTGCTAAGCTGGCCCAACGAAGATCGTAGCCAACCCGGCTACATGACATTTCTAATACATTTAAATAGTGCAGTTAAAGTGATTGAAGCAATGCTGATTTAGTGAAAGTACACTGACAGTATAGATTAGGTAAAGCTTATATTGTGTCAAAGTGACTCAAATGAATCAGTTTATCATGTTGCACTATACTGGAGTAAGCCGTATAGGAGAGAGCATGATAAGTAAATTACAATTAACAGACTGATACATATCAGGTGGTTTTAACCAATAACAAATATTAATCCAACACTATCTTGTAATCATGACAGAATACTACACACATCTTAGAGTACTGAGAATAAGTGAAACACAAACCTTCATCAGTGACAGCAAATGAGAAAGAACGCATCATATGCACTCACTAGAATATTCTTGAACAAACTATTAGTGTCCAGAGACGTCACTGACTGTGACGTTAAGAAGAATCAAAAGGAACACTGCTCCAAGCATAAGACGACATGGCGATTTTCTAATCATAGCCGAGCTGTGACTAACATGTCAAAGCAATAACTGAACAAAGCAATAACTGAACATACTCATATGAACACAAGTACTGTGTTGAACAATACAATTTACAAAACAACACATTCTACACACTAGTACTTACAGCAATACGTAGCGAGATGTCAGCCATTGTGAGAACACACACGACACACACTGCTTGCGACGCAGCAAGAGAGAGAGAGCAGCTCTGGTCAGATGACTGACCAGGTATGAAATGACCACTCATCACTCACTGTGCCAATTTATGCATGTTAAGCAGACTGCAAAGACAGTCACGTGTGCTGCGAGCAGATCGTCCCTAATCTGGCCAAATCTGACAACAACTGTGTTTCTGACAAGGTGTTCAGTGACAGATTTCTAAATGATTCCTGAACCGATTTACGTCGGATAAGTTGCAAAAGAAAGAGCTCAACACCTACTTTATAATGAGTATAAAATGAAGTGTTGATTATTTAAGATGAATTTATAATCTTAATTTAAGTCACCTGAACAGGGTTAGTTTTAATGAGCTCGTCGCGGAAAATTACAAACTGCGTTTAATCAGTTTAATGTAGGCAAACACAAATGGAATAGACTTGAAGATGGAATTGTGACGATTCTGCCAGTATATAATACTTGTAGTTTACTGATCTGACAAAAGACATATTAATTAAATACTTTGGAGCAGAAACACAGATTCCAGCTCAGCCAATAGCGTACCGTGACATGACACTGGTCGAGCCGTGAGCAGGTTGTCTGGCGAAGAGGACAAAATGATGTAAGTGGAGTGATGTCACACATTCTGCGCGTGGGTTAGTTGCGAAAACTGTCATCTGCTAATACAGCTTGTGCGTGAGGCAAGTATTGGAGCAAGCATAGCGCTTGGTCACATTCAGATTGATGTCCCATTACATGGCAGAATTTTGCTGTTCTGGCAGGCATCAATGTAACTTCAATACTAAACTTAAGTTACTGTTTTAACAAAAAATTAGAAACTGACCTCTGTTATAAAATGTAAAATTAACCCTTTCCTTCTGATAACGGTAGGAGCCGGCATGCTCGCACGCGCGCAGCGCCCCAATGCGTCCGGCACCGGCTGCGTGTGTGTGGTACTTTTCCATCATGTGCTGACGCCGTGACTATGCTCAACAGGCACTAAAAGTTGGTGGAAAGTTTCCTTCTATAGTCCAATAATCTGGCATCGCTATTTTTGAATGCTAGCACCACTTCCATTCACAAAGAAAGGAGGGAAACTGCGTGTGGAGAGTTGTGAATGAAACTGACCGGTTTTCACAATGGCGTCGTCTGCATGCACCAGTGAGTTCGAGGATTATTCAGCGGAGGAATTAGGTCTTATATTAGAAGAAGTGTCAAAATATGATCAGATTGAAGAGTGTGAAGAATTAGAAGAAGATTCTGATGTACATTTAGGTTCCGATCAAGAAGAAAGTGGTGAAAGTGATCCCGAGGACAATGTGCCACTCGCCGCTCTGCAAACCACGTGGCGACCGGCTACTCAGCCTACCAACATGGCCACATTCCAGCAGCCGACAGGCCATGCGCATTCACTGCCAAGCACTGCCACCCCTCTGGATTATTTTTTTTTGTTTATACCCATCACATTTTTTCAGGTTGCAGCAGAAGAGACTAACAGGTATGCCTGACAAAAACAAGCAGCCCGGGGCACACCTGACCCCCTTTGGTACGAAACAACACCTGATGAAATGCGGGCCTATCTCTCTGTGCTGATCATGATGGGGATCAATCGTCTGCCACGGTTGTGGTGCTACTGGTAAACTGACCCTCGCTTCAGGAATAACTGGATCAGCAGTGTCATGCCCAAAACACGGTTTTTCAAAATCAACCAGTACTTTCATCTGCGCGACACATCGAACACACCTGCACGTGATCACCCCGACTATGACCCCTTGTACAAGGTGAGAAATTTCATCAACATGATTCTTCCTTTGTTCCGGACCAACTACCATCCAGGTCGTGAACTAAGCATTGATGAGGCAATGATTGGGTACAAGGGTCGGATATTTTTCAAGCAGTACATGCCAGCCAAGCCAACCAAATGGGGCATCAAGGTGTGGGAGATGTGTGACGCCAGGACAGGGTACTGCGTTGCATTTGATATTTACACCGGCCGTGCAAGTCGCAGAGACACCACCATCAGTCTTGGGCATGAAGTCGTTCACATGTTGGCATCACCTTTCTACCATCAAAACAGGCACCTGTATTTTGATCGTTTTTTCACCAGTGTCCCCTTGATGACACACCTGGCCCGAAATGGGACATATGCCTGTGCCACTGTCAACGTCAACCGCAAAGGGTTACCAGAGGAGGTCAAGACTGCCAAATTGAAAGAGAAGGGAAAATTGCTGCAGATGCAGAAGGGCTCGCTGATGGCCACAGTCTACAAAGACAACCGTCAGATCTACCTTCTCAGCACCAACCAGCCACCAGGTATGACGACAGTGGAGGACAAAGTGACGCCGACAGTCATCGCCAGCTACAACAAGTACATGGGTGGCGTTGACAAGTCAGACCAGTATAGCGCCTACTACCCTGTTGGTCATCAGAACAAGAAATGGTGGCGCTACATTTTCCATTCTCTGGTCAACTTGTGCATTTTCCAGGCCTACCTCACCTGGGAAGTGTCACCTCATGCCCCAGTGAACAAGACCTATGACCACTTGATGTTTCGCGCTGACATTGCAGAACAACTTCGCGCAGGATTCAGCTCCAGGAAGCGCAAAGCAGGGCGCAGCAAAGCAGTGCCAGATGCCCCCATTGCCTTGGCCAGCATCGACCATCACAAGTTAGAAAAGATCAAAGGGAGACGTAGGGTCTGTCGGCAGTGCATCAAAGACGGTCGCAGGACGGCGAAGGGACGAGGGGTGGAAACATCATATATATGTTCTTTCTGCCAGGTACCTCTCTGCTTCCACAGGAATGACTGTTTCCGTGACTATCATGGACAGAATGTGCCTCAACATTAGGACAAGCTAGCTTGTTTTTGTTTATGTGTGTGTGTGCGCTTACCTGTAGTTTTGGTGACTCTGTGACACTTAGCAGTGACACTCTACTCACTATCCTTACTGTACAGTAACACATTGTGTGCATATATAAACAGAACTGTACAAAGTGCTTAGAACAGTGACATAAGAGCAACATGGAACTGTGTTTGAAATTATCTCCAGTAACTCTTCAGTTGTGACAACTGACACTAGTTGTGTGACATTCTTTGGATTACCTGTGGGGACTGTACTGGCAGACAGGAGACAGATCATCTCAGGTAGGCCGCAGCTTCATTTCACAACACTAACGTGCATGTGCATGGAATAACTGCATGTTGGTGTGCTGTATTAGAATTGTCACCATCGCATGTGACATATTTGGTGACAGAGACATGACCTTTCACATCTAGACAAACAGAAGCTCGCTCACATGACAGAACAAAGCCTCATGACCATACCTGCCGAATTTCATGACTCTAGAGGTTTATTCTTGGTTGTGGTGAAGCGTGAACTATACATACCCATTTTGAGGCTAAACTCACCAAAAGAATCCGAAATCTAGGGGAGTTTGGCCTCAGAGAATCTGAATGCAAGAGGGTTAATACAACCGAGGAAACACTGTCTGCTTTTTTTATGACAGTCTGTGCCTTTCCCTTTCCCAGCAGAAGTACTTAGTTATCATAAACTGAATTTGTGAAAAGAACAGACTTTTTTCTGTTTTAATCCCAAATTTAGTACTGACAAATTATTTCCTGAGAAAACAAATTTGTTTAAGTTTACTGCAAACACAAACACACACATATACATAAACACCTACATACATATGGAAACCTGAAACACAGGGTTATAACACAGACTGGCATAGTACATAAACACACATGAGCCAAAAATCAACATTACATTTCCAGTAATTCACAATGACACAAAGCTCACCCATGTGTGACAATTTATGGCGTCGCAGAGACTCTTTGGTGCGGAAGCCTTTCTCACAGTTGTCTATGTCACACTGCCATGGTCGCTCATTTGTGTGTGTCAGGAGATGGACTTTGAAGTTGCCTTCAGAACACAAAATCATCACATTTCACCTGCATGCCAAGTGCCACACTGAGACTGACTTATAAAAATAAAAACCATTTGTCAGTATCCTGTCTGGAAACAGGAGGTAAAAAAAAAAAAAAAAAAAAAAAAAAAGCAGCTTAAACTGAAAGATCTGCTATGTAATAAGAATGATAAATACATCAAATATGTATGGTATGAGATTTAGTATGGTGTTTAGAACATATCATGCTTGAACACTGAAGTGTGTGTGAGTCAACAGGTGAGAGACCAGCTAATAGCATAAAATGATCAGTCATTACCTACTAACACTCACCTTTCTGACTGAACACATGGTTACATGTGAGGCACTTGTATCCATTAACAGTTCTTGCCATGAGAGGTTTCTTTTCCTCACTTTGTTTTCCATTGTCAGATTTTCCTAAGAGAGAAACAAATCACCAATATTCAGTGAATCTCTACATTTTCGAACAACACACAAAGGTTACCAACACTAAATGATCTATATTTGTTCAGAGATCATAAAAAATTGATCCAATCAATGTTCCATGTATGTTTAGAAATCAATGAAAACTGATCCACTCAACGACCCATGTCTGTTCAGAAATCAATGAAAACTGGTCCACTCAATGACCCATGTCTGTTCAGAAATCAATGAAAACTGGTCCACTCAGTGACCCATGTCTGTTCAGAAATCAATGAAAACTGGTCCACTCAATGACTCATGTTTGTTCAGAAATCAATGAAAACTGATCCACTCAACGACTCATGTCTGTTCAAAAATCAATGAAAACTGGTCCACTCAACGACTCATGTCTGTTCAGAAATCAATGAAAACTGGTCCACTCAACGACCCATGTCTGCTCAGAAATCAATGAAAACTGGTCCACTCAACGACTCATGTCTGTTCAGAAATCAATGAAAACTGGTCCACTCAATGACCCATATCTGTTCAGAAATCAATGAAAACTGGTCCACTCAACGACTCATGTTTGTTCAGAAATCAATGAAAACTGGTCCACTCAGTGACTCATGTCTGTTCAGAAATCAATGAAAACTGATCCACTCAATGACTCATGTCTGTTCAGAAATCAATGAAAACTGATCCACTCAACAATTCATGTCTGTTCAGAAATCAATGAAAACTGATCCACTCAATGACTCATGTCTGTTCAGAAATCAATGAAAACCGATCCACTCAACGACCCATGTCTGTTCAGAAATCAATGAAAACTGGTCCACTCAGTGACTCATGTTTGTTAAGAAATCAATGAAAACCGATCCACTCAACGACCCATGTCTGTTCAGAAATCAATGAAAACTGATCCACTCAATGACTCAGGTCTGTTCAGAAATCAATGAAAACTGACCCACTCAACGACCCATGTCTGTTCAGAAGTCAATGAAAGCTGATTCAATCAACGACTCATGTCTG